>NC_084632.1:3962189-4174689 GCF_033978795.1 Nerophis ophidion
CCCCCCCTCTAGGGGACCGAAAGCAATGGATGTCAAGCGGGTCTAACATGATACTGTGAAAGTTCAATCCATATAAATATATATATAACTGTTATTTTATCCAACGTGTTTAAATTGATACGGTGTTATCGTACCAGGACTTGCTAAGTTCCACTATATCATTGAGAGTAACAATTCATCCACACACACCTGTGGAAGGAGTTGTCCACCAGGTCCCTGGCTTTCTTCTTAGATGTGGCGATCTCACAGCCCAGAGCCAGACCTTCTGCATCCAGGATGCGGGCTTTCTTACCTTAGTGAGCAGAGCACGGAACATAAACATCTGTGTTGTGCATGATCCTTTCTAGAAGAACATAACTCACTGGTGCTTTCAACAGGAACAACCTGGAAGCTGTCATCTTCTTCATTATCATCTTCATCATCACCAGCCGGGCCTGTCCCACTTCCACCTTTGGCCTTCTTTATCTTCTTGATGTATCTGCAAAAAGCAGCAGCGTGCTAGCTAAGGATTTATGACGGAATAGACTTTTACTTGTCTCTCAATGGAGAAATGACATCATTGCAGTGCAGCTTTTCCACACAGAAACAGAATGAAAACACTAATATGTATTTACTCGTCGTCCTCTTCAATGTCTTCTTCCACTTTCTGTGAGGACTCTGCTTCTTCCTCTGGAACATCCTCCTCTTTCAACTCTTTCACAGCTTTCCTCTTCTTGCCTTTTCCTAAAAAACAAGAAATATAAGTGAAGCCCTTGCCAGGTGATGCTAATATATAGCATTTTATGCTTTTTAACACCTGGACTATGTTTACACTGCAGGCCAAAGTGGACCAAATCAGATTTTGTTTCCTTATCCCATTTTTTCCAGCTGACTGTTTACACTGCAAGTAAAATGTGATCTTTATCAGACTCCAATGTAGGGTTGTCCCTATACCAATATTTTGGTAATGGTAAGAAAATATTTAGATACTTTTCAATACTTTTCTAAATAAAGGGGACCACAAAAAATGGTGTTATTGTCTTTATTGAAACAAAAATATCAGGGTACATGAATACTGTTTATTATTGCAATTTAGTCCTTAAATAAAAGAGTGAACATACTAGACAACTTGTCTTTTATTATTAACTGAAAAAACACAGACTCCTAATTACCGTATTTCCTGGAATTGCCGCCGGGTAGATAGTATGCACCTGCCTAGAATTACTGCCAGGTCAAACTCGTTTCGCAAAATAATTAGCGCATGCTTAGCATTACCGCCGGCTCAGGATTAACACCGGGTCAAACTCGTTTTGCAAAAAATTATTTTTATTAGCGCATGTCTAGAATTTTCGCCGGGTCAAACTCGTTTCGCAAAATAATTAGCATATGCCTAGAATTTCCACCGGGTCAAACTCGTCACGTCACGAGTGACACTTCACCTGTCATCATTTTCAAAATGGAGGAGGCTGATTTCAATCATTTGAATTTGCATAAAGGGAAGAAGATTAAGAGCTATTCAGTAGGATTGAAGGTCCAAGCTATTGAATATGCTAAAAAGAACAGTAAGCAGCTATGTTTTATTAATATACCGTAGCTGCGTGTGTCAAATATGAGTCATTAAATGACTCCCGCCCCCTGGTGGTAGAGGGCGCTAGTGACAGCAGCAGAAGAAGTGACAACAAGCTGCAAGAGTGAGCAGCTATCATTTATTTTTTTCCTCTCGCTTGCACTTTTAACATGGAGGATTACATATCTAAAATAAAACAATTTTCTATACTGGACTTTCAATTGAAGCAGGAGGTACTAAAGGAAGATCTCCATCGAGACAGAAAGACTTTTAAAACTGAAGAAAGATAAGGAAGACTTCTATAAACAAGTTATCGATGCTTTTGATCAGAAGAAGCTGCACCTGGACTTCATTTATAAGTAAAGGTAAGACCATAATAACGTTTTTTTATTAAATGTGCTTTTCATGATGATATCCTTACATCACACTCAAATTTATACGCGCAGGCCTAAATTTACCGCATGCCTTTGGGAAGCGGAGGAGTGAGAAGAGGTTTTAAATTAACTAGCGCCCCGGCGGCAATTCAAGGAAATACGGTAGTCTGCTGACGTATGCAGTAACTTTGTGTCATTGGTACTTTACTTTAGCCTTTGAAAAGATCCGACTCCAATCGGATTCAGGACTACCACCTGATGAGGTCTGAATCTGATGCCAAAAGATCCAATTTGGAGCACTTTGGAGCGTTTAGACTGGCAACAACAATTAGGTCTGTGTCCCTTGAGGGCAAACAAATCAGATTTGGTGTGCAGTGTAAACGGGGCCAAAGTGGACCATAACTGATTTTTTTGAAACCCGTTTTTTTTCCAACTATTTGCACTGCAAGTAAAATTTAGTCTTTATCAGACTCCGCACGCAGGCCCCAATGTGGCTCTGACGTCACTTGCATGCACACTGTAACATTTTTTATTTTCAATCTATGAATGTACAACTGTTATGTTTGCTTTGTTGACCATTGACCGAAGAACAATAAACTTGAAACTTGACTTCCATTAACTGAAAACACAGAAAGTTGATCTGTCGAAATGAGCTCCCTCTCAATCAATTGTTTATATAGCCCTAAATCACAAGTGTCTCAAAGGGCTGCGCAAGTCACAACGACATCCTCGGTTCAGAGGCCACATAAGGGCAAGGAAAAACTCACAACCTAGTGGGATGTCAATGTGAATGACTGATAAAACTTGGAGAGGAACGCAGATGTGGGTGACATCTTTATTTCAACATGCCTAAAAACAGCAGCTTGGAATTTGGGACATGCTCTCCCTGAGAGAGCATGAGGAGGTTGAAGTGGGCGGGGTTGGAGGGGCAGGGTTGAGAAGGGGGTAGGTAGGGGGTGTATATTGTGGGTTCACAGTGTGGCGCAATTTGTAACGGTGTTAAAAGTTGTCTATACGGCCACCCTCAGTGTGACCTGTACAGCTGTTGAGCAAGTATGATTTGCATTCACTTGTGTGTGTCAAAAGCTGTAGATATGTGATTGGGCCGGCGCGCGAAGGCAGTGCCTTTAAGGTTAATTGGTGCTGTGTACTTCTCCCTACGTCCGTGTACACAGCGGCGTTTTCCATCCATCCATTTTCTACCGCTTATTCCCTTTTGGGGTCGCGGGGGGCGCTGGCGCCTATCTCAGCTACAATCGGGCGGTAGGCGGGGTACACCCTGGACAAGTCGCCACCTCATCACAGGGCCAACACAGATAGACAGACAACATTCACACACTAGGGCCAATTTAGTGTTGCCAATCAACCTATCCCCAGGTGCATGTCTTTGGAAGTGGGAGGGGCCTATCCCCAGGTGCATGTCTTTGGAGGTGGGAGGGGCCTATCCCCAGGTGCATGTCTTTGGAGGTGGGAGGGGCCTATCCTCAGGTGCATGTCTTTGGAAGTGGGAGGAAGCCGGAGTACCCGGAGGGAACCCACGCATTCACGGGGAGAACATGCAAACTCCACACAGAAAGATCCCGAGCCTGGATTTGAACCCAGGACTGCAGGACCTTCGTATTGTGAGGCAGACGCACTAACCCCTCTTCCACCGTGAAGCCTTTTCACAGCGGCGTTTTAAAAAATCATAAATTTTACTTTTTGAAACTGATAATTTTGAAACAGATACCGATAATTTCCGATATTACATTTTAAAGCATTTATCGGCCGATAATTGAGCTAGGCGCCAGCGCCCCCCGCGACCCCAAAAAGGGAATAAGCGGTAGAAAATGGATGGATGGAATATCGGACATCTCTACTTATTAGCTATACTTATTAGTAATGTGAGTTTTTATCTGGGGCGGCATAGCTCGGTTGGTAGAGTGGCCGTGCCAGCAACTTGAGGGTTGCAGGTTCGATTCCCGCTTGTGCCATCCTAGTTACTGCCGTTGTGTCCTTGGGCAAGACACTTTACCCACCTGCTCCCAGTGCCACCCACACTGGTTTAAATGTAACTTAGATATTGGGTTTCACTATGTAAAGCGCTTTGAGTCACTTGAGAAAAAGCGCTATATAAATATAATTCACTTCACTTCACTTCACTTATAACAAACTTGTGATGCTCTTTCCTCAGAAGATCTACTGGCTAAAATCAAGATCTCATGTCTCACTGACAAATGACTTGAGATAAAAGATCATTTGACTAGAAATGAGAAATACATACTTAGTGAGAGAGTGAGTTTTTCCAGCGGAGGCACTGACCTGCTTGTTGGTTTTGGAGCCACTGAGACTGTCGGAGTTCACTCTCTGCGTCTCCTTCCAGGTCGATCTCCTTGAAGATGGCCTACAAAAGCAAACAACGTTGGCAGCAGGAAGAGACTGATCACAGTCTGATGATGTTGTCATTTAGCGAGACAGCCATGGTCTCCACGCACAAGCAAGGGGTGTGTCTCATCAGCGTGGGTAAGACCTCAGTGTAAAACACCTAGTTTAAGCATTAGACACCTTTTTACCTGCACTCTGCCTCCCGCTGTTCCCCACATCTACAAAGCAATTAGCTACCGACTGCCACCTACTGATATGGAAGAGTATTACACGGTTACTCGGCATAGCTCGGTTGGTAGAGTGGCCGTGCTAGCAACTTGAGGGTTCCAGGTTTGATCCCCGCTTCCGCCATCCTAGTCACTGCCGTTGTGTCCTTGGGCAAGACACTTCACACACCTGCCCCCAGTGCCACCCACACTGGTTTAAATGTAACTTAGATATTGGGTGTCACTTTGTAAAGCGCTTTGAGTCACTAGAGAAAAGCGCTATATAAATCTAATTATCTGAGAGCCATATTTAGTCATCTAAAGAGCCACATCTGGCTCTAGAGCCATAGGTTCCCTACTTCGCCCTAAAGGTACTGTCATTTTGATTACATCACTTCCTGCAATCGCAGGCAGGGCTATTTTGAACATGAGAAGCCCCTCATGTCACATCCTGTTTACATTTCGAAAAGCTTCGAGGCTAGCGGCACTTAGATTTAGGTTTATTGGTCCCCGTTGAGGAAATTTATTTTCACTGCCGTACATTTAAACATATAGACATTACACATCACGAAACAAAATTAACAAAAAGACATCATACATGACCAACACATTTACAGGCTTTATCAGACGGGTCGGCTAGGCCTGCTTAAAGGGGAACATTATCACACTTTCAAAAGGGTTAAAAACAATAAAAATCAGTTCCCAGTGGCTTGTTGTATTTTTTGAAGTTTTTTTTTTAATTTTACCGGTCCCGGAATATCCCTAGATAAAGCTTTAAAGTGCCTTATTTTCGCTATCTTCGAAACCATTATCAATTTCCCTGTGACGTCATACAGTGCTGCCAATACAAACAACATGGCGGTTACCACAGCAAGATATAGCGACATTAGCTCGGATTCAGACTCGGATTTCAGCGGCTTAAGCGATTCAACAGATTACGCATGTATTGAAACAGATGGTTGGAGTATGGAGGCAGATAGCGAAAACGAAATTGAAGAAGAAATTGAAGCTATTGAGCGAATAGCTATTGATGCTATTCGGCCATAGCGTGGGTGTACCTAATGAAGTGGCCCATAGCATGGCTGCCTTATTAGCATCGGCGGTAAAATGTGCGGACCAAATGATCAGGACTTTCGCATCTTGTGACACTGGAGCAACTTAAATCCGTCGATTGGTAAGTGTTTGTTTCGCATTAAATGTGGGTATCTAGTTTCATATGTACCTATAGCTAGCGTAAATAGCATGTTAGCATCGATTAGCGTAGCATGTTAGCATCGATTAGCTGGCAGTCATGCCGTGACCAAATATGTCTGATTAGCACATAAGTCAACAACATCAACAAAACTTACCTTTGTGATTTTGTTGACTTAATGGTTGCAAATGCATCTGCAGGTTATCCATACATCTCTGTGCCATGTCTGCCTTAGCATCGCCGGTCAAATGTGGAGACACTCTGGCACATTCAATGGGGGTCTGGCGGCAGATTTCTTGCCAGTGGTGCAACTTGAATCCCTCCCTGTTAGTGTTGTTACACCCTCCGACAACACACCGTCGAGGCATGATGTCTCCAAGGTTCCAAAAAATAGTCCAAAAAACGGAAAATAACAGAGCTGAGTCCCCGTGTTTGTAATGTGAAAATGAAAATGGCGGGTGTGTTACCTCGGCGACGTCACGTTCTGACGTCATCGCTAAAAGACCGATAAACAGAAAGGAGTTTAATTTGCCAAAATTCACCCATTTAGAGTGCGGAAATCGGTTAAAAAAATACATGGTCTTTTTTCTGCAACATCAAGGTATATATTGACGCTTACATAGGTCTGCTGATAATGTTCCCCTTTAAGGGCGGCTATAGCTGCAGGGATAAGACTTTTCCTGAGGCGGGCCCTCCGGAATTTGATGGTTCTGTGCCTGCGCCCTGATGGTAGTGGGATTATGTATTGGTGTAGTGGGACTATTGTGTTTGCCAGTCGGGTGATGGACCTGTGGTTTAAATCTGAAATGTTGGGTGTGGGTAGGCCGAGGATTTTAGCTGCTATGTTTGTAATGCGTGTGAGTTTGGTCCGGTTGGTTACAGAAAGCATGGTGAAAAAACATGTGAAACAGTAAGGAAGGATCAAAGGTGAGTTTAAAAGGTATTTAAAAGTGTCAACTGTTTTAACTGTTTGTGTGTTTATGATGACGGGGTGCTGAGGTGAGGGGGGGTTGAACCCTATTTCTTCTGTTTTATTGACATTGATTTCCAGATAACTGGCTGTGCATGACTCTGTGAAATGTTTGAGTGTGTTATGATAGTCCAGGATTGATTGACTGTTGGAGAGGAGTGCGAGAATGGTTGCGTCATCTGAGTGTTTTAAGTATGTTGTGGTGGGTGAGATGCTACTTCTGACGAGTTCATTTCCACAATAGTCCTACTTTGTGCCAATCAGCCTGTCTTGGAGATCACTTTGTGATCAGAAATGTGAAGTGAAGTATATTTACATAGCGATTTTTCCTCAAAGCGCTTTACATAGTGAAACCCAATATCTAAGTTACACTGAAACCAGTGTGGGTGGCACTGGGAGCAGGTGGGTAAAGTGTCTTGCCCAAGGACACAAGGGCATTGACTAGGATGGCGGAAGCGGGGATCGAACCTGGAACCCTGAAGGTGCTGGCACGGCCACTCTACCAACCGACCTATTCCGCCCCACTATATCGCGAAATGTAGTTGGCCTCATGCTTGCGGCGCCTTCATTTACGTATAAAATACTACACGGTCTAGCTCCATCCTATCTTGCCGATTGTATTGTACCATATGTCCTGGCAAGAAATCTGCCTTCAAAGGACTCCGGCTTATTAGTGATTCCCAAAGCCCAAAAAAAGTCTGCGGGCTATAGAGCGTTTTCATTTCGGGCTCCAGTACTCTGGAATGCCCTCCCGGCAACAGTTCGAGATGCTACCTCAGTAGAAGCATTTAAGTCTCACCTTAAAACTCATTTGTATACTCTAGCCTTTAAATAGACTCCCTTTTTAGACCAGTTGATCTGCCGTTTCTTTTCTTTTTCTCCTATGTCCCACTCTCCTTTGTGGAGGGGGTCCGGTCAGATCCGGTGGCCATGTACTGCTTGTCTGTGTATCGGCTGGGGACATCTCTGCGCTGCTGATCCGCCTCCGCTTGGGATGGTTTCCTGCCGGCTCCGCTGTGAACGGGACTCTCGCTGCTGTGTTGGATCCGCTTTGGACTGGACTCTCGCGACTGTGTTGGATCCATTATGGATTGAACTTTCACAGTATCATGTTAGACCCGCTCGACATCCATTGCTTTCCTCCTCTCCAAGGTTCTCATAGTGATCATTGTCACCGACGTCCCACTGGGTGTGAGTTTTCCTTGCCCTTATGTGGGCCTACCGAGGATGTGGTAGTGGTTTGTGCAGCCCTTTGAGACACTAGTGATTTAGGGCTATATAAGTAAACATTGATTGATTGATTGATTGTTCCTAAGAATGTCGTTAATTGTGACGAGACTGAAAAAAGATGCCACAGCGGACTTTTATCACAGCAAAAGAGAATGCACTACCACAGTGGTGTCAAACTCAAATACAGAGTGGGCCAAAATTTAAAACTGAACGAAACCACGGGCTGAGGTTGAACAAATGAATCCTTTAATAGGGACCCAAACAAGTTTTGCATTGAATATTGACCAAGCAAGGCTTATATAACTTTAGAGTGACATGCAAAATCGAGTTTTAAATAATGATCATTAAAAAATATCAATGGCATATCAATTAAAATTAAAATACAGATTGAATGCCTCTTTTGGGCGGCGGCGGGTTTGAGTTGGGGCGGGGTTTGGTGGTAGCGGGGGTGTATATTGTAGCATCCCGGAAGAGTTAGTGATGCAAGAGGTTCTGGGTATTTGTTCGGTTGTGTTTAAGTTGTGTTACGGTGCGGATGTTCCCCCAAAATGTGTTTGTCATTCTTGTTTGTTGTGGGTTCACGGTGTGGCGCATATTTGCAAGTGTTAAAGTTGTTTATACGGCCACCCTCAGTGTGACCTGTATGGCTGTTGACCAAGTATGCCTTGCATACACTTGTGTGTGTATAAGCCGCATATATTATGTGAGTGGGCCGGCACGCTGTTTGTATGGAGGAAAAGTGGACGTGGCGACATGTAGAGAACGCCAAAGGCAGTGCTTTTATGGCCCGCCCCAAATATTATTGTCCGGGTGGAAATCGGGAGAAATTCGGGAAGGTCACTGAACTTCGGGAGGGTTGACGAGTATGAGTATTAGTGGTGAATGCGGTGTTACAGCGGCGGGCCAGCTCTAATGTTAATTTGATATTGCCTCAAAGGCCAAATGAAATTACACGGCGGGCCAGAGTTTGACACCCATGCTCTACCAGGACACAAGCCGATGAAGGATCACCCCACACTGCTAGCGGTGACTACCTACAGCCACTGCTTGTTTATCACTCCAAAACACCAAAAATGTTTAACAATGTCACAAATATTCTCAGACAAAAAGGTAAAAAGATGCTCCTTTTTTTTGAGCTCACCAATGAGATGTATGTTCAGTGTTGACATTTGAGCTTGCTGGTTTTTTGTTTGGATAAAAAAATAGATTTATGAGCTATAACTTCTGTTTTGTATGATCAGACATTTCTTAAACAATTTAGGTATGTAAATAAAAATTTACAGAATCTTTGTGTAAATAACTCATTTTGCAACGTATATATCTGTGACTTATAGTCCAGTAAAAATAAAATATGGAATATATACTGTACATACATCCATATATATATATATATATATATATATATATACATACACACACACACACACACACACACACACACACACACACACACACACACACAGAGGTGGGTAGTAACGCGCTACATTTACTCAGTTACATCTACTTGAGTAACTTTTGGGATTAATTGTACTTCTACGAGTAGTTTTTATGCAACATACTTTTACTTTTACTTGAGTACATTTATAGAGAAGAAACGCTACTTTTACTCCGCTCCATTTATCTACATTAAGCTCGCTACTCTCTACTTTTTTATCGATCTATTAATGTTTTTTTTGGTTAATAACAGAGCTTCAAAGTAGGATCCAGGCATGCCTGCGTTTCACCAATCACATGCAGTCACTGGTGACGTTGGACCAATCAAACAGAGCCAGGTGGTCACATGACCGTGATACGAAAAACCCGACTTAAACATGTTGACAAACTTATTGGGGTGTTACCATTTAGTGGTCAATTGTACGGAATATGTACTGTACTGTGCAATCTACTAATACAAGTTTCAATCAATCAATCAAAAGTGTAAAGGAAAGAAGACACTTTTTATTTCAACCGTACTTCCCGTCAAAAGCCTAAAGACTGATCGCACAGTTCCTGTCTTCACAATAAAAGCGCCGCTCCATCGCGCCTGCGCTAACAAAATAAGAGTCTCCGAAAGCCAGTGCAAACAAGCTAGCAAGCTACGGAGTTTGCCGCCAATGTATTTCTTGTAAAGTGTATAAAAACCAATATGGAAGCTGGACAAATAAGATGCCAAAAACCAACGACTTTCATGTGGTATTAGACAGAAAGGAGGAACATTTTTTCTCCTCCATTTGAAAACGTGGAGGTCTGATTCCAATCAATGCAAGTCATCAGAATCAGGTAATACACCAACTTATATTCTTGTCTTCATGAAAGATAGGAATCTATGTGTTAAACATGCATGTATATTCATTAAAACACCTTTAACATGTCAACAAAAATGGCAAAATAAATAAATTATATACTGGATATATAAATGTGTATATATATATATATATATATATATATACATATATATATATATATATATATATATATATACACACATATATATATATGATATGTGTGTGTATAAATGATATGTGTGTGTATAAATGATATGTGTGTGTATATATATGTATATATGAGGTAGATCACCTCGACTTGGTCATTTACTAAGTTATGGATAAACGTTAAAAAACTTATTGGGGTGTTACCATTTAGTGGTCAATTGTACGGAATATGTACTGTACTGTGCAATCTACTAATACAAGTTTTAATCAATCAATCAAATCAATGAATGCCTACTGAGCCTATGGTGCTGTTAAGTTATTGTGGCTCAATGTGCCATTTTTTTAATTGTATTTTAATGTACTATTATTTAATATATATTATTGTTTTAGTTGCTTAAGAGAGAATCCTGGATCTGAATTTGCTCATTGCTATTTTTATGTTTTTGTGCATTATTTGTTGCCGTAATCATTAAACAAACAGGTTACTCATCAGTTACTCAGTACTTGAGTAGTTTTTTCACAACATACTTTTTACTTTTACTCAAGTAAATATTTGGGTGACTACTCCTTACTTTTACTTGAGTAATAAATCTCTAAAGTAACAGTACTCTTACTTGAGCACAATTTCTGGCTCCTCTACCCACCTCTGTATATATATAAATATATATACACACACACACACACACACACACACACACACACACACACACACACACACACACATTCTCCATATATATGCTTATGTGTAAATATGTACAGTATGTATATGGATTCTCAAATAGGGACTTTTGTCAAGGCTAGCACCAACTATTCATGTGTAAATTGATTCATAGGAGGACCAGTGCTTCACGTTTCTATTGGCGAACCACGTTGAAGAACCAATTAAGTTCATATATTGAGGTTCCACTGTATTTTAAATCATCAAATAAATGGCTATGTATGTGGATGGGGACCAATGCTGTGCAGGACTGTGGTAAAAAGTGTAGAGAAACCTTGCTGAACCACAGGTTGGTCTCTTTCTCTCTCTTCGCGTCCTTTCCTTCCAACTCCACCAGCAAGCCGCCCTCTTCTACCTCGTCTTCCTCCTCCTCTTCCTCGGTGAACGTCACTCTGAAGACACACGGACAAGGCGTTACTAAAAAAAAAGGCAGGTTGACAGAAAAACTAATCGTGCACAATCACTTCTTCTTCTTCTTCTCCTGCTCTGCTGCTTTCTTGGCCAGCGCCCTCTCTAATTCCTCCACCTCCTCCAAGTCCTCGTCGTCCAAGTCAGAGGCCAGGGACATCTCGTCTGCTTTCTCATCATCGGACAGGTAAATGTCCTCCTCGCCGTCGCTTAGGGCATCTGCGGCCTGCATGTCGCCCTTGGATATGTTGGCCAACTCCTAAATGGTTGGAGGCAGAAGAAAAAAAGTCACACCTCTGTGTGTTTTTGCGTAAATACTCTGGTATAGTATTGCGGTATTAATCAATCAAAATAAGTACTACACTCTGTTTGAAAAGAACTCGTTCGCCATATTTTATTTTTCTAGAGTTATGACGGTGCATTGTCATGTGGTGACATTGCTGCTTTCACGAGCAAAGGAGCATGTTCGGCAGCGCACGCACGCACGCACACACACACAGAGTACTTACAAGCAGACACAGTGTGTAGACAGAAAAGTGAGAATGGATGCATTTTGGTGTAGAAAGTAAAGATAAAGGTGATGTTAAAACGCTGAAACACCCTCAGGAAGAGCTGCTTCAAGACATGGCTCGCTAGTTAGCAGCTAACATCCATCCGCAGTGTTTTAGCAACTTCTAAATCACCAATCCTCGCCTCCGTGCTGACAAATAGTGAGTTTTTTTTACAAGTAGCATTATCACTGGAGGACGAGGAATAGCTAAACATGCTTCAAACTACACACCGTAGGACAGGGGAAGGGAACCTGTGGCTCTTTTGGTGACTGCATTGGCTCTCAGGTAAATCTTAGCTGACATTGCTTAACATGATAATTAATGAATAATTCCGCTGGTAATCACAGTGTTAAAAATAACGTTCAAAATATAAAAAATTCACATTCCATCCATCCGATCAAAAAGTCGCATTAATGGCGAGGAGTATTTTATTTATTATTGGTTAGCTTCAGACTAACAATGTTATTAAAAATAATAAAATACTTATTATACTCCAAAAATGTTGGACTTACAGTGGGGCAAAAAAGTATTTAGTCAGCCTCTGATTGTGCAAGTTCTCCCACTTAAAATGATGACAGACGTCTGTAATTTTCATCATAGGTACACTTCAACTGTGAGAGACAGAATATGGAAAAAAAATCCAAGAATTCACATTGTGGAAATTTTTAAGAATTTATTTGTAAATGATGGTGGAAAATAAGTATTTGGTCAACCATTCAATGCTCTCGCTGATGGAAGGAGGTTTTGGCTCCAAATCTCACCATACATGGCCCCATTCGTTCTTTCCTTAACACGGATCAATCGTCCTGTCCCCTTAGCAGAAAAACAGCCCCAAAGCATGATGTTTCCACCCCCATGCTTCACAGTAGGTATGGTGTTCTTGGGATGCAACTCAGTATTCTTCTTCCTCCAAACACGACCAGTTGAGTTTATACCAAAATGGATACATGGATGATACAGCAGAGGATTGGGAGAATGTCATGTGGTCAGATGAAACCAAAATAGAACTTTTTGGTATAAACTCAACTCGTGTTTGGAGGATGAAGAATACTGAGTTGCATCCCAAGAACACCATGCCTACTGTGAAGCATGGGGGTGGAAACATCATGCTTTGGGGCTGTTTTTCTGCTAAGGGGACAGGACGATTGACCCGTGTTAAGGAAAGAATGAATGGGGCCATGTATCGTGAGATTTGGAGCCAAAACCTCCTTCCATCAGTGAGAGATTTGAATGGTTGACCAACTACTTATTTTCCACCATAATTTACAAATAAATTCTTTAAAATTCCTACAATGTGAATTTTTTTTTCACATTCTGTCTCTCACAGTTGAAGTGTACCTATGATGAAAATGACAGACCTCTGTCATCATTTTAAGTGGGAGAACTTGCACAATCGCTGGCTGACTAAATACTTTTTTTGCCCCACTGTACTTTAAAAATGCAATCAAAATATTATATGTCTCTTTTAAAATATTTGGTTTTCATGGCTCTCTCAGCCAAAAAGGTTCCCGACCCCTGCTGTAGGAGGATACAATAGCTCGCCAGCATCACAATGTAAACAAATGCCATGGAAGGATCTACATCTGACATCCACTGTAATGATACCAAGTACAAGAGCGTATCTAGTTGATACTGTGATTGCATCGATATTTTTTATCATCACAAAATCTTTTTCCTTTTTATTTATATTTGATTCATAAAGTCAGGAAATACGTCCCTGGACACATGAGAACTTAAATTATGACCAATGTATGATCCTGCAACGACTTGGTATTGGATCGCTACCTAAATTTGTGGTATCATCCAAAACTAACGTAAAGTTAGGTTAAAGTAGCAATGATTGTCACACTAGGTGTGTTGAAATGTTTCCTCTGCATTTGACCCATCCCCTTTTTCACCCCCTGGGAGGTGAGGGGAGCAGTGAGCAGCAGCAAAAGCCCTGCCCGGGAATCATTTTTGGTGATTTAACCCCCAATTCCTACCCTTGATGCTGAGTGCCAAGCAGGGAGGTAATGGGTCCCCTTTTTACAGTCTTTGGTATGACTCGGCCGGGGTTTGAACTCACATCGTACCAGACACTCTAACCCAGGGGTCACCAACCTTTTTGAAAGCAAGAGCTACTTCATGGGTACTGATTAATGCGAAGGGCTACCAGTTTGATACACACTTAAATAAATTGCCAGAAAAAGCCAATTTGCTCACTTTACTTATAATAAATAAATCTATATATATAAAACTGTGTGTATTTCTGTCTGTCATTTTGTCGTACCTTTTATTTCCTTTTAAGGAAGGTTTTTTGTAGAGAATAAATGATGAAAAAAAACACTTAATTGAACGGTTTAAAAGAGGAGAAAACAGGAAAAAAATGAAAATAAAATGTTGAAACATACTTTATCTTCAATTTCCACTCTTTAAAATTCAAAATTCAACCGAAAAAAAAAGAAAATAATTTATGGAACATCATTAGTAATTTTTCCAGATTAAGATTAATTTGAGAATTTTGATGACATGTTTAAAATAGGTTAAAATCCAATCTGCACTTTTTTAGAATATATAACAAATTGGACCAAGCTATATTTCTAACAAAGACAAATCATTACTTCTAGATTTTCCCGAACAAATTTTTTTTTAAAGAAATTCTAAAGAATTTGAAATAAGATTTAAATTTGATTCTACAGATTTTCTAGATTTGCTGGAATCATTTTTTTGAATTTTAATCGTAATAAGTTTGAAGAAATATTTCACAAATATTCTTTGTCGTAAAAAACAGAATTAAAATGAAGAATAAATTAAAATGTATTTACCATTCTTTACAATAAAAAAAAAATCTTGAACATTGATTTAAATTGTCAGGAACGGAGAGGAAGGAATTTAAAAGGTAAAAAGGTATATGTGTTTAAAAATCCTAAAATCATTTTTAAGGTTGTATTTTTTCTCTAAAATTGTCTTTCTGAAAGTTATAAGAAGCAAAGTAAAAAAAATAATGAATTTATTTAAACAAGTGTAGACCAAGTCTTTAAAATATTTTCTTGAATTTTCAAATTCCATTTGAGTTTTGTCTCTCTTAGAATTAAAAATGTCAAGCAAAGTGAGACCAGCTTGCTAGTAAATAAATACAATTTAAAAAATAGAGGCAGCTCACTGGTAAGTGCTGCTATTTGAGCTATTTTTAGAACAGGCCAGCGGGCGACTCATCTGGTCCTTACGGGCGACCTGGTGCAGATATTGACAGTAAATGTACAAGTACATTAATAATACATTTTACAGTTTGTCCCTCATAATGTTGTCAAAATAAAAGGTGTATAAATGACATAATATGTTACTGCATACATCAGCAGACTAATAAGGAGTCTTTGTTTGTTTACTTACTACTAAAAAACAAGTTGTCTAGTATCTTCATTATTTTATTTAAGGTCTAAATTGCAATAAGAAACATGTTTCATGTGCCGTAAAATGTTTTGTTAAAATATGGACAGTTCCATTTTTAGTGGTCCCCTTTATATAGAAAAGTATCAAAATATATTTTGGTACCGGTACCAAAATATTGTTACCGGTGAACTCACCTGCTTCTTCCTCATGGTGTTTAGGGAGAAAAGGCTGACATCCTCGTTGTCAGCAATGGAGACACCTGGAAGATCCATCTTCAGCTCCACCCTCTCCCTCTGCTTCCTGCGCTCTTTGAGCAACTTCCTCTTCTTCCTGGCTCACACACAATTCACAGCCATTATTAACTGTACCGCCAACCATTTACATTTTAACCAGAGGTGGGTAGAGTAGCCAGAAATTGTACTCAAGTAAGAGTACTGTTACTTTAGAGATTTATTACTCAAGTAAAAGTAAGGAGTAGTCACCCAAATATTTACTTGAGAAAAAGTAAAAAGTATGTTGTGAAAAAACTACTCAAGTACTGAGTAACTGATGAGTAACCTGTTTGTTTAATGATTACGGCAACAAATAATGCACAAAAACATAAAAATAGCAATGAGCAAATTCAGAGCCAGGAATATCTCTTAAGCAACTAAAACAATAATATATATTAAATAATAATACATTAAAATAAACAAATTAAGGAAAATTGAGCCACAATAACTTAACAGCACGTCGATCGCGAGCTACCAGTCGACCGCGGGGGGTGTGTCAGTCGATCTCCAGCCAGGCTTTTAAAAAAAATAGACCTAAAAATGAGTGATCATCAATCTTCACCAAGACGTCACTTAAATGACATTCACGGTACCGGAGGGTCTTGTGAGATGACGCTGGCTGCTGCAAGATCATTATTATGAAAATATGACCGAGAGGAAGGCCAGAAACACTTTTTATTTCAACAGACTCTCGCGCCGTACCTTCCGTCAAAACTCTAAAGGCCGACTGCACATTTCCTATCTTCACAATAAAAGCCCTGCTTCATGCTGCCTGCGCTAACTAAATACAGAGTCTCGGAAAACTGGCGTGCACAAGCGATCCCTCAGAAAGCTGGCGTGCACATCACTTGTGCACGCCAGCTTTCCGAGACTCTTATTTTGTTAGCGCAGGCAGCATGAAGCAGGGCTTTTATTGTGAAGATAGGAAATGTGCAGTCAGTCGGCCTTTAGAGTTTTGACGGAAGGGACGGCGCGAAAGTCTGTTGAAATAAAAAGTGTTTCTCGCCTTCCTCTCTGTCATTTTTTCATAATAATGAACTGGCAGCAGCCAGCGTCATCTCACAAGACCCTCGGGTGCCGTGAATGTCAATCAAGCAAGCTACGGAATTTGCCGCCAATGTTTTTCTTGTAAAGTGTATGGAAGCTGGATGAATTAGATGCCAAAAACCAACCACTTTCATGTGGTATTGTACAGAAAGGACAACTTTTTTTCTCCTCCATTTGAAAATGTGGGCGTTATCATCATTACTGTCTGATTCCAATCAATGCAAGTCATCAGAATCAGGTAATACACCAACTTATATTCTTGTCTTCGTGAAAGAAAGACATCTATTTGTGTTACACATGCTTGTATTATCATTAAACACATTTAACTTGTTTACAAAAATGTCTCTTTCATAAATAAATAAATATAAATGAGGTAGATCCCCTTGAGTTGGTCAATTGAAAAGTAGCTCGCCTGCAGAAAAAGTGTGGGCACCCCTGTTCTATATGTTATAGTTATTTGAATGACTCTTACCATAATATGTTAGGTTAACATAGCAGTTGGTTATTTATGCCTCATATAAAGTACACTTATTCAGCCTGTTGTTCACTATTCTTTATTTATTTTAAATTGTCTTTCAAATGTCTATTCTTGGTGTTGGGTTTTATCAAATAAATTTCCCCAAAAAATGCGACTTATACCCCAGTGCGACTTCTATGTTTTTTTCCTTCTTTATTATGCATTTTCGGCAGGTGCGACTTATACTCCGGAGCGACTTAAACTCCGAAAAATACGGTATGTGCTTTGCTATGGAGGTTTTTTTCCCAGTCTAGATTGTATTTTTTTTTTTACTCATCCGCCCCCAACATTTTACCTTTTTCCCCATCTTTTACGGAGCGCCTTGTGGCGACCCATCAGCGTTCCTGTTCTGTAACCCTGTACACTAGAGATGCGCGGTTTGCGGTTTATCCGCGGACTCGGGCGGTTGACATGCCGAAAAAATAGATTTTAATTAGATTTGGGCGGGTGGCGGTTGAACCATCCGGAAATATTTGATTTGCATGGTTCTATGATCGGTATCCTTTGCCATTCAAAGAGCCATTTAGGACCCGTGTCATAAAGCGAAGAAGATAATAAGAAACGCTATTATTCTCCTGAAAGACTGCCGGTAGTCACCCGGATAATAAGTATTAGGTCGTGCTATGAAGCCATTGGCTTTGTCGCCTACTACAACATGTACGATCTGCTTGTCTGTTCAGCATCATGTTGTGTGTGGTTTCCGCGGCAACACGCACACGACTGCAAAGCATACTGGGTGACACAGAGTACACTAATGGTTGTGATATAAACAATTTTAACGCTCCAAGTAATATGCACCACGCTGTGAAGCCACACCAATTAAGAACGACAAACACACTTCGGGAGAACATCCTCACAGTAACACAACATAAACGCAACACAACAAATACCCATAATCCTTTGTATTCATGACACTTCCTGACTATTTTATACACCTCTAGCAGCAACCCCCCCCCGTGCGTCAGTAAGGTGGGCGGGGTTGGGGGTGCGGGGGGTGTAAAATATATTCAGGGGTGTCATGAATACAAAGGATTATGGGTATTTGTTGTGTTGCGTTTATGTTGTGCTACTGTGAGGATGTTCTCCCGAAATTTGTTTGCCAATCTTGTTGGGTGTGGCTTAACAGCGTGGCGCATATTAGTAAGTGTTAAAGTTGTTTATATCACAACCATCAGTGTACTCTGTATCACCCAGTATGCCTTCCAATCTTGAACATGTAATTGCGGAAACTGCACACAACATGTTGCCGGACTAAGAATCGGTAAGTACATGTTGTTGAGGGTGTCTAAGGCAATGGCTTCACGACACGCCCATATTTTTGTAATCAGGATGAACGCTATTGGATAGTCGCGGGAACGTTAGCGGCTCCAGTTGTCATCATTACTCTGTGAAACAGGTTTAAATAGCTCTGTGAGTGGTAAAGGTGGCCAACCTCTAATGTATATCAGCGGGCGGTTGGTGGGCGGGTACGGTCCTGATAAAATGTTGGTTCGGGTGGACGGCGGGTGGATGACGACTTTGGAGATGCGGATGATATAATTGCCTATCCGCGCAGCTCTACTGTACACTGTTTGTTTGTCTAATCTTGAACGGGTTTGTGCTGAAAACAAAGTTTCGTTGTACTTGTGCAAAGACAAAGACCTATCTATCTACACCAGGGTGGGGGACACTGGGAGCAGGTGGGTAATATGCCTTGCTCAAGGACACTATGGCAGTGACTAGGACGGCGGAATCGAACCTGGAACCCTCGCTCTACCAATCGAGCTCCGCCACCCCCTCGGGCTGACACTTTATTTGTGGTCCCCAGGCTCATAGCTGCGTATGTTCATACACAGTGTGGAGCCGCTCCACTAAGGTAATAACGTCGATGTTTCTTACAAGTATTATCATCACTGGAGGACGAGGCGTAACAGGAGGACTTTGAGGGCCAAACCAGAGGATTTAAAAGATGTACTTTAGTTATTGTGTACTATTTTGATCAAATAATGAGAATAAAGAAGTAGTTTCAATAGTGTGTTGGTATTGTTAGTGTAAATACATAATACTCTTTATACATGTGACTGATCTCACTCAGCAACATAAAATCCTGATCGGAACATCTCGACTAATGGCGGGATTGACCAAAATCTCACGGAATTAACTTTTTGTGCGACTTCCTGCATGAAATGTGGTGGAACTCCAGGTTTAAGAGCAGAGAGTGATGCAACACTTGAAACAGTCATACCGCTTAAGATCAGCCACCTCCTCCGATTTCAGCTCGGCGAGTTTCTTCTCCATTTCTTCCTCCTCGTTCTCCTCCTCCTCCCCTTCCTCCTCCTTCTTCTTCTTCTTCTTGTCTGCTTCGTCGTCCGAGCTGCCCTCCGCTTCGTCGGAACTCAAGCTGGAGATGAACAGACACAGTTAGTCAGCCAGGTAGCCACTAGGGAAAAAGGTGTTTTTTTTGTAGAAATAAAATAAGACAGCGTTCAAGCATCATTCATTTATTCGTAACCAAAACATTGCTCCTCTGCAGTGGTCTTGTTTCACACATACCGTATTTTTCGGACAATAAGTCACAGTTTTTTTTCATAGTTTGGCCGGGGGTGCGATTTATACTCCGGGAGCGACTCATGTGTGAAATTATCAACACATTACCGTAAAATATCAAATACAATTATTTATCTCATTCGCGGAGGAGACGAAGAAAATGTAAAATATCAAATACAATTATTTATCTCATTCGCGGAAGAGACGAAGAAAATGTAAAATATCAAATACAATTATTTATCTCATTCGCGGAAGAGACAAAGAAAATGTCAGCAATCGTCACACACAAATGGCAGAATAAATACATTTCCCTCAAAAATGTGACTTATACTCCAGTGCGGCTTATATATGTTTTTTTCCTTCTTTATTATGCATTTTCGTCCGTAGCGACTTATAATCGGAAAAATACATTGTATGAAAAATAAAATAAAATTTTCTGAATCAAGAAAAATAAATAAAATAATTTACTGAATGAGGGAAAAAGCTTTGTTCACATCAATAGAGATAAGTGCCCTCTTAGGATTTTCATCAAAATGTTTTCTTAAATGCTGCAATAATTATTAATATTTAATATTGTTTTTTAAATTTTTTTCTCTCAATTACGATAAATCTACCGTAAATTAAAGGATTCCCAACAAAGTACTGAGTGCATTAATTGACATTTTCAAACGTTTTATTTTGTTTTGCTGTTATCTCTTTTTTTTTTTTACTTGGTCTGAGGAAACATAAAAAAAAATTCAGATGCCCTAAACACCTCCCTAGGTGTTTAGGGCACGTCCAACCGGTAGGAGGCCACAGGGAAGACCCAGGACACGTTGGGAAGACTATGTCTCCCGGCTGGCCTGGGAACGCCTCGGGATCCCCCCGGAAGAGCTAGACGAAGTGGCTGGGGAGAGGGAAGTCTGGGTTTCCCTGCTTAGGTTGTTGCCCCCGCGACCCGACCTCGGATAAGCGGAAGAAGATGGATGGATGGATGGATGGATGGATTTTTGAGTTTTCTTAAGCTGTATGCAAGGGGTGTAAAACTCAAATACAGAGTGGGCCAAAATTTAAAACCGAACAAAGCCGCGGGCCGAGGTTGAACAAATTAACCTTTTTAATAGGGACCCAAACAAGTTTTGCATTGAATATTGAACAAGCAAGGCTTATATAACTTTATAGTGACGTGCAAAATCAAGTTTCAATTAATAATAATAATTAAAAAATATCAATGGCATATCAAATAAAATTTAAATAATTGAATGCCTCTTTTCGGCGGTGGGGTTGGGTTTGGTGATAGCAGGGGGTGTATATTGTAGCGTCCCGGAAGAGTTAGTGCTGCAAGGCGTTCTGGGTATTTGTTCTGTTGTGTTTATGTTGTGTTACGGTGCGGATGTTCTCCCGTAATGTGTCATTCTTGTTTGGTGTGGGTTCACAGTGTGGCGCATAATTGTAACAGTGTTAAAGTTGTTCATATGGCCACCCTCAGTGTGACCTGTATGGCTGTTGACCAAGTATGCCTTGCATTCACTTGTGTGTGTGTGTATAAGCCGCATATATTATGTGACTGGGCCGACACACTGTTTGTATAGAGGAAAAGCGGACGTGGAGACAGGTTGTAGAGAACGCCAAAGGCAGTGCCTTTAAAGCCCACCCCAAATATTGTTGTCCGGGATGAAATTAGGGAGGGGCACTGAACTTCGAGAGACTCTCGGGAAAATCGAGAGTGTTAGCGGTGAATGTGGTGTTACAGCGGCGGCCCGGCTCTACTGTTAATTTGATATTGCCTCAAGGGCCAAGTGAAATTACACGGGGGCCAGAGTTTGACACCCATGCTGTATGCCATAATCAGCAATATTAAAATAATAAAAGGCTTGCAATAGTTCAGTTGATGTGTAATGAATCCAGAATGTATGACATTTTCATGTTTTTAGTTGCATTACAAAAAAATAAAAGGACTTTATCACAGTATTCAAATTTTATGATACAGTTAGGGTTAGGGTTGGTTTTTTAAACTTTAGGGGCAACTCTACATGCCCCTAAAGCTGACCAACACGCCAGACTGTAGTCAGTTGGAAGCGTGTCTTGATGAAATTAAACAATGGATGTCCGCTAATTTTTTGCAACTTAACGCCAAAAAAACGGAAATGTTGATTATCGGTCCTGCTAGACACCGACCTCTATTTAATAATACAACTTTAACATTTGACAACCAAATAATAAAACAAGGTGACTCGGTAAAAAATCTGGGTATTATCTTCGACCAAACTCTCTCCTTTGAGTCACACATTAAAAGCGTTACTAAAACGGCCTTCTTTCATCTCCGTAATATCGCTAAAATTCGCTCCATTTTGTCCACTAAAGACGCCGAGATCATTATCCATGCGTTTGTTACGTCTCGCCTCGATTACTGTAACGTATTATTTTCGGGTCCCCCCATGTCTAGCATTAAAAGATTACATTTGGTACAAAATGCGGCTGCTAGACTTTTGACAAGAACAAGAAAGTTTGATCATATTACGCCTGTACTGTATATACCTTTATATACATATATACATACATACCTATACTGTATATACCTTTATATACATATATACATACATATATACCTATACTGGCTCACCTGCACTGGCTTCCTGTGCACTTAAGATGTGACTTTAAGGTTTTACCAATTACGTATAAAATACTACATGGTCTAGCTCCAGCCTATTTTGCCGATTGTATTGTACCATATGTCCCGGCAAGAAATCTGCCTTCAAAGGACTCCGGCTTGTTAGTGATTCCTAGAGCCCAAAAAAAGTCTGCAGGCTATAGAGCGTTTTCCGTTCGGTCTCCAGTACTCTGGAATGCCCTCCCGGTAACAGTTCGAGATGCTACCTCAGTAGAAGCATTTAAGTCTCACCTTAAAACTCATCTGTATACTCTAGCCTTTAAATAGACCTCCTTTTTAGACCAGTTGATCTGCCGCTTCTTTTCTTTTTCTCCTATGTCCCCCCCTCCATTGTGGAGGGGGTCCGGTCCGATGACCATGGATGAAGTACTAGCTGTCCAGAGTCGAGACCCAGGATGGACCGCTCGTCGGGACCCAGGATGGACCGCTCGCCTGTGTATCGGTTGGGGACATCTCTACGCTGCTGATCCGCCTCCGCTTGAGATGGTTTCCTGTGGACGGGACTCTCGCTGCTGTCTTGGATCCGCTTGAACTGAACTCTCGCGGCTGTGTTGGAGCCACTATGGATTGAACTTTCACTGTATCATGTTAGACCTGCTCGACATCCATTGCTTTCAGTCCCCTAGAGACTAGAGAGGGGGGACTGAAATCTGAGGTCCTCTCCAAGGTTTCTCATAGTCAGCATTGTCACTAGCGTCCCACTGGATGTGAATTCTCCCTGCCCACTGGGTGTGAGTTTTCCTTGCCCTTTTGTGGGTTCTTCCGAGGATGTTGTAGTCGTAATGATTTGTGCAGTCCTTTGAGACATTTGTGATTTGGGGCTATATAAATAAACATTGATTGATTGAGAAAGATCCAAATGGCCCCCGCATCGTTTGAGTTTTTCTTCTGCTAACCTTGGTGGAAATAGTTGGGACACTTGTGGTGTAAAGTACCATAAATCAGGAATGAAAAACATGTGCTTTCGAGAAGCCCCTAAAAACAAAGAGCAGACTTTGGCGACGACCTGTACCTGATACCCTGGTCCTGCTGCTTGGCTTCCTTCAGTTTCTTGGCCAAGTACCTCCTCATCTTGGTCCTCCAGTTCAGCAGCAGGCTGCGGGTTTAAGAGAACATTAAGGAACAAGCATGTTCGGCCTAAAGAACAGCTGAAAGGGGAAGGAGAAAGGTTTCACCGGAGTTCTTTGCGGCCTAAAACTTTGATGTCCCGACAACACTCCTTTATCTCGTCGCTGGTGGTGGAGTGATCCTCCAGGTCTGGGTTGTCAAAGGTCATCTAGGAGGAACAACAGGGTTGAAGGTGACAATCCAGGCACAGTCACACTAAACATAGCGACCTTGAGTCAATCTAATTATTAGTTTTAAAAGAAGAACGACAGAAGATTCTTTGAAGCAGAACTAGATAAAGATTAGCCTCAAAATAATGATTATGCAGTCTTTCCTTGATTATTACGGGGGTTACGTTCCAAAGCCCCCTCTCAAAGAGACACTATTTATGTTATCATTTTTTTTTTTTAAATGAACATATGAATTTAAAATCGTTTTTAATCATATTTATTTTTACATTGTTTTCATTTTTTATTCAGTCATTGGTGGCATTAAGGATAATATTTGAGAATTGTTTTTAACATTGTTGCGCAGCCCTTTGGAAACATTTATGTTGTTTAAATGTGTTATACAAATAAAGTGGATTGGATTGAAAGTCTTTATAAACCATCAACACAGCTTATAAGCACTTCCTGTGCTCTGAAAACACTTGATGTTCTAAAACCGACATCATTTTAACATGAAAACGTCAGCGAGTACGCAAGCCTCAACGCTACCATATTTTATTGACTATGAGCCGCTGCTTTTTCCAAGACTTTGAACCGTGCGGGTTATGAAATAGTGCGGCTAATTTATGAATTGTTCTTTACCGACGGCCGTTATGTTTCATAATCAAAAAGTAGTTTTCATTTTACGCCGGCAGAGACATTGAAAAGGTGTTAATGTTAATGCTGTGTTGGATCCGCTTTGGACTGGACTCTCGCGAATGTGTTGGATCCATTGTGGGTTGAACTTTCACAGTATCATGTTAGACCCGCTCGACATCCATTGCTTTCCTCCTCTCCAAGGTTCTCATAGTCATCATTGTCACCGACGTCCCACTGGGTGTGAGTTTTCCTTGCCCTTATGTGGGCCTACCGAGGATGTCGTAGTGGTTTGTGCAGCCCTTTGAGACAATAGTGATTTAGGGCTATATAAGTAAACATTGATTGATTGAATGTTTGTCCTATGGCGCCATAGGGGTGGACAATGTACTTCCTGTTCCGTGCCAGATATATTATCGTCCATAGCGTATCTCAATCCATCACTCACAGCATGGTAAGTTTTACAATATAACTAAAACAATTCCTACTTACTAAAGCGTCCCATGTGTATGTCTCTAGGAGTGTTTACATACACATTTGTACGTGCTGTCGTAATGTAAGCAAGCTAGCGTCGTCAGCATTAGCTTATATGCTAACATGTTTACGAGTGTCTGTGTTACAATGGCATTATTTTTTTATTGCTTCACTTTCACAAATTCCTCAGTAAATTCACCAAAACGTCACCCCGGAGGTATTGAGTCTGTTTAGCTGATTGGAGAACTAGCTTGCGCAGCTAGTGGCTCCAGGACGATGACTTCTGTTTTGTTTGATCGGCCGTTTTACTGCTGTGTCACAGACACCGTTTGGAAACCGTTAAAGTATGTGAATAAACATTTACAAAATATTTGTGAAAAATAGCTCATTTCACAATGTATATATCTGTGGCTTACAGTACGGAAAAGCTAATATGTAAAACATTTTTTCTTAATAAAATTTATTTGGTGCGGCTTGCACTCTGTAGTCCAAGAAATATGTTCCTTTAAAATCAACGATGCACATAGTCCAAAGTAAGAGAACCACGAAGTTGCTAAAAACACTTTATTAATAAACAATATGTTTCTTTAAAACCACAGCCTTGAACATGTCGTGTGTGTGTGTGTGTGTGTGTGTGTGTGTATCACCGTCAAAATTTTCAGTAAAAAATTCAAACTAAAATCATAATCAACGTTATTTGCAGAATACAGCAGTCCCATTGTGAAGCTGAATGTGTAAAAATAAGATGCACTCACCTCACTGGCTTTGCCCAGAAAGTCCACGGGGTTTTCAGCTTTGAGAAAGGCGGTAACAGATACACTGTGGAAGAGCGTCAGGTCACCTTCTGTGTATCCTTCCGCCTGAGGCACAAAAAGAGCATCGGCGTTAGAAACCGCAACATCTCCAGGAATTAGACTGTTCAGTTCATCTGGATCATGCATACAATGTAATGCATCTCATATTTCCTGTTATTTCATGACAGCAGAAGCTGAGCATTATTCAATCCTACCACTTTTCATATTATAGCAGTTTTATCCCATTTCCTTGTTCTCTGTAACAGAACAGTGACTAAATAAATAAAACACCATAGTAAGTAAACACATATTAAATACATAATCTTTATCTCAAAAGAAAAAACAAAGATTCAAGATGTTCATCATAATTGTTGTTCTGTGTACTATGAACAGTCTCTTAAACTGAATCATATTGGTGCTTTGTTTGATTTCCGGGGAACATTATCAGCAGACCTATGTAAGCGTCAATATATACCTTGATGGTGCAGAAAAAAGACCATCTATTTTTTTAACCGATTTCCGAACTCTAAATGGGTGAATTTTGGCGAATTAAACGCCTTTCTGTTCGTCGAGCTGGAGGCAATGACGTCAGAATGTGACGTCGCCGTGGTAACACAACCACCATTTTCATTTTCAACACATTACAAACACCGGGTCTCAGCTCTGTTATTTTCCGTTTTTTCGACTATTTTTTGGAACCTTGGAGACATCATGCCTCGACGGTGTGTTGTCGGAGGGTGTAACAACACTAACAGGGAGGGATTCAAGTTGCACCACTGGCCCCAAGATGCCAAAGTGTCTGCCGCCAGACCCCCATTGAATGTGCCAGTGTCTCCACATTTTACCGGCGATGCTAAGGCAGACATGGCACAGAGATGTATGGATAACCTGCAGATGCATTTGCAACGATTAAGTCAACGAAATCACAAAGGTGAGTTTTGTTGATGTTGACTGCCAGCTAATTGATGCTAACATGCTACGCTAATCGATGCTAACATGCTATTTACCGGCGTTGCTAAAGCAGACATGGCACAGAGATGTATGGATAACCTGCAGATGCATTTCCAACAATAAAGTCAACGAAATCACAAAGGTGAGTTTTGTTGATGTTTTTGACTTATGTGCTAATCAGACATATTTGGTCGCGGCATGACTGCCAGCTAATCGATGCTAACATGCTACGCTAATCGATGCTAACATGCTATTTACCGGCGGTGCTAAAGCAGACATGGCACAGAGATGTATGGATAACCTGCAGATGCATTTGCAACTATATTAGGTTTCCTTCCACCCACATTTAATGCGAAAAAAACACTTACCAATCGACGGATTTAAATTGCTCCAGTGTCAAAGGATGCGAAAGGCGATGCTAACGCAGCTATTCGGCCATGCTATGGCTATTAATAGCGTCAATAGCTATTCGCTCAATAGCTTCAGTTTCTTCTTCAATATTTTCATACTCCAACCATCTGTTTCAATACATGCGTGATCTGTTGAATCGCTTGAATCGCTGAAATCCGAGCTAATGTCGCTATATCTTGCTGTGGTATTCCCATTGTTTGTTTACATTGGCAGCACTGTGTGACGTCACAGAGAGCCGAAAATAAGGCACTTTAAAGCTTTATTTAGGGATATTCCGAGACCGGTAAAATTTTGAAAAAAACTTCAAAAAATACAACAAGCCACTGGCAACTGATTTTTATTGTTTTTAACCCTTTTGAAATTGTGATAATGTTCCCCTTTAAACCATTCCATCATTTAATTCCACACACTGAT
This sequence comes from Nerophis ophidion, assembly GCF_033978795.1. Lineage (NCBI taxonomy): Eukaryota > Metazoa > Chordata > Actinopteri > Syngnathiformes > Syngnathidae > Nerophis > Nerophis ophidion. The sequence goes on from NC_084632.1 coordinate 3,989,495, forward strand.
AGGTTTTAAGTGTTGTACAAATGTTTTAAATTAAGGTTATATTTCTCCACTTTTGTTGAGAAGAATTGTTGTACATTCTTGGCTAGCAGGTCATAGTTTGTATAATTTTAGCTGTTTGCAAATGCACCAACTCGTTGAATTTCAATATGTGTGATTCAATAAAGTGTTTGTATTTTCTCTATATCCAACATTATATCCTAAAATAACTGATATTTTTTCTAACATAGTTAGTGTATGAAGCGCACATTTGTAGTTATTTCCCATACTTCTGCACAGTAACTCAGATATGTAACACTAGAGAGCAGTACAGAATATGAAGTGATTTTTTTTAATCCAGAATGTTTTGCTTTATTCATTGACACGTCTTGCTACTTCATGCTTATTTTTTTTACACGAGATTTCCAGTTCATGTTATCATCTATTATACCCAGAAATGTGTTTTCTTTTACCCTTTCAATGTCTACTCCGTCTATTTGTTTTTGACTTTCCCTTCTACTGTTACCAAATAACATTATTTCATTTTTACTGAGATTCAAAGATGTCTGTTTTTGTCAAACCATCTGTTTACTTTGTTCATTTCTTCTGTTATTTGTGTTAGCTTCTGTGTGTTCTCTTCTGAACAAAACGCAGTTGTATCATCTGCATTTAATTCTAACTTTAAGTCCTTTCTTACTTTACAAATGTTTATATAGAGATTGAACAATTTTGGTCCAAGTATTGATCCCTGTGACCTTGGAAAACATCAAATCAAGCTTTTCCATGTTCTCTCCTACTGACAACTACACAATCATCAGGGAGTGCTTCATGAATACAAAACAGTGGAGCAGCTTAAGCCACATAAGTGGCACAAAAATGTGCTTATCTTTGTGTAAGATCGCCAAGACGTCAGTTGAGCCAGCATCTAAGGATCAACTTAGCCTGGTCTCCTTTTTCTTTGGCATTATGTCACATTAATCATCTGGTTCACACTCTGATCAGCAAAATAACTGCAAAAGCTTCCAGAGCTTTTAATTGGCTTCTTAATGTTAACTAAGGCTGCAACAATAACATTTGTCACCGACTATTATTGTGGAAAATAGTCGTGACGTCATCACTCGTGTTTTTATGGGCTAAAGTGCTTCTCTCGCAGAAACATGGCCAGTGATAACATGTAATGTGTGAGGATATTTCCTCTTATTCTTCTTAAAAACATGAACACCTTGCTCATTATGCACAGCAGACCTTGTTTTTACGGCAGTACATCTGTGATACGTCCGCATTTAAAGCGGAGACGTGATGTCGGACGTCTAACTTCCACCTTGATACCGTAAGTAGTTAGAGACAAAGTTGTGTGAAAAATAGATTTTACTATCATTTTAGCCAAAGTCAGCCAGCTAAAGTTTGTCTCCATCAATTCAAGTACGTTTGAAAGGAGCGTCTATTTGCAATGTTGTAAAAACAAAAGCAGAATAACAAAGGCGGACACCAATGCAGAGGCATCATAAGATTTAACATACAATCTATTAAGTAGTCAACATTTGAAGAATGATTCAAAAATATAATTCAAAATGTGTGCAGCTTTTTTAACATCACAAAACATTTATTTTCTTTTTGAGGAAGTTAAATTTTGTTTTATTTGCTTTCATTGCTGCTATTTTAACTGTTGTTTTTTTAAAATACATAAACATAGTTAATTGTTTTTGCCTTCACCTTTTAAAATGGACAAAATGTCATACCCTATTTTTCAGACTATAGGTCACACCTGCCGAAAATGCATAATAAAGAAGGAAAAAAACATATATACGTCGCATTGGAGAATAAGTCTCATTTTTGGGGGAAATTTATTTGATAAAACCCAACACCAAAAATAGACATTTGAAAGGCAATTTAAAATAAATAAAGAATAGTGAACAACAGGCTGAATAAGTGTACTAATACAAACTGATCAAATCTGGACAGCATAATCAAAGTTAACATAAAATAGAAGGTAAAATAAAATAAAAAGTTAAATTTGAACATAACTAGAAGATAAATAATCACTAAACATAAGGTAATGAAGTTTATGGCAGCCAGAACTATTTTCCCTAAATTACAAATTGAGACTATAAAGCAGGGGTAGGGAACCTATGGCTCTAGAGCCAGATGTGGCTCTTTGGATTGATGCATCTGGCTCTCAGATTAATCTTAACTGACATTGCTTAACACTATAAGAAATTATTATTTCCACTGGTAATCAGAGTTAAAAATAAAATTCAAAATATAAAACATTCCCCTGCATTTTAATCCATCCACCCGTTTTTGACCGGATCTGTTCATGAAGTCGCATTAATGGTAAGAAGTATTTTATTTATTATTGGTTAGCTTAAGAATAACAATGTTTTTAAAAATAATACAAGACTTATTATACTCAAAAAATGTTGGTGTTACTTAAAAATACACACTTTTTGTTGTTCTCAGTGTTAAAAAATATTATATGGCTCTCACGGAAATACATTTTAAAATATTTGGATTTCATGGCTCTCTCAGCCAAAAAGGTTCCCGACCCCTGCTATAAAGTCTGTTTTATCCGATTAATCAAACAACTACAATTATCGATAGATTACTCCATTAGTTTAATATTCGATAGCTGAAGCAAATGTTAAAAAAATAGATATACAACTAGAAAGCACAGCTCACTGTTAAATGTTACATTAAAACTAGGGGTGGTCAAATTAATGCGTTAATTACGAGTTAACTCATCAATTTATTAACGCCGACAATTATTTTATCGCACATCTGCGTATGTTATTTACATGCTTTTATTTTGTTAATGCCTTTTCTTATAAAGATGGCGGCGCCCGGACGGGCTCTGGTGTGGAGGAGCTCTTGGTAAAGATGGAACATTTGGCAAAAATACCGGACAATTTTGCCAATGTCATGGCTGGCTTACAGCGTGGTCACTCCGGGATCACTTACGACCGCCAGACAATTCTGAATGTGGATAGACAGGCCGTTTTGGACTGAATGAGGCGTGCTTGCTAGACCGGCTAGCTAGCATGGGAATACTTTGCCGGCTACATCCAGCGGCCTGTGAAGCAGCGGAGTATATGTGTTGTCTGTCTATTTATGAATAATGCAGACCAGGAGTGTTGGCTGACTTCTTAACGTTTGCTTTCAGAGCGTGCATATCACAACATACAAGATGCCGTCATGGCGACACAACCTATACATGCTCCTCACTCCTGTTGCATGCTGGGTAGGGTAGTTCTTTTTTCCCCTGGCTCATAACATCACAATATAGTACCATGTATATGATGCCTTCAGTTTATCAAAGCACCAAGCAAACAATCGGAAAATTCCCATTATATCAATTCCTAGATATGGTCATAATTATTTTAAGTGCACTACGCAGAATAAACACAACATTATTAATATTGCTACCACGGACAATTTGATCAAAAATTCCCTAAAACAGCCCACTACCTATAATATAGGTTTTTTAAACATAAAAAAAAAAAATGTTTCTGCTGTTACCTCAGAAATTGCCTGTTCGGATGTTATGATTGTGGCTCAGAGATTTGTATGTAGATTATATTTATTTTCCATAACAAACAGAATAACTTAAATACCCTGGCAGTGGCAATAAGCTTAAATGTTTTTATTTACATTTTTGGAGTTGATTTTCATCAAATATGCTATTTAACTGCTACTGTTTAACAAGGACTGATTTAAATTGTGTTTGCACAACAAATGTTTTGGCGCTTTTGTTCATGTGGGAGAATATTCCAATAAAGGTGCACTACACACTACTTTTGAATTCATTATTGGGCTTTGTGTATACAATGTAGTTAATCGCGATTAATCAGAGAAAAAGTGTGATTAACTTTGATTAAAATTTTTAATCGTTGCCCAGCCCTAATTAAAACACATTTTAATCCTAATAATAAACAAATACAATTTTATTACCACTACTGAAAATTAGGATTGTTGAGAACTGCTATGGATTTCCAGGCACTGGCAATTGGTGCACTGATTGTGTTTTAGGGTTACCACTGTCATACACAAACCTTTGGCTTCTTGGTAGGAACCAGGTCCTTCACAGTTTTGGCCTGCACCTCCACCTCTTTAAATGCATATTTGGCATCAAAGAACTTGGCATCTATTTTGTCAGGTGCCAGGAAACCTGAGGATTTGACAAAAAAATAACAATAAGTTTAAAAATGAAACGGCCATGCATCCAAAAGCGCAAAGTGTCACAGACCTTGGCAAACCACAAATATCTCAGCGGACTCGTTCCTCGACGCCTGGGGCTTGGTGGCCTGCACCTTCTTGAAGAACTGCTGGAAGATCCAGAGCAGCGGCTGGTAGTCCTTAGAGCGGAAGACCTTGGTGACGAAGGTGCCCCCTTTGCTCAAGAAGTCACAGGCCAGCTTCAAGGCCATGAGGGTCAGGTTAGCTGGGAGGGAGAGGAAGAACTCAGAGGAATTAGACTGATGGCTGATGCACCCTGGGAAAATAACTCAACAGTTTGTCCCTCCTAATGTTGACAAAATAATAGGTGTTTAAATGACACAATATGTTACTGCAGTGGTTCTCAAATGGGGGTACTTGAAGGTATGCCAAGGGGTACGTGAGATTTAAAAAAATATTGTAAAAATAGCAACAATTGAAAACTCCTTTATAAATATATTCTTTGAACAATACTTCAACAAAATATGGATGTAAGTTCATAAATTGTAAAAAGAAATGCAACAATGCAATATTCAGTGTTGACAGCTTGATTTTTTGTGGACATGTTCCATAAATATTGATGTTAAAGATTTCTTTTTTTTTTGTGAAGAAATGTTTAGAATGAAGTTGATGAATTCAGTTGGATCTCTATTACAATCCCCAAAGAGGGCACTTTAAGTTGATGATTACTTCTATGTGGAGAAATCTGCATTTATAATTGAATCACTTGTTTATTTTTCGACAAGTTTTTTGTTATTTTTATATCTTTCTTTCCAAATAGTTCAAGAAAGACCACTACAAATTAACAATATTTTGCACTGTTATACAATCTAATAAATCAGAAACTGATGACATAGTGCTGTATTTTACTTCTTTATCTCTTTTTTTCAACCAAAAATGCTTTGCTCTGATTAGAGGGTACTCTTGAATTTAAAAAAATCTCACAGGGGGTACATCACTGAAAAAAGGTTGAGAACCACTGTGTTACTGCATACGTCAGCAGACTAATTAGGAGTCTGTTTGTTTACTTACTACTAAAAGACAAGTTGTCTTATATGTTCACTATTTTATTTAAAGGGGAACATTATCAGCAGACCTATGTAAGCGTCAATATATACCTTGATGGTGCAGAAAAAAGACCATCTATTTTTTTAACCGATTTCCGAACTCTAAATGGGTGAATTTTGGCGAATTAAACTTCTTTTTGTTAATCGCGCTGGAGGCGATGATGTCAGAATGTGACGTCGCCAGGGTAACACACCCACCATTTTCATTTTCAACACATTACAAACACCGGGTCTCAGCTCTGTTATTTTCCGTTTTTTTACTATTTTTTGGAACCTTGGAGACATCATGCCTCGACGGTGTGTTGTCGGAGGGTGTAACAACACTAACAGGGAGGGATTCAAGTTGCACCACTGGCCCCAAGATGCCAAAGTGTCTGCCACCAGACCCCCATTGAATGTGCCAGAGTGTCTCCACATTTGATCGGCGATGCTAAGGCAGACATGGCACAGAGATGTATGGATAACCTGCAGATGCATTTGCAACGATAGTCAACGAAATTACAAAGGTGAGTTTTGTTGATGTTGACTGCCAGCTAATCAATGCTAACATGCTACGCTAATCGATGCTAACATGCTATTTACCGGCGGTGCTAAAGCAGACATGGCACAGAGATGTATGGATAACCTGTAGATGCATTTGCAACTATATTACGTTTCCTTCCACCCACATTTAAAGCGAAAAAAAACACTTACCAATCGACGGATTTAATTTGCTCCTGTGTCAAAAGATGCGAAAGTCCTGATCGTTTGGTCCGCACATTTTACCGGCGATGCTAACGCAGCTATTCGGCCATGCTATGACTATGAATTCGCTCAATAGCTTCAGTTTCTTCTTCAATATTTTCATACTCCCAACCATCTGTTTCAATACATGCGTAATCTGTTGAATCGCTTAAGTCGCTGAAATCCGAGTTTGAATCCGAGCTAATGTCACTATATCTTGCTGTGGTATTCCCATTGTTTGTTTACATTGGCAGCACTGTGTGACGTCACAGGGAAATGGCCAGTGTCTTCGCAGAGAGCCGAAAATAAGGCACTTTAAAGCTTTATTTAGGGATATTCCGAGACCGGTAAAATTTTGAAAGAACTTCAAAAAATACAACAAGCCACTGGGAACTGATTTTTATTGTTTTTAACCCTTTTGAAATTGTGATAATGTTCCCCTTTAAGGACTAAATTGCAATAATAAAAATATGTTTAATGTACCCAAAGATTTTTGGTTAAAATAAAGACTGACATTTTGTGTGCTCCCCTTTATTTAGAAAAGTATCAAAATACATTTTGGTACCGGTACCAAAACATTGGTACGTGGACAACCCTAGTATACAGAAATAAATTGGTTGCTGAAATGTAGTGTTGTTGGGGGTGTAACGGTACACAAAGATGTCGGTTCGGTACGTACCTCGTTTTAGAGGTCACGGTTCGGTGCATTTTCGGTACAGTAAGAAAACAACAAAATATAATTTTTTTTGTTATTTATATACCAAATTTGCAAAATCTTCCACCAAAAATATTTTTCTTAGTGTAATATTTGATGTGACGTAATGGGAACCTTGGATAGGTCAATAATTCATAATAACATTGACTTTGATTCAATATTATGTTTTAAACAATGTTTGAAAGAAAAAAAAAAAACAGCTTTGTTTTATTAGTCAACATTGCAACTTTATCTAAATTACATTTAACTTTTAAGCTTTTTTATTTCACATTTGTTATGTTTTTGTTTATTTTAATAGTATTTTTAGAATGTGCCGTGGGCCTTTAAAACATTAGCTTTGTGCCGCAATTGGCCTCCGGGGCACACTTTTGATACCCCTGCTATAGATAATAAAAAATAAAATCTGATAAATCTATGGTTCAAAAGCAGAGCCTGGCGACGCATGCACGTTTATCATAACTCTCTCGCTGTCTCTGCCCCTCCCTCACGAATGCTGCTGCGTGCACAATTTGTTTTGTTTTTAACGCCCTCTTAACCCCAAATATACATTGAAAATACACGCAACCCTAACTTAAAATGCCGGACACTTGAAGCATTTAAGAAACTCCACCCGGACAGCCCTGCAAAAGAGGACATCTCCAGTGAAAAGAGGAGTTATGGTCAGTCTATTGTAGCCCGGTCGCTGCTAGCATGCCGTGTGTTGTGCCTCGGTGTGCATTGTTTACACAACGTGCGGTGCGCTACTTAAAATGTCCGTGTGGAAACTGATTCGGTACAACTCCGAACCGAATTGAAACCCCTGTACTGAAACAGTTCAATACAAATGCACGTACCGTTACACCCCTAAGTGTTGTAGTGTTCAGTACCTTGAGAGAAGGCGTCATGTAGCCAGTTGGCTCCTACATTTGGAGCTCCGTCGTTTAACACGACATCAACCTTCCACGTCTGCAGCTCCTTTTTGAGGGCCTGGCGTGGGGATCAAAAAAGAATGCCATTGAACGCACCATTTAAAGAGGACTCACGCATGTAAACGGGCACAAAAGGGCTCATGTCAGCATACATAATTGAAAGATCTGATACAGGAAGAAAGCGTCAATTTTATTCATCCATAAATAATTGAAACAGGAAATGACGTGCCGGAAAAGAAACTTAAAAGTTGTGTTTTGCTACACAACAGCTCAGCTTCAATACGTGGACATAAAGTTGTACAGTTGTGATCAAAATTATTCAACCCCCACACAATTTTGGTGTTTTAGCAAGTCGGACATTTATTCCGTATTTTGTTTATAGTCATATCAAATAAAGATGTGTCAAATAGACAAATGCAACTTAAATTGTAACACTGTATTTTGTAACATACCAAACAGTGTCATTTCTCTTAATATCTCATTGACAAAATGATTCAACCCCTTGAAGATCAGAACTCTTAAGAACAGAATTTGAATAAGGTCTTTTCAATCAGGTGTTGAAAACACCTGTAGATGTGATTAGAACCATAACGAGCAACAATTAAACTGATTGAAAAAGACTGTGACGCTCAGCTTCTTGTAGATGGTCAATGGTGTATTTGCAACATGGTGAAGTCCAGGGAGTGGTCAAAGAAGTCAAGAGAGGAGGTCATTCCTCTTTATAAGAAAGGATATGGATATAAGAAAATAGCAAAGACATTACACATTCCAAGAGACACAGTTGGGAGCATAATTCACAAGTTTAAAGCTAAAGGCACAGTGGAAACACTACCTGGGCGTGGTAGAAAGAGGATGCTGTGTGCAACTGCTGTCCGGTATTTGAAGCGTACAGTGGTGAAAAACCCCTGGGTAACAGCTAAGGAACTACAACAGGACATTGCAGAGGGGGGAACGCAGGTTTTGTCCCAGACAATGCGGCGCGCACTACGAGATGAAGGCCTCCATGCCAGAACTCCCACGCACACCCCACTTCTGACTACCAGGCACATGAAAAATAGACCCCAGTATGCCAAAAATCCTCTGGACAAACCCCAAAGGTTTTGGGAAACTGTTCTATGGAGTGATGAGACAAAACTGGAACTCTTTGGGCCTATGAATCAACGTTATGTCTGGAGGAGAAAAAATGAAGCTTACAAAGAGAAGAACACCTTGCCTACTGTTAAGCATGGTGGGGGGTCAATCATGCTCTGGGGCTGTTTCTCTGCCTCAGGTACCGGGAATCTCCAGAGCGTTCAAGGCATTATGAATTCTATTTCCTAGCAGGATATATTAGCTGCAAATGTCATGAAGTCAGTGACGAAGCTGAGGCTTGGGAGACGTTGGACCTTCCAACAGGACAAGGATCCCAAGCATACCTCCAAATCAACATCAGAGTGGTTGCAGAAGAAGGGCTGGAAGACTCTGGAGTGGCCTTCACAGTGGCCAGACCTAAATCCTCTAGAAAAGCTGTGGTGGGACTTGAAGAAGGCAGTTGCAGCACACAAGCCCAAGAATATCAATGAACTGGAGGCCTTTGTCCAAAAGGAATGGGCTAAAATACTGTAGATGCTTGCAAGAAGATTGTGTCCGCTTATGTATCACCTTTGAAGGATGTCATTACTGCCAAAGGGTGTTCTACTAAGTACTAAAGATGCATGGAACTAGGGGGTTGAATCATTTTGACAATGAGGTATTAAGAAAAATTTCCTTTTTTGGTATTTTGTAAAATACAGTGTTACAATTTAAGTTGCATTTGTCTCTTTGTTTATATGACTATAAACAAAATACGGAATAAATGTCCAACTTGCTAAAACACCAAAATTGTGTGGGGGTTGAATACTTTTGATCACAACTGTACCTCTGAATTTGTCTTACCAAAATGTGACTAATACAGCAAAACCTCCATTTATGAACCCCTTTATTTGCAAACATTTGGATCGCACCAAACACGTCACTGAGTTTAATTAATTCATTCATTCATTGTGTCCCACAGCAAATTTTCAATTGTGATTAAACACAAACTTCTCTGGAAAAAGATGCCAAAGCAGACATATTTCAGTGGCATCCATTCCAAGAGCACACACACACACACGACCCCTCCCCTCACACACCACTTCTCGCCTCTTGTGAGCTGCTCCTTTGCTGATGCTAATGTACAGTATTGTAAGTGGGTTTTAATTTCTAAATGTTTATTATTGCAGCAATATGGTTGTAAAAGTTAAGGATTCATGTGATTTCTGATCGTTTGTGAGGGCACTAAAGGGACTTGGCAGAGTGTTTTAGCTTGTTAATAAAGATACGGATTATTCAACACCTCCTTGTGGTGTCCACATATGCGGTCCTCTCCGAGGTTTCTCATAGTCATTGTCACCGAAGTCCCACTGGGGTGAGTTTTTCCTTGCCCTTATGTGGGCTCTGTACCATGGATGTTGTTGTGGCTTGTGCAGCCCTTTGAGACACTTGTGATTTAAGGCTATATAAATAAATGTTGATTGATTGATTGATTATTGACTTGTTGGGAGTGCTAATCAGGCATGTTTGGTCAGTACACGACTGCAAGATAATCCATGCTAAAATTCTATTTAGGTTAGGATCATTATACCTCGTTTGCAAGTATATACAAGCTCATTTCATTTCCTTTACTTATGTCCTCAGTGTATTTAATTGATATCTGCATGTCTCATGACACATTACCTATATGTAGAATTGGCTGCATTTCTGATAGTTGCTTGTGTGCCATGTTGTTCCAGACCACAGCAAACGTTACCCAGCATGCAAAGATTGTAATAAATCCATCAGAACAGCAGCCTGATGTTTCCTTTAACTTGGACACACACATCTATACCTTTGGCCATTTTAAGCCAGTCCTTTCCAGGAGTTATCTCACCCTCTGTTTTACTAATGTTTACAATGTACGATACCGTATCGACTCCATCATCTCGGGAGAATTCTGACAAGGCAGCAGAGACTTACCTGTTTGCATTTTTCTGTTGTGATGTCTTCTTGGAGGGTCACTACATTAGGGATAGGCTTGATGGGCACCAGGTCCACACCTAAAAGGAGATTGCACTTGAAATTACAATTGACACACCAAGGTTGGAATTATAATACAATTGTACAATGTCCTTTATTTCTTTTACAGAGAAGAGCAGTTCGTATTATTTTTAAAGTAGGATACAGAGGCCTCACAAATACACTCTGTATTAGGTCAGGATTATTAAAATTAAAAGACATTTAAGATTTTCATACTCTATTAGTGATGTTCAACGCTAGAAATAAAGGACTTACAAAAGTTATTCGTGTTCACGTCTGAAGATTAAAACCACAGAAGGCCGTATGACTTTAAACATTCAGAAGTGTGAACAAATTTGAAACAAATGTGCTCATCTGTTGTTGGTGTGAAAGCATGGAATTCTCTTAAAAAAAAAAAAACACTTAAAAAGTTGCAATAAATTTTTTTTAATATGAAAAGAGTTACAGAAAAAGACAACTGGCATTTTAGCAAACTGATTTTTGATTTTGACTGGACGTGTCATTGTGAAAATGCTTTAACAAAAATTCAAAAGTATGTTGGAGTCCAGGTGTTGGTGGAGGGAAGAGTGATAAAGTCATAAAAAATCATTTATGTTAAAATAGGGGACCGATATAAAATTATTATTATTCTATCTGCTCTTTTCTGATCATGGAAATGTATAAGAAACAAAAAAACAGTGAAAGTGTGAACTGTATAGCTCAGTTGGTAGAATGGCCGGGCCACCAACTTGAGGGTTCCAGGTTCGATCCCCGCTTTCGCCATCCTAGTCACTACCGTTGTGTCCTTGGGCAGAACACTTTGCCCACCTGCTCCCAGTGCCACCCACACTGCTTTAAATCTAACTTAGATATTGGGTTTCACTATGTAAAATTGCTGAGTCACTACAGAAAAGCGCTATATAAATATAAATTACTTCACTATGTTGCATGTATAAATGCATTTTCATGAAAGGAATAACAAGAAATGATGATGATTGTTTAAAACGGTGTTGTTCAATCTTTCTTGAGCCAAAGTGCATTTTTTTCATTGAAAAATTGCAGAGGCACACCAGCAGCAGAAATCATTAAAAAACGAAACTAAGTTGACAATAAAAAGTCGTTGCAATTGTTGGATATGACTCTAAAGCATAAGCAAGCATGCATCACTATAGCTTTTGTCTCAAAGTAGGTGTACTGTCACATCACGCCCTGACTTATTTGGACTTGTTTGCTGTTTTCCCGTGTGTAGTCTTTTAGGTCTTGTCTTGTGCTCCTTTTTTGGTGGCTTTTCCTGTGGCAGTTTCATGTCTTGCTTTGAGCGCTATCCTGCTTTGTTTTAGCAATCAGCACTATTTAAGTTGTTGCTATCTTTTTTTGTGTGGACATTGTTGTCATGTCATGTACGGATGTACTTTGTGGACGCCGCCTCTGCTCCACACGCTGTAGGTTTTTGCTGTCTTCCAGCATTCTGTTTTTGCTTACTTTGTAGCCAGTTCAGTTTTAGTGTTCTACATAGCCATCCCTAAGCTTAAATGCCTTTTCTTAGGGGCACCCACCTTTTTTTTTATTTTTGGTTTAAGCATTAGACACCTTTTTACCTGCACTCTGCCTCCCGCTGTCGCCTGCATATTGTGATCAAGACAAACCATCGTCGTTTCACACGACGTGTTCCCGACATCTACAAAGCAATTAACTACCGACTTCCACCTACTGGTATGGTATAACATGGTTACTCTGCCAAGCTCTAGAGCAGGGGTCACCAACGCGGTCGCCCATAAGGACCTGATGAGTCGCCCGCTGGCCTGTTCTAAAAATAGCTCAAATAGCAGCACTTACCAGTGGGCTGCCTCTATTTTTTAAATTTAATTTATTTACTAGCAAGCTGGTCTCGCTTTGCTCGACATTTTTAGTTCTAATTGAGACCAAACTCAAAAATAATTTGAAAATCCAAGAAAATATTTTAAAGACTTGGTCATCAATTGTTTAAATAAATCCTTTTTACAACCTTAAAAACAATTATAGGATTTTTTAACACATATACCTTTTTACCTTTTAAATTCCTTCCTCTTCTTTACTGACAATTTAAATCAATGTTCAAGTAATTTTTATTTTTTTATTGTAAAGAATAATAAATACATTTTAATTTAATTCTTCATTTTAGCTTCAGTTTTTTCGATGAAGAATATTTGTGAAATATTTCCTCAAACTTATGATTAAAATTCCCAAAAATTATTCTGGCAAATGTAGAAAATTTTTAGAATCAAATTTAAATCTTATTTCTAAATATTTCGAATTATTCTAAAATGTTTGTTCTGGAAAATCTAGAAGAAATAATGATTTGTCTTTGACAGAAATATAGCTTGGTCCAATTTGTTATATATTCTAACAAAGTGCAGATTGGATTTTAACCTATTTAAAACAAGTCATCAAAAATATATATTTATTGCGAGAAATCATTAAGAGGATCAGTGTTTCCACAAAGATAAATATCATTAATTATTAATAATAACAGAGTTAAAGGTAAATTAAGCAAATTGGCTTTTTCCTGGCAATTTATTTAAGTGTGTATCAAACTGGTAGCTCTTCGCATTAATCAGTACCCAAGAAGTAGATCATGGTTTCAAAAAGGTTGGTGACCCCTGCTCTAGACAATAGCACATTATTTGGAGATTATAATTACTGGTTTGCAAAAAATATTTTTAACCCAAATAGGTGAAACTGCAGAATCTCCCATTGCACAGCAGACTGTATCCCAGCACAGTGGTTGAAAAACACTGGTTTAAAAGAGGGACTCACCTATAACCAGGCTTGAAACAGGCATAAATTTGGACGCCACTTGCAGCCTGTAAAGAGATAGATGTGACGTCATCACAATTATAACAATTTAACTCTGCTGACCATATTGTGAAATTCCAAAAAGAGGACACATATATGTGTGCCAAGGTGAAAATTTGCCAATGATACTTGATCTTGCTTTATAAATAACATATTTATTTAAATAAAGCATTTTTTCTCCTCGGAATGGAATTTAAAATGTTTCTATGAACGATAAAACCCTGAATATTGGCAAAATATGAAAGTCACACACCTCTCCATCCACATATTTTACAATTAAGCCAAATGCAACAAACGACGAAATATGCACGCGAAGGATAAAAAAATATCCACAATCTGATACATCTGATAAATCACACAACTTTAAGAACTTTCTTGTAAAAATCTCCTTCTGCATCTGTCCCTGACACCCACATTTCAGGCTCTGAAAACACTCAGTGGAAACGTTTCCGGGCTTCACGGTGGCAGAGGGGTTAGTGCGTCTGCCTCACAATACGAAGGTCCTGCAGTCCTGGGTTCAAATCCAGGTTCGGGATCTTTCTGTGTGGAGTTTGCATGTTCTCCCCGTGAATGCGTGGGTTCCCTCCGGGTACTCCGGCTTCCTCCCACCTCCAAAGACATGCACCTGGGGATAGGTTGATTGGCAACACTAAATGGTCCCTAGTGTGTGAATGTGAGTGTGAATGTTGTCTGTCTATCTGTGTTGGCCCTGTGATGAGGTGGCGACTTGTCCAGGGTGTACTCCGCCTTCCGCCCGATTGTAGCTGAGATAGGCGCCAGCGCCCCCCGCGACCCCAAAAGGGAATAAGCGGTAGAAAAATGGATGGATGGATGGAAATGTTTCCCACCCACACTGCTTGATGCCTCGTCTGAGCTGCTGTGACGTAGATTATCATAGTTACTAGTAGGGTTGTACGCTATACGGGTATTAGCATAGTACCATCCATCCATTATCTACCGCTTATTCCCTTTTGGGGTCGTGGGGGGTGCTGGCGCCTATCTCAGCTACAATCGGTCGGAAGGCGGTGTACACCCTGGACTAGTCGCCACCTCATCGCAGGGCCAACACAGATAGACAGACAACATTCACACATGCCAATCAACCTATCCCCAGGTGCATGTCTTTGGAAGTGGGAGGGGCCTATCCCCAGGTGCATGTCTTCGGAGGTGGGAGGAAGCCGGAGTACCCGGAGGGAACCCACGCATTCACGGGGAGAACATGCAAACTCCACACAAAAAGATCCAGAGCCTGGATTTGAACCCAGGACTGCAGGACCTCCGTATTGTGAGGCAGACGCACTAACCCCTCTGCCACCGTGAAGCCCCTAGTACCGCGATACTAATTAATCATATTCGGTACCATACCGCCTCTGAAACGTACCCTAAGATATTTTGTTAAAACAAAACCAACAATGCATTTTTTCCGGGTCACCTTTATTTAGAAAAGTATCGAAAAGTACCGAAATAATATTGGCATCGGGACAACACTATCCATCCATCTTCTTCCGCTTATCCGAGGTCGGGTTGCGGGGGCAACAGCCTAAGCAGGGAAACCCAGACTTCCCTCTCCCCAGCCACTTCGTCTAGATCTTCCCGGGGGATCCCGAGGCGTTCCCAGGCCAGCCGGGAGACATAGTCTTCCCAATGTGTCCTGGGTCTTCCCCGTGGCCTCCTACCGGTTGGACGTGCCCTAAACACCTCCCTAGGGAGGCGTTCGGGTGGCATCCTGACCAGATACCCGAACCACCTCATCTGGCTCCTCTCCATGTGGAGGAGCAGCGGCTTTACTTTGAGTTCCTCCCGGATGGCAGAGCTTCTCACCCTATCTCTAAGGGAGAGACCCAAACTCATTTGGGCCACTTGTACCCGTGATCTTATCCTTTCGGTCATGACCCAAAGCTCATGACCATAGGTGAGGATGGGAACGTAGATCGACCGGTAAATTGAGAGCTTTGCCTTCCAGCTCAGCTCCTTCTTCACCACAACGGATCGGTACAACGTCCACATTACTGAAGACGCCGCACCGATCCGCTTGTCGATCTCACGATCCACTCTTCCCTCACTCGTGAACAAGACTCCTAGGTACTTGAACTCCTCCACTTGGGGCAGGGTCTCCTCCCCAACCCGGGTTGGGGAATGACAACACTAGTCACTAAAATATCATGCAAAAGAGCAGATTCCAAACATTGAAATACTTTGTATAGTTAAAGACTTACGGTCATTAGAAACCATCATTGCACATCAAAATGGCGGCAAAAATTTCCATCTTAAAAGATCTAAAAAAAATTTGGGGGAATGTCCGGTGGGCCAGATTGAAAAGCCTAACAGGCCGCATGTGGCCCCCGGGCCTTAGTTTGCCCAGGTCTGGTCTAATTTAACCCCTTCTTAACCCTGAACGTACAAACCCTGTTTCCATATGAGTTGGGAAATTGTGTTAGATGTAAATATAAACAGAATACAATGATTTGCAAATCCTTTTCAACCCATATTCAGTTGAATATGCTACAAAGACAACATATTTGATGTTCAAACTGATAAACATTTTTTTTTTTTTTGCAAATAATCATTAACTTTAGAATTTGATGCCAGCAACACATGACAAAGAAGTTGGGAAAGGTGGCAATAAATACTGATAAAGTTGAGGGATGCTCATCAAACACTTATTTGGAACATCCCACAGGTGTGCAGGCTAATTGGGAACAGGTGGGTGCCATGATTGGGTATAAAAACAGCTTCCCAAAAAATGCTCAGTCTTTCACAAGAAAGGATGGGGCGAGGTACACCCCTTTGTCCACAACTGCGTGAGCAAATAGTCAAACAGTTTAAAAATTGCAAAAAATGTAGGGATTTCAACATCTACGCTCCATATCATCAAAAGGTTCAGAGAATCAGGAGAAATCACTCCACGTAAGCGGCATGGACAGAAACCAACATTGAATGACCGTGACCTTCCATCCCTCAGACGGCAATGTATCAAAAACCGACATCAATCTCTAAAGGATATCACCACTTGGGCTCAGGAACACTTCAGAAAACCACTGTCACTAAATACAGTTGGTCACTACATCTGCAAGTGCAAGTTAAAGCTCTACTATGTAACGTGAAAGCCATTTATCAACAACATCCAGAAACGCCGCCGGCTACTCAGGCGCGAGCTCATTTAAGATGGACTGATGCAAAGTGGAAAAGTGTTCTGTGGTCTGACGAGTCCATATTTCAAATTGTTTAAAAAAATATTTGCAATCATGTCATCCGGACCAAAAGAGAAGCGAACCATCCAGACTGTTATCGAAGCTAAGTTGAAAAGCCAGCATGTGTGATGGTATGGGGGTGCATTAGTGCCCAAGGCATGGGTAACTTACACATCTGTGAAGGCACCATTAATGTTGAAAGGTACATACAAGTTTTGGAACAACATATGCTGCCATCTAAGCGCCGTCTTTTTCATGGACGCCCCTGCTTATTTCAGCAAGACAATGCCAAACCACATTCAACACGTGTTACAACAGCGTGGCTTCGTAAAAAAAAGAGTGCGGGTACTTTCCTGGCCCGCCTGCAGTCCAGACCTGTCTCCCATGGAAAATGTGTGGCGCATTATGAAGCGTAAAATACGACAGCGGAGACCCCGGACTGTTGAACGACTGAAGCTCTACATAAAACAAGAATGGGAAAGAATTCCACTTTCAAAGCTTCAACAATTAGTTTGCTCAGTTCCCAAACGTTTATTGAGTGTTGTTAAAAGAAAAGGTGATGTAACACAGTAGTGAACATGCCTTTTCCCAACTACTTTGGCACGTGTTGCAGCCATGAAATTCTAAGTTAATTATTATTTGCTAAAAATAATAATAATGTTGGTCAGTTTGAACATCAAATATGTTGTCTTTGTAGCATATTCAATTGAATATGGGTTGAAAAGGATTTGCAAATCATTGTATTCTGTTTATATTTACATCTAACACAATTTCCCAACTCATATGGAAACGGGGTTTGTAGTTTAACTGACTTGGACAACTTCAGTTGACTTACCATCCCCCAGGTGCAGCACACAGATCCAACACAGCTCGAGCCTTCTGTAAAAACTGATATTTTCTGTTCAGTTGGATGAGTTTGAAAGAGGATCGGGATCTATAACCTGCAGGGGGAAAAAAACACAAGACATGAGGAATTAGCTTGTTAGCATGCGGCTAATGCTAATGTTGTGTTGATACCTGTTTCTTTGGCCAGGTGGTAGAATTTATCCCTTCTGGTCTTTCCGACTTTGAGCTTCTTCCCCATGTTTGTGGCGGTGGATTTACGGCGGACTTCGCCACAAATATGCTACACTTTGACGAGGATTCGCACTCACCGATTGAAACAACACGTGGGTAGAAATCCTGCGTGACGTCACTCGTCTTCTTCGCGGAGTGGTGGGCCACGTGGACGCTCGACAGCGCCTCTTGCTGGCCGCAAATAAAACTTTCATGGTCTTGTATACCCTTTACTTTATTTTAAATCACCACAACTTGGTGTAAAATGCGCAAAGCCGACTCACAACATGAAATAGTCGGCTAGGTTTAATGATTTACTAAAACAATTAGATAATGTGACGTAAAAATTACTTCACGTGATTTGTCTTCTTCGCTCACTGGCTGCAAAAAAAAACGTTCATCAAAACTACAACTATTTTGTCTTCCCTTTGTACACGTTTTTTTTACTTTGTTCTCAATAATCTTAAATTTGAGTAAACATCATACACCAAGTAACTATATACATCCATCCATTTATACCGCTTGTTAAAAATATTTGTAAAATAATGTGCACGAAATGACGTCACGTCTTCTTTGCTTGGTTAAGTTTGCCGCACGGGGGCTCAGCAGCGCCACTCGCTGGCTGAAAATAAAACCTTTCAGTACAATAGCAACAACTTTGTTTTATCTTCCCTAATACATTAATATTTTTACCACTTTGTCTTAATTAAAAAGGTGCAAAATTTAATAATACAATTAAATAATTAAATGTTACACAATTTTTCCCCTGTTTTGATGTAGATTTTTTAAAACCGAACAATTCAACACACAATTAGTGATGTTAATAAATGTGTATATACTATTAAATAAAAAAACATAAAAATAGCAAAATATTATAAATGTTTTTTTTAATTAAGTAAAGTAAGAGACAACGTAACAATATAAAATACAAAAAAATATGCATGTAAAACCAATGTTTTTTGTTGTTGTTTTTTTTTACCATGTATTGATTAACGTGGACCAATCAATCAAACAAATTAAGTCTTCCAATAAGGCAATAATTTGAGGGCTTTTCTATCCTTTACCATCTTCCAGGATTTAATTCAAAACTTGAAATGATTGTGGCTTATAAAAAGTATGTGGCTAATCTATAGATTTTTTACGACTAAACTACGGAATGGATTAAGCAAAGAACTCAAACAAAGTTCATTGCTCTACTCTGTGAAGTCTTGACACTTCCTCCAGACCAGTCCAACAACTCGGTCCACATAATCCGACACCAGCTGTCTTCCTGGTTTCTTTGTCTACATAGGATGACAGCTAGGACTTCCCTTTAGTGAACGCAGGCACTTATAAAAAAAACAAATCCACAACAGGCTTGTCCAGAACCCCAGTTTCTCCAGTTATTTCCCTGTCACAGACGCCACCTCCCCAGATTCTAGAAACAAATCGAACAAGTCCTCGGAGCATGAGACCAATTTAAAACTTGGCAGGGTTGAGGTTCTTGTAGTTTGATCAGGTCTGTGTGCTAGCAGGCAAGTTTGAAGGTCTTTCAACAAAGACCTCAAAGCAGCCAAATCAATTGAACTATTGTCAGTTTCCCCAGGATCTGGTTTGGGGACCTTGGGCAATTGAGCTTTGAGCAAGTCTCCTTCAGGCTACTCGATCAAGAATTGAAGTTCCGTTTAGAGAACGCAGGGATTTTTAAAGTTGCACATTAAAAAACAAATCTACGGTCAGCTGACACAATAAACATGTTCAGAACTCCACTTTCTCCAGTCATTTCCCTGTCACCGACGCCACCTCGCCAGATTCTAGAAACGAATCGAACAAGTCCTCAGAGAATGAGACCAATTCAAAACTTGGCAGGGTTGAGGTTCTTGTAGTTCGACCAGGTCTGTGTGCTAGCAGGCAAGTTTGAAGGTCTTTCAACGAAGATCTCAAAGCAGCCAAATCAATTGAACTATTGTCAGTTTCCTTTTGATCTGGTTCGTGGACCTTGGGCAATTGAGCAAGTCTCCTTCAGGCCACTCGAGGAAGAATTGAAGTTCCCTTTAGAGAACACAGGGATTTCTAAAGTTGCACAGTAAGAAACAAATCAACGGTCAGCTGACACAAACTTGGTCAGAACTCCACTTTCTCCAGTCATTTCCCTGTCACCGACGCCACCTCCCCAGATTCGAGAAATGAATCGAACAAGTCCTCGGAGCATGAGACCAATTCAAAACTCGGCAGGGTTGAGGTTCTTGTAGTTTGACCAGGTCTGTGCGCGATCAGGCAAGTTTGAAGGTCTTTCAACAAAGATCTCAAAGCGGCCAAATCAATTGAACTATTGTCGGTTTCCCCTGGATCTGTTTCGGGGACCTTGGGCATTGGAGGTCTGAGCAAGTCTCCTTCAGGCCATTCAATCAAGAACTGAAGTCGCTCATGTAACACAGAAAGCACCTTGTTACAAATCCGGGAAGCTGTGGGTTGTGAAATCTGGAATCTGTACGCCAGATCTAAAATTGGCAAGTTGAGTCGTAGTCTCATCAACACTAAAAGCAGCTGTTGAAATTTGTCCAGAGAAGACATTGGACTGACAGAGATGTAGGGCTCACACAAGCTGAACAGTTGCATCAAAGCAGGGAAGTTGGGAAAGCCCGTGTAGAACTTAGTCTTGGCATCGCTTCTTTCAAATCCCTCCTTAGTCAAAGCTGTTTCCAGTACCTTGGCCCGCAGCCCATAGAGCTCAGAGTTCAAGCTTATCAGCTCATCTTCCATGCGGGTAATATAGTCTGCCTTCAGGTCCGTCTGGGAGGCTATTTCACGGGTCTCCACAGGAGTTCGACTTTGGTTCATTTCCTCTGAATCTGGTTCTGTAGTTTCCATCTCTTCGGCAAAGTCCGTCTGACAGGCTATTTCGTGTCCCTTGACATGAGTTGAACCCTCGTCCGTTTCCCCCGGTTCTGGTTCCGGAGTCTCCATTTTCATCCTCAACACTTTGTGGAAGTCGAGCAAGGCCTCGGCGCCCTCGATGAGTTTACGTTTCTCTTGCTGCGTCTTGCCTCTTCCGTCTCGCGTTTTGGGCTTCTCCTTGACCGTGTCGTGACCCATCTTCACCGTCGGAGCCCAGTCCACGTCTTGATCGTCGTAGAGATTACCAGGTTGCCCTGACAAGAATGGACAAAGTGGGGAGTTAAGTCTGGGTATTGTTGAACAAACATGAAACATTCCAATCACAGACATGCAACACAATAGAGCAGGTCCAAAATGTGCAAACAAAGTCAAACAAAATTGGGGCCCGCAGGCCAAATTTGGTCACTTGTGTTATTTTGCTCGACCCGCCAAAAGGGTGGCGACCAAACCTAGTACATATTCACACTGACCTCTTTCTAGATGCACAATCATTGACGGCATGTGCGCAAAGCTACATTGTAAAAAAGTGAGTAGGTTTTACTCTAAAGAGATTTAGATTTACCATGGACCCCGACTTAAACAAGTTGAAAAACTTATTGGGGTGTTACAATTTAGTGGTCAATGGTACGGAATATTCTCATTGAGAATGAGAATCAGCACCTCCAAGTCCGAGTCCATGGTTCTCGCCCGGAAAAGGGTGGAATGCCATCTCCGGGTTGGGGAGGAGACCCTGCCCCAAGTGGAGGAGTTCAAGTACCTAGGAGTCTTGTTCACGAATGAGGGAAGAGTGGATCGTGAGATTGACAGGCGGATCGGTGCGGCGTCTTCAGTAATGCGGACGTTGTACCGATCCGTTGTGGTGAAGAAGGAGCTGAGCCGGAAGGCAAAGCTCTCAATTTACCGGTCGATCTACGTTCCCATCCTCACCTATGGTCATGAGCTTTGGGTCATGACCGAAAGGATAAGATCACGGGTACAAGCGGCCGAAATGAGTTTGGGTCTCTCCCTTAGAGATAGGGTGAGAAGCTCTGCCATCGGGGAGGAACTCAAAGTAAAGCCGCTGCTCCTCCACATGGAGAGGAGCCAGATGAGGTGGTTCGGGCATCTGGTCAGGATGCCACCCGAACGCCTCCCTAGGGAGGTGTTTAGGGCACGTCCAACCGGTAGGAGGCCACGGGGAAGACCCAGGACACGTTGGGAAGACTATGTCTCCCGGCTGGCCGGGGAACGCCTCGGGATCCCCCGGGAAGAGCTAGACGAAGTGGCTGGGGAGAGGGAAGTCTGGGTTTCCCTGCTTAGGCTGCTGCCCCCGCGACCCGACCTCGGATAACCGGAAGATGATGGATGGATGGATGGTACGGAATATGTATTGAACTGTGCAATCTACTAATAAAAGTTTCAATCAATCAATCAATCAATTAGATGGCAGCTCACTCGCCAGAAATGTACCATAAAAATCCTCAGTGGCACCATTTTCCATTTACATTAATGTACATCAATCAATCAATCAATGTTTACTTATATAGCCCTAAATCACTAGTGTCTCAAAGGGCTGCACAAACCACTACGACATCCTCGGTAGGCCCACATAAGGGCAAGGAAAACTCACACCCAGTGGGACGTTGGTGACAATGATGACTATGAGAACCTTTAAAAAAAAAAGAACTTAGATTTTCAGGTAAAAAAAAAACTGGCAGCTCAGAATGTTAACGTAAAAACAAAATGTTTTGATCTGCAGTAATTTGGTGTAAAAACACTGTAAATCAGGGGTGGGCATGTCATTTTTACTCGGCGCCGCATGAGCAACCCGAGCACTGCTGGAGGGCCACATCGACAATATTTCAAATACATTTTACTCAATATTATTTTTTTATACACCGTAGGATAAATAATAACAATTTCATTTAACCTAACTTAACTTTATACAAAAGCAGACTGCTTTTTACAAAACACTTCCTTATGTATAATACTATGCAAAAATGTCCATTTCTGTCACTTTATCCTGCATCCTCTATAAAAGTCCAACATTTTTCCTGGAATTGTCTTTGAACATCACTAACCTTTCTCTTCACTGCAGGCTTTGAAAAAGACATGTTTGGGGTTGTGGAATATATTTGTATTTATCCCACGCACGGAGAATAATGTTATTTCCGCAATGTGTGTCGTTCCGCTTTTCCTCCCTACACCAACACGGCGGTCGGCGGATAATAGCCGGAAAAGTACCTGGATAACGAGCGCAACAAAGTGAGGGCTCCCAGAGTGTTATCAGGCGTCATGTAGAAACACATGTAGTGTTGGTCGTGTGAGGCAATGCAAATTAAACAATAAAAAAAAAGAAAACGGTTTGAATTGGTGACTGGACTCACACTATTATGTTAGATCCACTATGGACTGGACTCTCTCACTATTATGTTAGATCCACTATGGACTGGACTCTCACTATTATGTTAGATCTACTATGGACTGGACTCTCACACTATTATGTTAGATCCACTATGGACTGGACTCTCACACTATTATGTTAGATCCACTATGAACTGGACTCACACTATTATGTTAGATCCACTATGGACTGGACTCTCTTTATTATGTTAGATCCACTATGGACTGGACTCTCACTATTATGTTAGATCCACTATGGACTGGACTCACACTATTATGTTAGATCCACTATGGACTGGACTCTCACTATTATGTTAGATCCACTATGGACTGGACTCTCACTATTATGCTAGATCCACTATGGACTGGACTCTCACTATTATGTTAGATCCACTATGGACTGGACTCTCACTATTATGTTAGATCCACTATGGACTGAACTCTCACACTATTATGTTAGATCCACTATGGACTGGACTCACACTATTATGTTAGATCCACTATGGACTGGACTCTCACTATTATGTTAGATCCACTATGGACTGGACTCTCACTATTATGTTAGATCCACTATGGACTGGACTCTCACTATTATGTTAGATCCACTATGGACTGGACTCTCACTATTATGCTGGATCCACTATGGACTGGACTCTCACTATTATGTTAGATCCACTATGGACTGGACTCTCACTATTATGTTAGATCCACTATAGACTGGACTCTCACTATTATGTTAGGTCCACTATGGACTGGACTCTCACTATTATGTTAGATCCACTATGGACTGGACTCTCACTATTATGTTAGATCCACTATGGACTGGACTCTCACTATTATGTTAGATCCACTATGGACTGGACTCACACTATTATGTTAGATCCACTATGGACTGGACTCTCACTATTATGTTAGATCCAATATGGACTGAACTCTCACTATTATGTTAGATCCACTATGGACTGGACTCACACTATTATGTTAGATCCACTATGGACTGGACTCTCACTATTATGTTAGATCCACTATGGACTGGACTCTCACTATTATGCTAGATCCACTATGGACTGGACTCTCACTATTATGTTAGATCCACTATGGACTGGACTCTCACTATTATGTTAGATCCACTATGGACTGAACTCTCACACTATTATGTTAGATCCACTATGGACTGGACTCTCACTATTATGTTGGATCCATTATGGACTGAACTCTCACACTATTATGTTAGATCCACTATGGACTGGACTCTCACTATTATGTTAGATCCACTATGGACCGAACTCTCACTATTATGTTAGATCCACTATGGACCGGACTCACACTATTATGTTAGATCCACTATGGACCGGACTCACACTATTATGTTAGATCCACTATGGACCGGACTCTCACTATTATGTTAGATCCACTATAGACTTGACTCTCACTATTATGTTAGGTCCACTATGGACTGGACTCTCACTATTATGTTAGATCCACTATGGACTGGACTCTCACTATTATGTTAGATCCACTATAGACTGGACTCTCACTATTATGTTAGATCCACTATGGACTGGACTCTCACTATTATGTTAGATCCACTATAGACTGGACTCTCACTATTATGTTAGGTCCACTATGGACTGGACTCTCACTATTATGTTAGATCCACTATGGACTGGACTCTCACTATTATGTTAGATCCACTATGGCCTGGACTCTCACTATTATGTTAGATCCACTATGGACTGGACTCACACTATTATGTTAGATCCACTATGGACTGGACTCTCACTATTATGTTAGATCCACTATGGACTGAACTCTCACTATTATGTTGGATCCACTATGGACTGGACTCACACTATTATGTTAGATCCACTATGGACTGGATTCTCACTATTATGTTAGATCCACTATGGACTGGACTCTCACTATTATGCTAGATCCACTATGGACTGGACTCTCACTATTATGTTAGATCCACTATGGACTGGACTCTCACTATTATGTTAGATCCACTATGGACTGGACTCTCACTATTATGTTAGATCCACTATGGACTGGACTCTCACTATTATGTTAGATCCACTATGGACTGAACTCTCACACTATTATGTTAGATCCACTATGGACTGGACTCTCACTATTATGTTGGATCCACTATGGACTGGACTTTCACTATTATGTTAGATCCACTATGGACTGGACTCTCACTATTATGTTAGATCCACTATGGACTGGACTCACACTATTATGTTAGATCCACTATGGACTGGACTCTCACTATTATGTTAGATACACTATGGACTGGACTCTCACTATTATGTTAGATCCACTATGGACTGGACTCACACTATTATGTTAGATCCACTATGGACTGGACTCTCACTATTATGTTAGATCCACTATGGACTGAACTCTCACACTATTATGTTAAATCCACTAGTATCATTGACCCAGCTTCTCTGCTTTCTGTTTGGTAAAACATATAAATAATATTAAGACAATAGTAAAGTAGTAAAGTATATTAAAATGTATGAAACAAACCTCTGACAAAGTGGTCACTGCAGACGCGCGCGTTCTTGGACTCAGCTCCCTTGGACTTGAGTGCTATGTTCGACAGCCATCTTTCTCGTCGTCGTTTCCGAAAGCCTTGCACTCTCCCGGCCTCCTTGGTCACCTCCCGGGGGACTCTGAAGAAACGTTTGTCCTTCTCGCGGTTGGAACGGTTCGAACAGCCGAAGACCACGCAAGCGTAGGGCATGTTTCTTGGCGAGAGGGCAAATGGCGCTAGCTTGACCACCACACATATTCAGTGAGGCCGACGTGAGCCGGACGTGACGTCATATAAAACACGCAATAGGAGCTGACGAGCCGCGGGGCCGCCATCTTGGACCGGTCGAGAGCACATTTGAATTCAACATTTCTAAATACTAAACTGATTTTAAAGGCCTACTGAAAGCCACTACTAGCGACCACGCAGTCTGATAGTTAATATATCAATGATGAAATATTAACATTGCAACACATGCCAATACGGCCGCTTTAGTTTACTAAATTGCAATTCTAAGTGTCCTGTTGAAAACGTCGCGGAATGATGACACTTATGCTGACGCGTGCTTGTGACGTAATTGGTTGTAGTGGACATGTTATCCCAGCACCACTCACGGCTAAAAGTCGTCCGATTTAAAAGCCTACTGGAATGAGATGTTCTTATTTAAACGGGGATAGCAGCTCCATTCTATGTGTCATACTTCATCATTTCGCCATATTGCCATATTTTTGCTGAAAGGATTTAGTAGAGAAAGTTCGCAACTTTTGCTCGCTAATAAAAAAGCCTTGCCTGTACCGGAAGTAGCAGACGATGTGCGTGTGACGTCACGGGTTGTGGAGCTCCTCACATGTTCACATTATTAATAAAGGGAGCCACCAGCAGTAAGAGAAATTCGGACCGAGAAAGCGACAATTTCCCCATTAATTTGAGCGAGGATGGAAAAAAAAAGGCGACGGCCCCGGGCGGAGGCAGTGTGAGCGTTTCAGATGTAATTAGACACATTTACTAGGATCATTCTGGAAGATCCCTTATCTGTTTATTGTTTTAATGGTGTTTTAGTGAGATTGTAAAAATTGTAAAGACATACCTCGAGGTCGGATGACTGCGGTGAACACGCCAGTGTTTCAGAGAGAAGCCGAGGAGCCGAGCTCACAGCTGCCTTTTTTGACAGCTGCTGCAGGACGATGAATAATCCAATGATGTCTCCGGTAAGATATATATATCACAATTTCCCCATCCAAAAACATGCTGGCTGATGTAGAGAACACATGTTCGCATGGATCCACTATGGACTGGACTCTCACTGTTATGTTAGATCCACTATGGACTGGACTCTCACTATTATGTTGGATCCACTATGGACTGGACTCTCACTATTATGTTAGAGCCACTATGGACTGGACTCTCACTATTATGTTAGATCCACTATGGACTGGACTCTCACTATTATGTTGGATCCAATATGGACTGGACTCTCTCACTATTATGTTAGATCCACTATGGACTGGATTCACACTATTATGTTGGATCCACTATGGACTGGACTCTCTCACTATTATGTTAGATCCACTATGGACTGGACTCTCACTAATTTCTTAGATACACAATGGGCTGGACTCTCACACTATTATGTTAGATCCACTATGGACTGTACTCTCACTATTATGTTAGATCCACTATAGACTGGACTCTCACTATTATGTTAGATCCACTATGGAATGGACTATCACTATTATGTTAGATCCACTATGGACTGGATTCACACTATTATGTTGGATCCAGTATGGACTGGACTCTCACTATTATGTTAGATCCACTATGGACTGGACTCTCACTAATTTCTTAGATACACAATGGGCTGGACTCTCACACTATTATGTTAGATCCACTATGGACTGGACTCTCACTATTATGTTAGATCCACTATAGACTGGACTCTCACTATTATGTTAGATCCACTATGGACTGAACTCTCACTATTATGTTAGATCCACTATGGACTGGACTCTCACTATTATGCTAGATCCACTATGGACTGGACTCTCACTATTATGTTAGATCCACTATGGACTGGACTCTCACACTATTATGTTAGATCCAATATAGACTGGACTCTCACTATTATGTTAGATCCACTATGGACTGAACTCTCACTATTATGTTAGATCCACTATGGACTGGACTCTCACTATTATGCTAGATCCACTATGGACTGGACTCTCACTATTATGTTAGATCCACTATGGACTGGACTCTCACACTATTATGTTAGATCCAATATAGACTGGACTCTCACTATTATGTTAGATCCACTATGGGCTGGACTTTCACAATATTATCTTAGATCCACTATGGACTGGACTCCCAGACTATTATGTTAGATCCACTATGGACTGGACTTTCACATTATTATGTTGGATCCATTATGGACTGGACTCTTACTATTATGTTAGATCCACTATGGACTGGACTCTCACTATTATGTTAGATCCACTATGGACTGGACTCTCACACTATTATGTTAGATCCACTATGGACTGGACTCTTACTATTATGTTAGATCCACTATGGACTGGACTCTCACTATTATGTTAGATCCACTATGGACTGGACTCTTACTATTATGTTAGATCCACTATGGACTGGACTCACACTATTGTGTTAGATCCACAATGGACTGGACTCTCATAATATTATGTAAGATCCACTATGGACTGGACTCTAACACTATTATGTTAGATCCACTATGGACTGGACTTTCACAATATTATCTTAGATCCACTATGGACTGGACTCCCAGACTATTATGTTAGATCCACTATGGACTGGACTCTCACACTATTATGTTAGATCCACTATGGACTGGACTCTCACTATTATGTTGGATCCACTATGTACTGGACTTTCACACTATTATGTTAGATCCATTATGGACTGGACTCTCACTATTATGTTAGATCCATTATGGAC
Organism: Nerophis ophidion; assembly: GCF_033978795.1. Classification (NCBI taxonomy): domain Eukaryota; kingdom Metazoa; phylum Chordata; class Actinopteri; order Syngnathiformes; family Syngnathidae; genus Nerophis; species Nerophis ophidion. The sequence goes on from NC_084632.1 coordinate 4,018,003, forward strand.
TGGACTCTCACTATTATGTTAGATCCACTATGGACTGGACTCACACACTATTATGTTAGATCCACTATGGACTGGACTCTCACTATTATGTTAGATCCACTATGGACTGGACTCTCACTATTATGCTAGATCCACTATGGACTGGACTCTCACTATTATGTTAGATCCACTATGGACTGGACTCTCACACTATTATGTTAGATCCAATATAGACTGGACTCTCACTATTATGTTAGATCCACTATGGACTGAACTCTCACTATTATGTTAGATCCACTATGGACTGGACTCTCACTATTATGCTAGATCCACTATGGACTGGACTCTCACTATTATGTTAGATCCACTATGGACTGGACTCTCACACTATTATGTTAGATCCAATATAGACTGGACTCTCACTATTATGTTAGATCCACTATGGGCTGGACTTTCACAATATTATCTTAGATCCACTATGGACTGGACTCCCAGACTATTATGTTAGATCCACTATGGACTGGACTTTCACACTATTATGTTGGATCCATTATGGACTGGACTCTTACTATTATGTTAGATCCACTATGGACTGGACTCTCACTATTATGTTGGATCCACTATGGACTGGACTCTCACACTATTATGTTAGATCCACTATGGACTGGACTCTTACTATTATGTTAGATCCACTATGGACTGGACTCTCACTATTATGTTAGATCCACTATGGACTGGACTCTTACTATTATGTTAGATCCACTATGGACTGGACTCACACTATTATGTTAGATCCACAATGGACTGGACTCTCATAATATTATGTAAGATCCACTATGGATTGGACTCTAACACTATTATGTTAGATCCACTATGGACTGGACTTTCACAATATTATCTTAGATCCACTATGGACTGGACTCCCAGACTATTATGTTAGATCCACTATGGACTGGACTCTCACACTATTATGTTAGATCCACTATGGACTGGACTCTCACTATTATGTTGGATCCACTATGTACTGGACTTTCACACTATTATGTTAGATCCATTATGGACTGGACTCTCACTATTATGTTAGATCCACTATGGACTGGACTCTCACACTATTATGTTAGATCCATTATGGACTGGACTCTCACTATTATGTTGGATCCATTATGGACTGGACTCTCACTATTATGTTAGATCCACTATGGACTGGACTCTCACACTATTATGTTAGATCCATTATGGACTGGACTCTCACTATTATGTTAGATCCATTATGGACTGGACTCTCACTATTATGTTAGATCCACTATGGACTGGACTCTCACACTATTATGTTAGATCCACTATGGACTGGACTCTCACACTATTATGTTAGATCCACTATGGACTGGACTCTCACTGTTATGTTAGATCCACTATGGACTGGACTCTCACTATTATGTTAGATCCACTATGGACTGGACTCTCACTATTATGTTAGATCCACTATGGACTGGACTCTCACTATTATGTTAGATCCACTATGGAATGGACTCTCACACTATTATGTTAGATCCACTATGTACTGGACTTTCACACTATTATGTTAGATCCATTATGGACTGGACTCTCACCATTATGTTAGATCCACTATGGACTGGACTCTCACTATTATGTTAGATCCACTATGGACTGGACTCTCACACTATTATGTTAGATCCACTATGGACTGGACTCTCACTATTATGTTAGATCCACTATGGACTGGACTCTCACTATTATGTTAGATCCACTATGGACTGGACTCTCACACTATTATGTTAGATCCACTATGGACTGGACTCTCACTATTATGTTAGATCCACTATGGACTGGACTCTCACTATTATGTTAGATCCATTATGGACTGGACTCTCACTATTATGTTAGATCCACTATGGACTGGACTAACACTATTATGTAAGATCCACTATGGACTGGACTCTCACACTATTATGTTAGATCCACTATGGACTGGACTCTCACTATTATGTTAGATCCACTATGGACTGGACTAACACTATTATGTAAGATCCACTATGGACTGGACTCTCACTATTATGTTAGATCCACTATGGACTGGACTCTCACTATTATGTTAGATCCACTATGGACTGGACTCTCACTATTATGTTAGATCCATTATGGACTGGACTCTCACTATTATGTTAGATCCACTATGGACTGGACTAACACTATTATGTAAGATCCACTATGGACTGGACTCTCACTATTATGTTAGATCCACTATGGACTGGACTCTCACTATTATGTTAGATCCACTATGGACTGGACTCTCACTATTATGTTAGATCCATTATGGACTGGACTCTCACTATTATGTTAGATCCACTATGGACTGGACTAACACTATTATGTAAGATCCACTATGGACTGGACTCTCACACTATTATGTTAGATCCACTATGGACTGGACTCTCACTATTATGTTAGATCCACTATGGACTGGACTAACACTATTATGTAAGATCCACTATGTACTGGACTCTCACACTATTATGTTATGGTTTGAAAAATGTGTGGATTGTGGAAGTTTGAAAAATTAATAATTAATTTTTGAAGGTGAAAAATGTTGCTACATTTCATTAAAACGTCTTATATTTGACAATATTTTGATTATAATCAGCAAATTTAAGGCAAAATCCTTCAATGACGACAATTTCCCAGCACAACAATACCAACATTTGCAAAAAAAAAACGGCAAAACTATGATTTTTTAAGTTTTTTGTAACTTCATTTTTAATTCCCGATCCCTGACATGTGACCTTCCGGAGGGGATTTGTAAAAGCAGAATCTTTAGAAGACGTCAGAAGGGTCTGTTCCTGGATCGAGTGTTGATCAGTCCCAGGACAGAGAAGGCGCTCGCCGCCGCCGTCACCAAACTGATGGCCCCCATGGCTCTTGTTGCCTGGCAACCATGACAGACAATCTCATCAATGCAAAAAATAAAAGATGTTCGTCAATAAAGCATCTGGACAAAAGTATTGGCACACCACTTAACTCTATAAAGCCTAATGTATCATAAGTGATACATATGTCTTTGAGTCTTGGACGTCATCAGTGTCATTTGTTTCAGATCAGATGCATTACACGTATAATCCACATGAGGGCAGTAATTGACTTATAATTCATTAACCGTCTGTATGTTGATATGTAAAAATGTATATCATTTTTGCAGGCGTGGCCCTGAGTGTGGCCCCTGACAGTCTGTATGTTAATATATATAAATGTATGTATATAATTGTAGCGGGTGTGGCCCTGAGTGTGGCCCCTGATAGTCTGTATGTTGATATATATAAATGTATGTTTATAATTGTAGTGGGTATGGCCCTGAGTGTGGCCCCTGACAGTCTGTATGTTGATATATATAAATGTATGTATATGGTTGTTGCGGGTGTGGCCAGAGTGTGGCCCCTGACAGTCTGTATGTTGATATATATAAATGTATGTATATAATTGTAGCGGGTGTGGCCCTGAGTGTGGCCCCTGATAGTCTGTATGTTGATATATATAAATGTATGTATATAATTGTAGCGGGTGTGGCCCTGAGTGTGGCCCCTGACAGTCTGTATGTTGATATATATACAATTCATGTATATAATTGCTGCGGGTGTGGCCCAGAGTGTGGCCCCTGACAGTCTTTATGTTGATATATATAAATGTATGTATATAATTGTAGTGGGTGTGGCCCCGAGTGTGGCCCCTGACAGTCTGTATGTTAATATATATAAATGTATGTATATAATTGTAGCGGGTGTGGCCCTGAGTGTGGCCCCTGATAGTCTGTATGTTGATATATATAAATGTATGTTTATAATTGTAGTGGGTATGGCCCTGAGTGTGGCCCCTGACAGTCTGTATGTTGATATATATAAATGTATGTATATGGTTGTTGCGGGTGTGGCCAGAGTGTGGCCCCTGACAGTCTGTATGTTGATATATATAAATGTATGTATATAATTGTAGCGGGTGTGGCCCTGAGTGTGGCCCCTGATAGTCTGTATGTTGATATATATAAATGTATGTATATAATTGTAGCGGGTGTGGCCCTGAGTGTGGCCCCTGACAGTCTGTATGTTGATATATATACAATTCATGTATATAATTGCTGCGGGTGTGGCCCAGAGTGTGGCCCCTGACAGTCTTTATGTTGATATATATAAATGTATGTATATAATTGTAGTGGGTGTGGCCCCGAGTGTGGCCCCTGACAGTCTGTATGTTGATATATATAAATGTATGTATATAGTTGTTGCGGGTGTGACCCTGAGTGTGGCCCCTGACGGCCTGTATATTAATATATATAAATGTATGTATATAGTTGTTGCGGGTGTGGCCCCTGACAGTCTGTATGTTGATATATATAAATGTATTTATATAGTTGTTGCGGGTGTGGCCCTGAATGTGGCCCCTGACGGCCTGTATGTTGATAAATGTAAATCTATGTATATAAGTGTAGCGGGTGTGGCCCCTGACAGTCTGTATGTTGATATATATAAATGTATGTATATAATTGTAGCGGGTGTGGCCCCGAGTGTGGCCCCTGATAGTCTGCATGTTGATATATATAAATGTATGTACCGGTATATAAATGTAGTGGGTGTGGCCCCTGACAATCTGTATGTTGATATATATAAATGTATGTATATAGTTGTTGCGGGTGTGACCCTGAGTGTGGCCCCTGACGGCCTGTATATTAATATATATAAATGTATGTATATAGTTGTTGCGGGTGTGGCCCCTGACAGTCTGTATGTTGATATATATAAATGTATGTATATAGTTGTTGCGGGTGTGGCCCTGAGTGTGGCCCCTGATGGCCTGTATGTTGATAAATGTAAATGTATGTATATAATTGTAGCGGGTGTGGCCCCTGACAGTGTGTATGTTGATATATATAAATGTATGTATACAATTGTAGCGGGTGTGGCCCCGAGTGTGGCCCCTGACAGTCTGTATGTTGATATTTATAAATGTATGTATATAATTGTAGTGGGTGTGGCCCCGAGTGTGGCCCCTGACAGTCTGTATGTTGATATATATAAATGTATGTATATAATTGTTGCGGGTGTGGCCCCGAGTGTGGCCCCTGACAGTCTGTATGTTGATATATATAAATGTATGTATATAGTTGTTGCGGGTGTGGCCCTGAGTGTGGCCCCTGACGGCCTGTATGTTGATATATATAATTGTATGTATATATATATACACATGTATATAATTGTAGTGGGTGTGGCCCTGACTGTGGCCCCTGACAGTGTGTATGTTGATATATATATAAATGTATGTACATAATTGTTGCAAGTGTGGCCCCGAGTGTGGCCCCTGACAGTCTGTATGTTGATATATATATAAATGTATGTATATAATTGTTGCTGGTGTGGCCCTGAGTGTGGCCCCTGACAGTCTGTATGTTGATATATATATAAATGTATGTATATAATTGTTGCAAGTGTGGCCTTGAGTGTGGCCCCTGACAGTCTGTATGTTGATATATATAAATGTATGTATATAATTGTAGCTGGTGTGGCCCCGGGTGTGGCCCCTGACAGTCTGTATGTTGATATATATAAATGTATGTATATAAATGTAGCTGGTGTGGCCCTTAGTGTGGCCCCTGACAGTCTGTATGTTGATATATATAAATGTATGTATATAATTGTAGCGGGTGTGGCCCGAGTGTGGCCCGAGTGTGGCCCCTGACAGTCTGCATGTTGATATATATACATGCATGTATATAATTATTGCGGGTGTGGCCCCGAGTGTGGCCCCTGACAGTCTGTATGTTGATATATATAAATGTATGTATATAAATGTAGCTGGTGTGGCCCTTAGTGTGGCCCCTGACAGTCTGTATGTTGATATATATAAATGTATGTATATAATTGTAGCGGGTGTGGCTCCGAGTGTGGCCCCTGACAGTCTGCATGTTGATATATATACATGCATGTATATAATTATTGCGGGTGTGGCCCCGAGTGTGGCCCCTGACAGTCTGTATGTTGATATATATAAATGTATGTATATAAATGTAGCGGGTGTGGCCCTGACTGTGGCCCCCTGACAGTCTGTATGTTGATATATATAAATGTATGTATATAAATGTAGCTGGTGTGGCCCTTAGTGTGGCCCCTGACAGTCTGTATGTTGATATATATAAATGTATGTATATAATTGTAGCGGGTGTGGCCCCGAGTGTGGCCCCTGACAGTCTGCATGTTGATATATATACATGCATGTATATAATTATTGCGGGTGTGGCCCCGAGTGTGGCCCCTGACAGTCTGTATGTTGATATATATAAATGTATGTATATAAATGTAGCGGGTGTGGCCCTGGCTGTGGCCCCCTGACAGTCTGTATGTTGATATATATAAATGTATGTATATAAATGTAGCGGGTGTGGCCCTGAGTGTGGCCCCTGACAGTCTGTATGTTGATATATATACATGCATGTATATAATTGTTGCTGGTGTGGCCCAGAGTGTGGCCCCTGACAGTCTTTATGTTGATATATATAAATGTATGTATATGGTTGTTGCGAGTGTGGCCCCGAGTGTGGCCCCTGACAGTCTGTATGTTGATATATGTAAATGTATGTATATAATTGTAGCGGGTGTGGCCCCGAGTGTGGCCCCTGACAGTCTGTATGTTGATATATATAAATGTATGTATATAATTGTTATGGGTGTGGCCCCGAGTGTGGCCCCTGACAGTCTGTATGTTGATATATATAAATGTATGTATATAATTGTAGCGAGTGTGGCCCCGAGTGTGGCCCCTGACAGTCTGTATGTTGATATGTATGTGTATAATTGTTGCAAGTGTGGCCTTGAGTGTGGCCCCTGACAGTCTGTTTGTTGATAAATATAAATGTATGTATATAATTGTTGCTGGTGTGGCCCCTGACAGTCTGTATGTTGATATATATAAATGTATGTATATAATTGTTGCAGGTGTGGCCCTGAGTGTGGCCCCTGACAGTCTGTATGTAAATATATAAAAATGTATGTATATAATTATAGTGGGTGTGGCCCCGAGTGTGGCCCCTGACAGTCTGTATGTTGATATGTATGTGTATAATTGTTGCAAGTGTGGCCTTGAGTGTGGCCCCTGACAGTCTGTTTGTTGATAAATATAAATGTCTGTATATAATTGTTGCTGGTGTGGCCCCTGACAGTCTGTATGTTGATATATATAAATGTATGTATATAATTGTTGCAGGTGTGGCCCCGAGTGTGGCCCCTGACAGTGTGTATGTTGATATATATAAATGTATGTATATAATTGTAGCGAGTGTGGCCCCGAGTGTGGCCCCTGACAGTCTGTATGTTGATATATATACATGTATGTATATAATTGTTGCGGGTGTGGCCCCGAGTGTGGCCCCTGACAGTCTGTATGTTGATATATATAAATGTATGTATATAATTGTTGCTGGTGTGGCCCCGAGTGTGGCCCCTGACACACACCTGCTCGGACACTCCCTGGCCGTAGCGCAGCAAGGTGACAAAGTGCTCACAGTTGCTGCCCAGCAGGTCGTAGGACACCTCCTGGCCAATCAGGAGCTGCGCTCGCTGGATGATGTCATGGACGGCCAGCGGCGTGTGCGTGTGGTCATACTTGTTGTTGACGCGGTAACAGTCGGCGCCCACCACCTCCTTCAGCAGCTGCATGCGCACCACCGCCTTGCGGCTGAAGACGGACTTGACGCTGGACATGGCGGCCGCCTGCCTCTCGTCTGCAGGACACATGGCGTCCGCTCTTCAGTCTTTTAATTGTCTTCTTTCATTTTCACAATGCCGAGTAAAATGTTGCAGTTAAAATCACCAAAAATAAACTCAGAGTCGGGAATATTCTGATTATTTCGTATGTAGAAAATATCTAAAATGTCATTTTTTATAACGCCGATATAAAATGTCTCATTTAAAATGCATGAAGACATTGAAGCAAACAATGCAGTTAAATGTCCTCAAACACTTGGAATTATTATTATTTACTTTGAAAACCAGGCCCTGCCAATTAGTACACATTACTAATTGTACACAATTAATATTGGTCACATTCACTAACTATTTACATGATAAATAATGTTATAATGTACTATGTACACAATAAATAATGTTATAATGTACTATGTACACAATAAATAATGTTATAATGTACTACGTACACAATAAATAATGTTATAATATACTATGTACACGATAAATAATGTTATAATGTACTACGTACACGATAAATAATGTTATAATGTACTATGTACACGATAAATAATGTTACAATGTACTATGTACACAATAAATAGTTATTATTTACTATGTACATAGTAAATATTGTTATAATTTACTATGTAAACAATTAGCAATGTTATAATTTACTATGTACACAATAAATAGTGTTATTATTTACTATGTACATGGTAAAAAATGTTATAATATACCACGCACACAATAATTAATGTTATAATTTATTAAGTACATAATAAATATTGTTATAATTGACTATGTACACCATAACTTCTGTTGGAATTTACTATGTACACGATAAATAATGTTATAATGCATCAACTTTGCACACAATAGATAATGTTATAATTTACTATGTACACAATAAATAATGTTATAATTTACTATGTACACAAAAATAATGTTATAATTGACTATGTACACAATAAATAATATTATAATTTACTATGTACACAATAAATAATGTTATAATTTACTAAGTACATAATAAATATTGCTATAATTGACTATATACACAATAAAAAATGTTATAATTTACTATGTACACCATAATTAATGTTGTAATTTACTAAGTACATAATAAATATTGCTATAATTGACTATGTACACGATAAATACTGTTGGAATTTACTATGTACACAATAAATAATGTTATAATGTATCAACTTTGCACACAATAAATAATGTTATAATTGACTATGTACACGATAAATACTGTTGGAATTTACTATGTACACAATAAATAATGTTATAATGTATCAACTTTGCACACAATAAATAATGTTATAATTGACTATGTACACAATAATAATGTTATAATTGACTATGTACATGACAAATAATATTATAATTTACTATGTACACAATAAACAATGTTATAATTTACTATATACACAATAAAAATGTTATAATTGACTATGTACACGATAAATAATGTAATAATTAATGATGTACACAATAAATATTGTCATAATTGACTATATACACAATAAATAATGTTATAATTTACAATGTACACGATAAATAATGTTATAATTTACTATGTACACAATTGTTGATGTTATAATTTACTATGTACACAATAAATATTGTTATAATTGACTATGTACACGATAAATAATGTTATAATTTAGTATGTACACGATAAATAATGTAATAATTAATTATGTGCACAGTAAATATTGTCATAATTGACTATATACACAATAAATAATGTTATAATTTACTATATACACCATAAATAATGTTCTAATTTACTATGTACACAATTGTTGATGTTATAATTTACTAAGTCCACAATAAACATTGTTATAATTGACTATGTACACGATAAATAATGTTATAATTTAGTATGTACACAATAATGGATGTTATAATTTACTAAGTACACAATAAATATTGTTATAATTGACAATGTACACGATAAATAATGTTATAATGTATCAACTTTGCACACAATAGATAATGTTATAATTGACTATGTACACAATAAATGATATTATAATTTACTATGTACACAATAAATAATGTTATAATTTAGTATGTACACAATAATTGATGTTATAATTTACTTAGTACACAATAAATATTGTTATAATTGACTATGTACATGATAAATATTGTCATAGTTGACTGTAGTCAATTATAACATTATGCACTGTGTACATATATGTACACAATACATAATGTTATGATTTACTATGTAAACAATAAATAATTTTATAATGTATTAACTATGTACACAATATATAATGTTATAATTTACTATGTACACGATAAATAATGTTATAATTTACTATGTACACAATAATTGAAGTTATAATTTACTAAGTACACAATAAATCAAGTTATAATTGACTATGTACATGATAATTAATGTTATAATTGACTGTAGTCAAATTAATTATTATCTAATTATATAGTCACAGTACATAATGTTATGATTTACTATGTAAACAATAAATAATGTTATAATGTATTAACTATGTACACAATAGATAATGTTATAATTTACTATGTACACAATAAATAATGTTATAATTTACTATGTTATTGACCATGTACATAATATATAATGTTATAAATGACTTTCTTTATAATAAATAATGTTATAATTGACTAACTATGTACACAATACATATTGTTATGATTTATTACCTATATAGACAATAAATAATGTTATATTTACTAACTATGTACGCAACAAATGATCACATAATTGACATAATATATCAATTATCAAGTAACTTTGTGTGTGTGTGTAAAATTTTGCTTCACCTGGCAATGTTTTCAAGGTACATTAGACATATTTCCAGATGTTTACCACAAACATAAACATAAACAATGAAGTGGCGTGAAAGTTTGGTGGAGACTGACCGACAGGAGTCAAGTTGATGATGTAACCGTCGCCCAAGTAGAGCGCCCAATGCTGATAGGCCGGTCGGAAGATCTCGATCAGGTCACCCGGCTGGGGGTCACCGCAGGGGTCGGCGGGGTCAGGGTCGTTGGAGGCCATCTGCACGCAAGGACACACACACACACACACACACACACACACACACACACACACACACACACACACACACACACACACACACACACACACACACACACACTATAAATAGATCCAATATCTACTCTCACATATCAACCACATTTCAAATTGCCGGCCACTCACAGTAGATCTGTGTTGTTGATTATCCATCCCACAACATACTTCCACAAGTTCTGACCAAGGACAAAAGCACAGAATAGGACTGAAACTGAAAGTTTACTTGGCAATCTTATTCCAGCAATAAACCTGTCAGGTTATTAGTAAAAGTGGCTTTGCGGGGGGGAATAAGGCTCGGAGAATGCCAGTTGCTTGTTTTGCTCTTACACACACACACACACACACACACACACACACACACACACACAATGCACACAGCCGTGCCACTTTTGCTGCCACAATAGCGTCGACACAATGAGGAAGCGGACAGAAAAAAAGCCTGAGTCCGTGTTTTGTTACATGAAAAACAAAAATAAACATCACATTCTTCAAGTTGACTATTTTAATACTGTTAATACCGTAGAAAATACTCTCATGTTACATGTTACACTATTCATACTTACTATGTTATCACTGTAGAAAATACTCTCATGTTGCGTCATTTATATGTATTATGCTAATACTGTAGAAAATACATACATGTTACATAATTCCTGTTTACTATGTTATTACTGTAGAAAATGTTACATAACTACATAATAATTAAATATATTTTTTACGTTATTACTGTATAAAATACTGTCATGTTACATAATTCCTATTTAATGTGTTAATACTTTTAACACCGTAGACAATACTCTCATGTTACATGTTACATAATTCATATTTACTATGTTATTACTGTAGAAAATACTCTCATTTTACATGATTCATATTTACTATGTTATCACTGTCGAAAATACTCTCATGTTACGTAATTTATAATTATTATGTTATTACTGTAGAAAATACTCTCATTTTACATCATTCATATTTACTATGTTATTATACTGTAGAACATACTCTCATGGTACATGTTACATAATTCATATTTACTATGTTATAACTATAGAAATACTCTCATGTTCCATAATTACATAATAATTAAATATTTTTTACGTTATTACTGTAGAAAATACTGTCCTGTTGCATAATTCCCATTTACTATGTTAATACTGTTAATACCGTACACAATACTCTCATGTTACATGGTACATATTTCATATTTACTATGTTATTACAGTAGGAAATACTCTCATGTTACGTAATTTATATTTATTATGTTATTATTGTAGAAAGTACTCTCTGTTACATGTTACATACCGGCAATTCATATTTACTATGTTATTACTGTAGAACATACTCTCTGTTACATGTTACATAATTCATATTTACTATGTTATTACTGTAGAAAATGTTATATAATTAGATAATAATTTTTTTTTTTACGTTATTACTGTATAAAATACTTTCCTGTTACATAATTCCTATTCACTATGTTACTACTGTTAATACCGTAGACAATACTCTCATGTTACATGTTACATAATTCAAATTTACTATGTTATTAATGTAGAAAATACTCTCATTTAACGTCATTCATATTTATTATGTTATTACTCTAGAAAATACTCTCTATTACATGTTACATAATTCATATTGATTATGTTCTTACTGTAGAAAATACTCTGTTACCATCCATCCATCTATTTTTCTACCGCTTGTTACATATTACCTAATTCATATCTACTATGTTATTACTGTATAAAATACTGTCATGTTACATATTTACATATGAATTGGATATTTTTACGTTGTTACTGTATAAAATACTGTCGTGTTACATAATTCCTATTTACTATGTTATTACTGCTGATACCGTAGACAATACTCTCATGTTACATGTTACATAATTAATATTTACAATGTTACTACCGTAGAAAATACTCTCATGTTACATGTTACATAAATCATATCTACTATGTGATTACTGTAGAACATACTCTCATGTTACATGTTACATAATTCATATCTACTATGTCATTACTGTAAAAAAATACTCTCATGTTACATGTTACATAATTCATATCTACTATGTGATTACTGTAGAACATACTCTCATGTTACATGTTACATAATTCATATCTACTATGTCATTACTGTAAAAAAATACTCTCATGTTACATAATTTATATCTACTATGTGATTACTGTAGAACATACTCTCATGTTACATGTTACATAATTCATATTTACTATGTGATTACTGTAGAACATACTCTCATGTTACATGTTACATAATTCATATTTACTATGTGATTACTGTAGAACATACTCTCATGTTACATGTTACATAATTCATATTTACTATGTTATTACTGTAGAAAATACTCTCATGTTACATAACTACATAATAATGGAATATGTTTTAAGTTATCACTGTTACTACTGTAGAAAATACTCTCCAGTTTCATGTTGCATCACTCATATTTATGACGTCGATACTTTTCATACTATACAAAATACTGTCATGTTACATAATTAATATTCACCTGGTTGTTACTGATAATACTGTAGAAAATATGTACTTACTCAAACACTGGCACTTTTTTCTTCTTGGCCATTTTAATCCTCCATCATGAGTCTATAAAAACCGCAAAGAAATCGTTTGGCAGGAAAACTGTCAGACAGGTACAGGTGAAGTTTGTGTGAAGACAAGGTAGAAGCTGGAGGTCACGCGGACGTTGTCGCTTAGTGGTTTGCGCTCGGATGTGGCACACACACACACACACACACACACACACACATACACACACACACACACACACACACACACACACACACACACACACACACACACACACACACGCACACACACACACACACACACACACACACACACACACACGCACACACATTGTCACATTCACTTGCCCCATTGGACAATTGTGACAATGCATGGTGACTGAATGCCACATGTGGTCATGTAAACAAAATCCACTCTTAAGATCAACAAAATATAATCATTTCTTTTTAAAGGCCTACTGAAATGAGATGTTTTTATTCAAACGGGGATAGCAGGTCCATTCTATGTGTCATACTTCATCATTTCGCGATATTGCCATATTTTTGCTGAAAGGATTTAGTAGAGAACATCCACGATAAAGTTCGCAACTTTTGGTCGCTAATAAAAAAGCCTTGCCTGTACCGGAAGTAGCAGACGATGTGCGCGTGACGTCACGGGTTGTGGAGCTCCTCACATCCTCAAACTGTTTATAATCATAGCCACCAGCAGCTAGAGCGATTCAGATAGAGAAAGCGTCAATTTCCCGATTAATTTGAGCGAGGATGAAAGATTTGTGGATGAGGAAAGTAAGAGTGAAGCACTAGGAAAAAAAAAAAGTGACGACAGTGGGAGCAATTCAGATGTTATTAGACACATTTACTAGGATAATTCTGTAAAATCCCTTATTTACTTATTGTGTTACTAGTGGTTTTAGTGAGATTATAAAGTCATACCCGAAAGTCGGAGGGGTGTGGTGACCGCCAGTTGCTCTGATGGAAGTCTGCTGACATGCTAGCAGAGTAGTAGATTTTTTTTAAAAGCTTTTATAATTATAAAGGACAATGTTTTATCAACTGATTGCAATAATGTAAATTTGTTTTAACTATTAAACGAATCAAAAATGTGACTTATTTTATCTGTGTGAAAATATTGTGTTGTCAAGCTTATGAGATGCCATGCAAGTGTAAGCCACTGTGACACTAGTGTTTTTTTTTAATTATTTTTATAAATGTCTAATGATAATGTCAATGAGGGATTTTTAATCACTGCTATGCTGAAATTAATAAATAAATGATAAATGGGTTGTACTTGTATAGCGCTTTTCTACCTTCAAGGTACTCAAAGCGCTTTGACACTACTTCCACATTTACCCATTCACACACACATTCACACACTGATGGAGGGAGCTGCCATGCAAGGCGCCAACCAGCACCCATCAGGAGCAAGGGTGAAGTGTCTTGCTCAGGACACAACGGACGTGACGAGGTTGGTTCTAGGTGGGATTTGAACCAGTGACCCTCGGGTTGCGCACGGCCACTCTTCCACTGCGCCACGCCGTCCCAAATTATAACTAATATTGATACTGTTGTTGATAATATTCATTTTTGTTTCACTACTTTTGGTTTGTTCTGTGTGGTGTTTGTGTCTCCTCTCAATTGCTCTGTTTATTGCAGTTCTGAGTGTTGCTGGCTCAGGTTTGGTTTTGGAATTGGATTGCATTGTTATGGTATTGCTGTGTAGTGGTTTGTTGGATTGATTAAAAAACAACAAAAACTAAACAATCCTTCCATCCATCCATCTTCTTCTGCTTATCCGAGGTCGGGTCGCGGGGGCAGCAGCCTAAGCAGGGACACCCAGACTTCCCTCTCCCCAGCCACTTCGTCTAGCTCCTCCCGGGGGATCCTGAGGCGTGTGCTGGGTTTTCCCCGTGGCCTCCTACCGGTCGGACATGCCCTAAACACCTCCCTCGGGAGGCGTTCGGGTGGCATCCTGACCAGATGCCCGAACCACCTCATCTGGCTCCTCTCCATGTGGAGGAGCAGCGGCTTTACTTTGAGTTCCTCCCGGATGGCAGAGCTTCTCACCCAATCTCTAAGGGAGAGACCCAAACTCATTTGGGCCACTTGTACCCGTGATCTTCTCCTTTCGGTCATGACCCAAAGCTCATGACCATAGGTGAGGATGGGAACGTAGATCGACCGGTAAATTGAGAGCTTTGCCTTCCGGCTCAGCTCCTTATTCACCACAACGGATCGATACAACGTCCGCATTACTGAAGACGCCGCACCGATCCGCCTGTCGATTTCACGATCCACTCTTCCCCCACTCGTGAACAAGACTCCTAGGTACTTGAACTCCGCCACTTGGGGCAGGGTCTCCTCCCCAACCCGAAGATGGCAATCCACCCTTTTCCGGGATAGAACCATGGACTCGGACTCGGAGGTGCTGATTCTCATTCCGGTCGCTTCACACTCGGCTGCGAACCGATCCAGTGAGAGCTGAAGATCCCGGTCAGATGAAGCCATCAGGACCACATCATCTGCAAAAAGCAGAGACCTAATCCTGCAGCCACCAAACCAGAACCCGTCAACGCCTTGACTGCGCCTAGAAATTCTGTCCATAAAAGTTATGAACAGAATGGGTGACAAAGGACAAACTTGGCGGAGTCCAACCTTCACTGGAAACGTGTCCGACTTACTGCCGGCAATGCGGACCAAGTTCTGACACTGATCATACAGGGAGTGGACCGCCACACTAAGACAGTCCGATACCCCATACTCTCTGAGCACTCCCCACAGGACTTCCCGAGGGACACGGTCCAATGCCTTCTCCAAGTCCACAAGGCACATGTAGACTGGTTGGGCAAACTCCCATGCACCCTCAAGAACCCTGCCGAGAGTATAGAGCTGGTCCACAGTTCCACGACCAGGACGAAAACCACACTGTTCCTCCTGAATCCGAGGTTGGACTATCCGGCGTAGCCTCCTCTCCAGTACACCTGAATAAACCTTACCGGGAAGGCTAAAAAAAATAAAAAAAAATCGATTTTTTTAAAAATGAGAATCGATTCTGAATCGCACAAGGTGAGAATCGTGATTCGTATTCGAATCGATTTTTTTTCCACACCCTTAGTCATTTTGAAATAAACTCATCTAATCCATATCCAATAAGGCAGTTGGCTGGTTTGTCTTCCTACCAGAGGGTGGCGCTGTCACGCCAAAATGCTTCCCCCCTACACAAATCTTCCCCCCCATTTACTTCCGGAGTCATGATTAGGGAGGTGTTTAGGGTACGTCCAACCGGTAGGAGGCCACGGGGAAGACCCAGGACACGTTGGGAAGACTATGTCTCCCAGCTGGCCTGGGAACGCCTCGGGATCCCCCGGGAAGAGCTAGACGAAGTGGCTGGGGAGAGGGAAGTCCGGGCTTCCCTGCTTAGGCTGCTGCCCCCGCAACCCAACCTCGGATAAGCGGAAGAAGATGGATGGATGGTCATGATTAATACAGACGTTTTGTTAACGCTATATTATAGAATATAACGCTATATTATAAAAATACAGACGTTTTGTTAATGCTGTATTATAAAAAAAAATTAAAAAACAATTTACTAACACAAGCTATGGGATGACGCATTTACTTCCGGGGTCACGTTTCCTCTTATGTCATCCCATAGCTTGTGTTTGTAAATAGTTTTTTAATTTTTTTTTATAATAGCGTTAACAAAACCTCTGTATTTTTTATAATATAGTGTTATATTTTTAGAATATAGCGTTAACAAAATGTCTGTATTAATCATGACCCCGGTAGTAAATGGGCGGGAAGGCTTTTTTTTTTTTTTTTTTTTAAAGGTTTATTTATAAATTTCAACAATTACAAACAGTAAGTCAAACAACAATATAAAACATTATAAAACATTATGAAAACAGTACAAAACAGCGCCAGGGGGTTGTAAGTTCAAAATAATAAAAATAGAATACAAAAAAAAAATATATATATATAATAAACAAAATGCAAAGCCGTAGGCTTATTCAGATTCATCAAACAACTTAAATTTGGAACACACCATCATCGTTTTCACAGCTTTTTTGTTGTTAGAGGTGGCGAGCGTTTTAATGTAAAGTTCCAGATCTTTTTTAAAGGCACAAAAGATAGGACGGGTATTAAGAAACTTACATTATTTTTTTTATTTTTCTTCATATACCTTTATTGAATATGTTCAACATTTACAAACATAAACATATTTTAATATTCCAGGAATGTAAGCTCAAACAACTTATTTGTGTGTCTACTCTTTATTGCACAAGATGTGATACAAGCACACAACAAACCCTAATTTACTGTACTCTTTTCCCGGCAATATTTTATTTGATTTGTTTCATTTTTATTTTTATTTTATTTAATTGTTTTGAATTTGATAAACCTTTATTTATAAATGTCAACATTTGCAAAGGATTGCGAAGTAATAATAATTACAATAAGTACAAAAACAGCGCCAGGGTGTTGTAAACCCAATCAAGAAACTGAAATACAACGCAATATGTACATATAACAAAGTGCAAAGCCACAAGTTGAGTAAATAATTATAATTTGAAAGACAGCATGATGTTTGCTTGTCAGAGCTAGAGAATGTTTGGAATTCTTATTTTCAGGGCACTGACTGTATTATTCATCTTTTTTTTTTTTTTTTTTTTAAAGGTTTATTTATAAATTTCAACAATTACAAACAATAAGTCAAACAACAATATAAAACATTATAAAACACTATGAAAACAGTACAAAACAGCGCCAGGGGGGTGTAAGTTCAAAATAATAAAAATAGAATACAAAAATAAGAAACTTACATTTTGAAGGGAGAAGAAATTTGGCGTGACAGCGCTGACGCGACGCGTGACGTCACTTATCAGCTCCGGAAGAAGAAGAGGCCACTTCCGTGTTGTGACTAACAAATGAGCGAATTGTTAGCAGGAACCGCCTAATAATATTTCTCGTTTTAAGTGCGTAAATTTAACATTCACACACAGTTTAAATAATTTTTAAGTGAATGTTAAATAAAAAAAACTTTTTTTTTTTTGAACACTTATGACGTTGAATGTCGGCCAGCTAGCTGCATGACGGACGTGTGGGGAGCTGAGTGAAAAGAACAAGCCCACAAAGGTCGCAGGTAAGCGGGGAAATAATCCTGCTTTTCCCCGCCAGGATGTTCTTCATCCTCCTCTTCGCCTGCCTGACATTGGCGTGGAGTCAGGAGGCGGACGACGACTGGTTGGATCCGCACGACATGCTCAACTACGACGCCACCTCCAAAACCATGAGAAAGCCCGTTGAGGTTTGCAACTTTTTATTATTATTATTATTATTATTATAAAGCCAAACCACGAGTAGAGCTTTTATTTAAAAGCCTACCGAAATGAGATTTTCTTATTTAAACGGGGATAGCAGGTCCATTCTATGTGTCATACTTCATCATTTCGCGATATTGCCATATTTTTGCTGAAAGGATTTAGTAGAGAACATCCACGATAAAGTTCGCAACTTTTGGTCGCTAATAAAAAAGCCTTGCCTGTGCCGGAAGTAGCAGACGATGTGCGCGTGACGTCACCGGTATGAGGGCTCCTTACATCCTCACATTGTTTATAATCATAGCCTCAAGCTGCGAGAGCTATTTTCGAGAAAGCGACAATTTCCCCATTAATTTCAGCGAGGATGAAAGATTAGTGGATGAGGAAAGTTAGAGTGAAGCACACAAAAAAAAAGAAAAAGCGACAGCTCCGTGCAGCAGCAGTGTGAGCGTTTCAGATGTAATTAGACACATTTACGAGGATAATTCTGGACGAACCTTTATCTGCATATTGTTTCAATAGTGTTTTAGTGAGATTGTAATAATAATAATAATAATAAATTAGATTTATATCGCGCTTTTCTATTGTTATATACTCAAAGCGCTCACAGAGAAGTGGGAACCCATCATTCATTCACACCTGGTGGTGGTAAGCTACATCTGTAGCCACAGCAGCCCCGGGGTAGACTGACGGAAGCGTGGCTGCCAGTTTGCGCCTACGGCCCCTCCGACCACCACCAATCATTCACTCATCATTCATTCACCAGTGTGAGCGGGACCGGGGGCAAAGGGTGAAGTCTCCTGCCCGAGGACACAACGGCAGCGACTTTGATGTCAATAGGTGGGAAGCGAACCTGCAACCCTCAGGTTTCTGGCACGGCCGCTCTACCCACTACGCCATGTAAAGTCATACCTCAAAGTCGGATGGCTGCGGTGAACGCCAGTGTCTTTGATGGAAGCCATGGAAGAGCCAAGCTCACAGCTGCCTTTTTTGACAGCTGCTGCAGGAGCGGGTCCAGTAATCCACTGATGTCTCCGGTAAGAGCCGACTTAACGTCACAATTTCCCCATCCAAAAATATGCTGGTTGACGTAGAGAAACATGTTCGCCTGTGTCAAAGCTTCACATCAATCAATCAATCAATCAATCAATCAATCAATGTTTACTTATATAGCCCTAAATCACATCAAACAAAGAAACACTGGCTGTGTCTCGGTGCTAAAGGCAGCTGCAACAGCATTCTTCTTTGACGTCTCCATTATTAATTGAACAAATTGCAAAAGATTCAGCAACACAGATGTCCAAATTACTGTGTAAATATGCGATGAAAAGAGACGACTTTTAGCTGTGTGTGGTGCTGGACTTATATGTCCCCTCCAACCAAAAACGTCACAAGCACGTGTCATCATTCCGCGACGTTTTCAACAAGAAACTCTGCGGGAAATTTAAAATTGCAATTTAGTAAACTAAAAAGGCCGTATTGGCATGTGTTGCAATGTTAATATTTCATCATTGATATATAAACTATCAGACTGTGTGGTGGCTAGTAGTGGCTTTCAGTAGGCCTTTAACAATGTTTCTTCCAGCAGGCGAGACATTTTAATGGAGCAACTTCAGGAGACGCGAGCGCTCACGACCCTGGGCAGACCGAGATGACGTCATTGTGCTACAAACAAGTGGCCGATCTACGAACTCAGGTTAGTCGATAAAGTGTCAACTTTACAGTTTTGTTACACGGGACATGCTGTGTGGAAGTACTGGAGCACAATGATTTGCAAACGCGTATATCCATCAATCATCCATTTTCTACCGCTTATTCCCTTTGGGGTCGCTAGTGCCTATCTCAGCTACAATCTGTTGGAAGGCGGAGTACGCCCTGGACAAGTCGCCACCTCATCGCAGGGCCAACACAGATAGACAGACAACATTCACATCACATTCACACACTAGGGACCATTTAGTGTTGCCAATCAACCTATCCCCAGGTGCATGTCTTTGGAAGTGGGAGGGGCCTATCCCCAGGTGCATGTCTTTGGAGGTGGGAGGAAGCCGGAGTACCCGGAGGGAACCCACGCAAACACGCAAACTCCACACAGAAAGATCCCGAGTTTGGGATTGAACCCAGGACTACTCAGGACCTTCGTATTGTGAGGCAGACGCACCAACCCCTCTTCCACCGTGCTGCCCATATATATCAGGGTTTCCCACACATTCATTTATTTCTTGCGGCCCGCCACGAAAGACTTACTGGCGCCACAAATAAAAAAATAAAAATAAAATAATTTTCTTTTCTTTTCCGGCTTTCGACTCGCTTGACCGCTCATAAAAGCAATGGGACTCTGTCTGTCAATGGAGCTTGTAGTTACATATTATATAAATATGTAAATATTATATACATATGTATATAAATATGTACATAAAGTGTTGTAATTATATTCCAACTCCGCGTTCTTCTTGGTCATCGCCGCCGCTGCACCCCCCCACCTCCACCACCACCACAAATAGATGCCTGACCTGTGGGAAACACTATATATATACTGTATAGCTGTAATTCACTGAAATTCAAGTATTTATTATATATATATATATATTTACCATGAATTGATTAACATGGACCCCGACTTAAACAAATTGAACAAGTTATTGGGGTGTTACAATTGTACGGAAAATGTATTGTACTGTGCAATCTACTAATAAAATTCTCAATCAATCAATCATTATATCAAAAAAATACCTGATTTTCAATGAATTACAGCTATATATATATATATATATATATATATATATATATATATATATATATATATGTATACTTATATATGTATGTATACTTATATATATATGTTTTAATTTATTGTCACTACTCAACAGGTTTGAGGGAGTGAATTTTAAATTTTTTTAATTTTTTTATTTATTAAATTAACATAAAAAACACAATATACACTTACAAATAGTGCACCAACCACAAAAAACTCCCTTTTTCATGACAGAAACGTGCCTTTTTCATGACAAAGAAGAAAGAAAAAAAAAAGGACCCCCCCCCCGGCCTGCGGGACAAGTTATTAAGCGTTAACCGGTCCGCGGATACAAAAAGGTTGGGGACCACTGCCTTAAATGGCTCCTACAATATATATGTGTGTGTGTGTGTGTGTGTGTGTGGGGGGGGAAAATCACAAGACTACTTCATCTCTACAGAAGTGTTTCATGAGGGGTTCCCTCAATCGTCAGGAGAGGGAGCCTGAATAAGTGTACTTTATATGAGACATAAATAACCAACTGTGAAGGTGCCTGCTATGTTAACCTAACATATTATGGTAAGAGTCATTCAAATAACTACAACATATAGAACATGTTATACCTTTACCAAACAATCTGTCACTCCTAATTGCTAAATCCCTTGAAATATTATACGTCTAGTCTCTTATGTGAATGAGCTAAATAATATTATTTGATATTTTGCGGTAATGTGTTAATAATTTCATACATAAGTCGCTCCTGAGTCTAAGTCGCACCCCCGGCCAAATTTTGAAAAAAAACTGCGACTTATAGTCCGAAAAATACGGCAGATGACATTTGACTTTGTTGTTTCATCAGATTCAAGTCGGGGAGAAGAGAGTGGAGAGCCTTCTGCAGCAGCCCACCTGCATCCCAGTCTTTAAAAGGTTCATCCGGAGACTTGTGAGAGACATTACCAGACTGGGATTGGTATGTTCTCCTTCCACAGGCTTTCATGTAGTCATGGAACCTCCATTTGTTTACCGTTTATGATTTCTGCTGGTGGCGTGAGTCTAGGACTGGGCGATATTGGCTTTTATTAATATCACAATATTTGTATGCCATATTGTGATATATGATACATATTACGATATTTTGCCTTGGCCTTGAATGAACACTTGATGCATATAATCACAGCAGTATGATGATTCTATGTGTCTACATTCAAACATTCTTCTTCATACTGCATTCATATATTCTACTTTTAATCTTTCATGCAGAGAGGGAAATCACAACTAAGTCAATGACCAAAAGTGTATTCATTAAATACTCACTCTCTCACGGGTGACTTTTTAAATGAAAGAACGAATTAATAGTGTTGCTACCTTTTTGTAGTAACACTTCTGCTGCATACTTTGCATTGATTGATTGATACTTTTATTAGTAGATTGCACAGTACAGTACATATTCCCTACAATTGACCACTAAATGGTAACACCCCAATAAGTTTTTCAACTCATGGTAGAAATATACAGTATACTATCAGCATAATACAGTCATCACACAGGTTAATCATCATAGTATTTACATTGAACAGCATATTGCTGTTGTCGGCTGAATATCTTCCCACTTGAAACCAAACCACCGCCAGATGATGGACCCCCAGCTCTTTATGTTGGGCATTTATCGTTCTTCCTCCATTTGTGATAAGTTTCGCACCATCTCTCTCTCTCTGATCGGCGAGAGCTATAGAATAAAATGAACTTTATTGTCATTATATTTGCATATAACGAGATTAAAGACTCCAACTTAAGGTGCGGTAGTGGGAACAAATATGGGGTGAAATAAATGACATAAGAGGTAAAAAGGAAAAACTAACAATCGAAATAAACAGACTACTATCCAATAAAAATAATAAGCAATTCTGTACAATATACAAAACACTATAGAAGTACAAAATACAAATACTGTACAAAATACAAATCAAGACAGGAGTACCGAAGTAATAAATAACAATAACTATCATGTACGATACAAGCAGGCCTGCAAAGTTTTTACTTGTGTGTGATATCCTGTGCGATACAAGCAGCCCTGCAGCATGTTTACTTGTTTGTGATATCATGTGCGATACAAGCAGTCCTGTAGAGTTTTTGCGTGTGTGATATCATGTGCCATACAAGCAGTCCTTCAGAGTTTCTACTTGTGTGTGATATCGTGCGATACAAGCAGCCCTGCAGTGTGTTTACCTGTGTCTATCATGTGCAATACAAGCAGTCCTGCAGAGTTTCTACTTGTGTGTGATATTGTGCGATACAAGCAGCCCTGCAGTGTGTTTACCTGTGTCTATCATGTGCAATACAAGCAGTCCTGCAGAATTTTAACTTGTGTGTGATATCGTGTGCGATACAAGCAGCCCTCCAGCATGTTTACTTGTGTGTGATATCATGTGCGACCCAAGCAGTCCTGCAGTGACGGACGTATTGCACTGGAAGGGTAGTATTGCACAGTGGGGTATTGGGGCATGATATTGTATAGGGGTGAATTATTATTATTATTATTATTATTATAAGTTAGAGTTCAACACGGTGACAGCTTTGGGAAAGAAGCTGTCTCTGAGCCTGTTTGTTCTGGCTCTGACGCACCTGTAGCGCCTGCCTGATGGTAGCAAGTCGAACAGGTTGAAGCCAGGGTGTGTGCTGTCCTTGGTAATGTTTTTTGCTCTGTTGAGGCAACGGGAGTTGTGTAAGTCCTTCAGGGAGGGCAGGGGACAGCCGATGATTTTTTTGTGCCGACTTTATGACCCTCTAAATCGCCTGTTTGTCTGCTTCAGTGCAGCTGGCGTACCACACTGTTATGCAGTACGTCAGCCGAGCGATAGAAGGTCACCATCAGCTGCCTCTCCAGTCCGTTCTTCCTCAGCACCCTCAGGAAACGGAGTCTCCGCTAGGCCTTCCGGATGACCGCAGTTGTATTTTGGGTCCAGGACAGGTCAGCAGATACGAGGGTGCCGAGGAACTTGAAGGAGCTGACTCTCTCCACCTCCTCGCCGTCGATGTAGAGGGGGGCGGACGCTAGCTATGACGCTAGACTCGCGAGAGTATGTAAAGTATGTAAGAAGGCGGGCTTGTTTTCCGTATCTGTGAGAATGCGAGACGAGGAGGAGTGAGAAACGCCTGTTGTGTGATGCACGCAGCTAAAAGCAACTCCACCTGCCTCAGCGTGGCTAACGTTAGCTCTCGGCGAGAGCGTGTGACGCTACATGCGCGACATTACGTGACGTATGTAAGAAGGCAGGCTTATTTTACATCTCTGTGAGAAGGATAGACGAGAAGGAGTGAGAAACGCCAGTAATGTAATGCACGCAGCTTAAAGAAACCGTGTGAGAACATATTCGAATATTACGATATAGTAATTTTCTATATCGCACAGAGACAAACCTGCGATATATCGTATATATCGATATATCGCCCGGCCCTACGTGAGTCCGGATTTTTTCAACGCAATAAATGCGCCTTGCCTCAAAAAAGGTTGAAAAACACTGGAATATACAGTAGGGATGCACCGATTAATCGGTAACCGAATATATTCGGCCGAATATGGCAAAAAAAAGCCACATTCGGCCTTCGGTGGAATGAGTTAAGAACAGTGGCGTGTGACGCAAGTTTTTGACGCAATCAACCAACGTGCAGTGACGTTGGGATATGTTGTGTACCTGTATAAGTGTATGAGGTTACAAGCACACACTTATTGAGATTTAGTGGGGCCTCTGTTTACATTATTAGCCTGTTGTGTAGGCTACCTGTATAAGTGTATGAGGTTACAAGCACACACTTAATTGAGATTTACTTGAGCATTCTGTTTACATTATTAGCATATCTACTGTGGCTAAGCAGACTTTTGCCAAAAGGACAATAATTCATTTGTTGTGGGTTTATCCACTTTAATGCACTTTATTTTGTTTTTGGAATGCATGTTTTGTTTGAAGGCCTAATATAAATGAAAAACTGTGCTTTTTTTGAAAAGCAAAGGCTACTGGAATATTTAAAAAAATGTCAGTATTCATTAAAAAAAATACTTTATTTGAAAAACATGTCTAAATATTTATTCTAGGCTATTTATGCAATATTAATTTTTATTTGAAAAACTGCATTCATTATTCGGTATTCGGCCTTCGGCCAAGCGTTTAAGATTTATCCGGCTTCGGCTTCGGCCACAAATTTTCATTCCGGTCCATCCCTAATATACTGTCACTTGTCCTCCTGCAGCCTGCAGACTCGACAGAGCTGCATTACGACGCCCACATCAAAGTGTCCAGACAGGGCGTGTCAGAGATGGAGATGTTCCTGGAAGGAGAAGAGAGCTGGCAAACAGGAGCTCTGGACAGCGCCCTCAGCCAGCTTCTGGTGGACCTTCGGGCACACGACTACCCAGCCTGGAGGTGGCGCTTTGAAGACACCTTTGGCGTGGAGCTGGACACGTTATTGAAGGTAAGGAGGATGAAAGTTGGCATTTGGTAAAACAATTCCTTTATGAGTCAGTGTGCCAGAGAAAATACTGGAAAGGTGCTAACAACATTGGTTTTGCCGTAGATTTAGAAAAGGTGAATGACACAAGCAGACCAATAAAGACATCATAAATAGTGACATACTGTCTGTAGTCTAGTTATGTCCACTGTCGTCTTATTACTGGCAAGTAGGGTGTCCCATCCAACATTGATATCCTTTTGATAGCATTATAGAAACATGGCTTTCATGGAAAATGTGTGATATCATGTACGATACATGCAGTCCTGCTATGGGGTTTCATGGGAAATGTGTGATATGTGCGATACATGCAGTCCTGCTATGGGGTTTTATGGGAAATGTGTGATATCATGTGCGATACATGCAGTCCTGCTATGCGGTTTCATGGAAAATGTGTGATATCATGTGCGATACACGCAGTCCTGCAGCGTGTTAAGTTGTGTGTGATAATAGCTCGGTTGGTTTGATAGCATTATAGAAACATGGCTTTCATGGAAAATGTGTGATATCATGTGCGATACATGCAGTCCTGCTATGGGGTTTCATGGAAAATGTGTGATATCATGTGTGATACATGCAGTCCTGCTATGGGGTTTCATGGGAAATGTGTGATATCATGTGCGATACATGCAGTCCTGCTATGGGGTTTCATGGGAAATGTGTGATATCATGTGCGATACATGCAGTCCTGCTATGGGGTTTCATGGAAAATGTGTGATATCATGTGCGATACACGCAGTCCTGCAGCGTGTTAAGTTGTGTGTGATAATAGCTCGGTTGGTTTGATAGCATTATAGAAACATGGCTTTCATGGAAAATGTGTGATATCATGTGCGATACATGCAGTCCTGCTATGGGGTTTCATGGGAAATGTGTGATATGTGCGATACATGCAGTCCTGCTATGGGGTTTCATGGAAAATGTGTGATATTATGTGCGATACATGCAGTCCTGCTATGGGGTTTCATGGAAAATGTGTGATATCATGTGCGATACATGCAGTCCTGCTATGGGGTTTCATGGAAAATGTGTGATATCATGTGCGATACATGCAGTCCTGCTATGGGGTTTCATGGGAAATGTGTGATATCATGTGCGATACACGCAGTCCTGCAGCGTGTTAAGTTGTGTGTGATAATAGCTCGGTTGGTTTGATAGCATTATAGAAACGTGGCTTTCATGGAAAATGTGTGATATCATGTCCGATACATGCAGTCCTGCTATGGGGTTTCATGGGAAATGTGTGATATCATGTGCGATACATGCAGTCCTGCTATGGGGTTTCATGGGAAATGTGTGATATCATGTGCGATACATGCAGTCCTGCTATGGGGTTTCATGGGAAATGTGTGATATCATGTGCGATACATGCAGTCCTGCTATGGGGTTTCATGGGAAATGTGTGATATCATGTGCGATACATGCAGTCCTGCTATGGGGTTTCATGGAAAATGTGTGATATCATGTGCGATACACGCAGTCCTGCAGCGTGTTAAGTTGTGTGTGATAATAGCTCGGTTGGTTTGATAGCATTATAGAAACATGGCTTTCATGGAAAATGTGTGATATCATGTGCGATACATGCAGTCCTGCTATGGGGTTTCATGGAAAATGTGTGATATTATGTGCGATACATGCAGTCCTGCTATGGGGTTTCATGGAAAATGTGTGATATCATGTGCGATACATGCAGTCCTGCTATGGGGTTTCATGGAAAATGTGTGATATCATGTGCAGTCCTACTATGGGGTTTCATGGAAAATGTGTGATATCATGTGCAGTCCTACTATGGGGTTTCATGGAAAATGTGTGATATCATGTGCGATACACGCAGTCCTGCAGCGTGTTAAGTTGTGTGTGATAATAGCTCGGTTGGTTTGATAGCATTATAGAAACATGGCTTTCATGGAAAATGTGTGATATCATGTGCGATACATGCAGTCCTGCTATGGGGTTTCATGGGAAATGTGTGATATGTGCGATACATGCAGTCCTGCTATGGGGTTTCATGGAAAATGTGTGATATTATGTGCGATACATGCAGTCCTGCTATGGGGTTTCATGGAAAATGTGTGATATCATGTGCGATACATGCAGTCCTGCTATGGGGTTTCATGGAAAATGTGTGATATCATGTGCAGTCCTACTATGGGGTTTCATGGAAAATGTGTGATATCATGTGCAGTCCTACCATGGGGTTTCATGGAAAATGTGTGATATCATGTGCGATACACGCAGTCCTGCAGCGTGTTAAGTTGTGTGTGATAATAGCTCGGTTAGTTTGATAGCATTATAGAAACATGGCTTTCATGGAAAATGTGTGATATCATGTGCGATACATGCAGTCCTGCTATGGGGTTTCATGGAAAATGTGTGATATCATGTGCGATACATGCAGTCCTGCTATGGGGTTTCATGGAAAATGTGTGATATCATGTGCGATACATGCAGTCCTGCTATGGGGTTTCATGGGAAATGTGTGATATCATGTGCGATACACGCAGTCCTGCAGCGTGTTAAGTTGTGTGTGATAATAGCTCGGTTGGTTTGATAGCATTATAGAAACGTGGCTTTCATGGAAAATGTGTGATATCATGTCCGATACATGCAGTCCTGCTATGGGGTTTCATGGGAAATGTGTGATATCATGTGCGATACATGCAGTCCTGCTATGGGGTTTCATGGGAAATGTGTGATATCATGTGCGATACATGCAGTCCTGCTATGGGGTTTCATGGGAAATGTGTGATATCATGTGCGATACATGCAGTCCTGCTATGGGGTTTCATGGGAAATGTGTGATATCATGTGCGATACATGCAGTCCTGCTATGGGGTTTCATGGAAAATGTGTGATATCATGTGCGATACACGCAGTCCTGCAGCGTGTTAAGTTGTGTGTGATAATAGCTCGGTTGGTTTGATAGCATTATAGAAACATGGCTTTCATGGAAAATGTGTGATATCATGTGCGATACATGCAGTCCTGCTATGGGGTTTCATGGAAAATGTGTGATATTATGTGCGATACATGCAGTCCTGCTATGGGGTTTCATGGAAAATGTGTGATATCATGTGCGATACATGCAGTCCTGCTATGGGGTTTCATGGAAAATGTGTGATATCATGTGCAGTCCTACTATGGGGTTTCATGGAAAATGTGTGATATCATGTGCAGTCCTACTATGGGGTTTCATGGAAAATGTGTGATATCATGTGCGATACACGCAGTCCTGCAGCGTGTTAAGTTGTGTGTGATAATAGCTCGGTTGGTTTGATAGCATTATAGAAACATGGCTTTCATGGAAAATGTGTGATATCATGTGCGATACATGCAGTCCTGCTATGGGGTTTCATGGGAAATGTGTGATATGTGCGATACATGCAGTCCTGCTATGGGGTTTCATGGAAAATGTGTGATATTATGTGCGATACATGCAGTCCTGCTATGGGGTTTCATGGAAAATGTGTGATATCATGTGCGATACATGCAGTCCTGCTATGGGGTTTCATGGAAAATGTGTGATATCATGTGCAGTCCTACTATGGGGTTTCATGGAAAATGTGTGATATCATGTGCAGTCCTACCATGGGGTTTCATGGAAAATGTGTGATATCATGTGCGATACACGCAGTCCTGCAGCGTGTTAAGTTGTGTGTGATAATAGCTCGGTTAGTTTGATAGCATTATAGAAACATGGCTTTCATGGAAAATGTGTGATATCATGTGCGATACATGCAGTCCTGCTATGGGGTTTCATGGAAAATGTGTGATATCATGTGCGATACACGCAGTCCTGCAGCGTGTTAAGTTGTGTGTGATAATAGCTCGGTTGGTAGAGTGGCCGTGCCAGCAACCTGAGGGTTGCAGGTTCAATTCCCGCTTGTGCCATCCTAGTCACTGCCATTGTGTCCTTGGGCAAGACACTTTACCCACCTGCTCCCAGTGCCACCCACACTGGTTTGAATGTAACTTAGATATTGGGTTTCACTATGTAAAGCGCTTTGAGTCACTTGAGAAAAGCGCTATATAAATATAATTCAATTCACTTCACATATCATGTGCGATACAAGCAGTCCTGCAGAATGTCTACTTGTGTGTGATATCATGTGCGATACAGTCTTGCAGAGTTTTTTACTTGTGCGTGATGTCATGTGTGATACAAGCAGCCTTCCAGCATGTTTACTTGTGTGTGATATCATGTGCGATACAAGCAGTCCTGCAGAATATTTACTTGTATGTGATATCACGTGTGATACAAGCAGTCCTGTAGCCTTTTTCTTTGTGAGATATCATATGCGATACAAGCAGTCCTGCAGAATATTTACTTGTATGTGATATCATGTGTGATACAAGCAGTCCTATAGCCTTTTTCTTTGTGAGATATCATGTGCTCTACAAGCAGTCCTGCAGAGTTTTTTCTTGTGTGTGATATCATGTACGATACAAGCAGCCCTGCAGCGTGTTTACTTGTGTGTGATATCATGTGCGATACAGTCCTGCAGAATGTGTACTTGTTTGTGATATCATGTGGGATACAAGCAGTCCAGCAGAGTTTTTACTTGTGTGTGATATCATGTACGATACAAGCAGTCCTGCAGAATGTTTACTTGTGCGATACAAGCAGTCCTGCAGCCTTTTGCTTTGTTTGATATCACGAGCGATACAAGCAGTCCTGCAGAGTTTTTACTTGTGTGTGATATCATGTGCGATACAAGTAGCCCTGCGGAGTTTTTACTTGTGTGTGATATCATGTACGATACAAGCAGTCCTGCAGAATGTTTACTTGTGCGATACAAGCAGTCCTGCAGCCTTTTGCTTTGTTTGATATCACGAGCGATACAAGCAGTCCTGCAGAGTTTTTACTTGGGTGTGATATCATGTGCGATACAAGTAGCCCTGCGGAGTTTTTACTTGTGTGTGATATCATGTGCGATACAAGCAGCCCTGCAGCGTGTCTACTTGTGTCTGATATCATGTGCGATACAAGCAATCCTGCAGGATGTCTACTTGTGTGTGATATCATGTGCGACACAAGCAATCCTGCAGCCATTTTCTTGTGCGATACAAGCAGTCCAGCAGTTTTTACTTGTGTGTGATATCATGTACGATACAAGTAGTCCTGCAGAATTTTTACTTGTGTTTGATATCCTGTGCGATACAAGCAGCCCTCCAGCATGTTTACTTGTTTGTGATATCATGTGCGATACAAGCAGTCCTATAGAGTTTTTGCGTGTGTGATATCATGTGCCATACAAGCAGTCCTGCAGAGTTTTTACTTGTGTGTGATATCATGCGATACAAGCACCCCTGCAGTGTGTTTACTTGTGTCTATCATGTGCAATACAAGCAACCCTGCAGAATTTTTACTTGTGTGTGATATCATGTGCGATACAAGCAGCCCTCCAGCATGTTTACTTGTGTGTGATATCATGTGCGACCCAAGCAGTCCTGCAGTTTGTTTGTGTGTGATATCATGTGCGATACAAGCAACCCTCCAGCATGTTTACTTGTGTGTGATATCATGTGCGATACAAGCAGCCCTCCAGCATGTTTACTTGTGTGTGATATCATGTGCGACCCAAGCAGTCCTGCAGAGTCTTTGCGTGTGTGATATCATGTGCGATACAAGCAGAAATACGTTCTGGTCCCGGTACCAAAATATTGTTATCGGGACAACCCTAGTGCAAACTAAGCTTCAGAATAAAAGCATGCCAATATTAGCCTGGATTCTCATATTGCGCCTGTTTAAACTTGTAAAGATTGTTAGCAACTGGAAGAAATATTTGTGGTCATTGTAGTCAATGACCAGCTCCTCAGGTAGCAGCTCCTCTCTGAGCTGCTACCTTACCGTGGTAGAGGAGTTTGCGTGTCCCAATGATCCTAGGAGCTATGTTGTCTGGGGGTTTTCATGCCCCCTGGTAGGGTCTCCCAAGACAAACAGGTCCTAGGTGAGTGATCAGACAAAGAGCAGCTCAAAGACTTCTATGGAATTACAACGAAATGAACCCAGATTTCCCTCGCCCGGACGTGAGTCACCGGGGCCCCGCTCTGGAGCCAGGCCCGGAGGTGGGGCACGATGGCGAGCGCCTGGTGGTCGGGCCTGTCCCCATGGGGCCCGGCCGGGCACAGCCCGAAGAGGCAACGTGGGTCATCCCTCCAATGGGCTCACCACTCATAGGAGGGGCCATAGAGGTCGGGTGCATTGTGAGCTGGGCGGCAGCCGAAGGCAGGGCACTTGGCGGTCCGATCCTTGGCTACAGAAGCTAGCTCTTGGGACGTGGAACGTCACCTCACTGGGGGGGAAGGAGCCTGAGCTAGTGCGCGAGGTAGAGAAGTTCCGGCTGGATATAGTCGGACTCACCTCGACGCACAGCAAGGGCTCTGGAACCACTTCTCTCGAGAGGGACTGGACCCTCTTCCACTCTGGCGTTGCCGGCAGTGAGAGGCGACGGGCTGGGGTGGCAATTCTGGTTGCCCCCCGGCTCAAAGCCTGTACGTTTGAGTTCAACCCAGTGGACGAGAGGGTAGCTTCCCTTCGCCTTCGGGTGGGGGGACGGGTCCTGACTGTTGTTTGTGCTTACGCACCAAACAGCAGTTCAGAGTACCCACCCTTTTTGGGTACACTCGAGGGAGTACTGGAAAGTGCTCCTCAGGGTGATTCCCTTGTCCTACTGGGAGACTTCAACGCTCATGTTGGCAACGACAGTGAAACCTGGAGAGGCGTGATTGGGAAGAATGGTCGCCCGGATCTAAACCCGAGTGGTGTTTTGTTATTGGACTTCTGTGCTCGTCACAGTTTGTCGATAACAAACACCATGTTCAAACATAAGGGTGTCCATATGTGCACTTGGCACCAGGACACCCTAGGCCGCAGTTCCATGATCGACTTTGTAGTTGTGTCATCGGATTTGCGGCCTTATGTTTTGGACACTCGGGTGAAGAGAGGGGCGGAGCTTTCTACCGATCACCACCTGGTGGTGAGTTGGCTGCGATGGTGGGGGAGGATGCCGGACAGACCTGGCAGGCCCAAGCGCATTGTGAGGGTCTGCTGGGAACGTCTGGCAGAGTCTCCTGTCAGAGAGAGTTTCAATTCACACCTCCGGGAGAACTTTGAACATGTCACGAGGGAGGTGCGGGACATTGAGTCCGAGTGGACCATGTTCCGAACCTCTATTGTCGAGGCGGCTGATTGGAGCTGTGGCCGCAAGGTTGTTGGTGCCTGTCGTGGCGGTAATCCCAGAACCCGTTGGTGGACACCAGCAGTGAGGGATGCCGTCAAGCTGAAGAAGGAATCCTATCGGGTTCTTTTGGCTCATAGGACTCCGGAGGCAGTGGACGGGTACCGACGGGCCAAGCGGTGTGCAGCTTCAGCGGTCGCGGAGGCAAAAAGTCGGACATGGGAAGAGTTCGGGGAAGCCATGGAAAACGACTTCCGGACGGCTTCGAAGCGATTCTGGACCACCATACGGCGCCTCAGGAAGGGGAAGCAGTGCACTATCAACACCGTGTATGGTGCGGATGGTGTTCTGCTGACTTCGACTGCGGATGTTGTGGATCGGTGGAGGGAATACTTCGAAGACCTCCTCAATCCCACCAACACGTCTTTCTTTGAGGAAGCGGTGCCTGGGGAATCTGTAGTGGACTCTCCTATTTCTGGGGCTGAGGTCGCTGAGGTAGTTAAAAAGCTCCTCGGCGGCAAGGCCCCGGGGGTGGAAGAGATCCGCCCGGAGTTCCTTAAGGCTCTGGATGCTGTGGGGCTGTCTCGGTTGACAAGACTCTGCAGCATCGCGTGGACATCGGGGGCGGTACCTCTGGATTGGCAGACCGGGGTGGGGGTCCCTCTCTTTAAGAAGGGGGACCGGAGGGTGTGTTCCAACTATCGTGGGATCACACTCCTCAGCCTTCCCGGTAAGGTTTATTCAGGTGTACTGGAGAGGAGGCTTCGCCGGATAGTCGAACCTCGGATTCAGGAGGAACAGTGTGGTTTTCGTCCTGGTCGTGGAACTGTGGACCAGCTCTATACTCTCGGCAGGGTTCTTGAGGGTGCATGGGAGTTTGCCCAACCAGTCTACATGTGCTTTGTGGACTTGGAGAAGGCATTCGACCGTGTCCCTCGGGAAGTCCTGTGGGGAGTGCTCAGAGAGTATGGGGTATTGGACTGTCTTATTATGGCATTCCGATCTCTGTACGATCAGTGTCAGAGCTTGGTCCGCATTGCTGGCAGTAAGTCGGTCACGTTTCCAGTGAAGGTTGGACTCCGCCAAGGCTGTCCTTTGTCACCGATTCTGTTCATAACTTTTATGGACAGAATTTCTAGGCGCAGTCAAGGCGTTGAGGGGTTCCGGTTTGGTGGCCACGGGATTAGGTCTCTGCTTTTTGCAGATGATGTGGTCCTGATGGCTTCATCTGGCCGGGATCTTCAGCTCTCACTGGATCGGTTCGCAGCCGAGTGTGAAGCGACCGGAATGAGAATCAGCACCTCCAAGTCCGAGTCCATGGTTCTCGCCCGGAAAAGGGTGGAGTGCCATCTCCGGGTTGGGGAGGAGACCCTGCCCCAAGTGGAGGAGTTCAAGTACCTAGGAGTCTTGTTCACGAGTGGGGGAAGAGTGGATCGTGAGATCGACAGGCGGATCGGTGCGGCGTCTTCAGTAATGCGGACGTTGTATCGATCCGTTGTGGTGAAGAAGGAGCTGAGCCGGAAGGCAAAGCTCTCAATTTACCGGTCGATCTACGTTCCCATCCTCACCTATGGTCATGAGCTTTGGGTCATGACCGAAAGGATAAGATCACGGGTACAAGCGGCCCAAATGAGTTTCCTCCGCCGGGTGGCGGGGCTCTCCCTTAGAGATAGGGTGAGAAGCTCTGCCATCCGGGAGGAACTCAAAGTAAAGCCGCTGCTCCTCCACATGGAGAGGAGCCAGATGAGGTGGTTCGGGCATCTAGTCAGGATGCCACCCGAACGCCTCCCTAGGGAGGTGTTTAGGGCACGTCCAGCTGGTAGGAGGCCACGGGGAAGACCCAGGACACGTTGGAAAGACTATGTCTCCCGGCTGGCCTGGGAACGCCTCGGGATCCCCCGGGAAGAGCTAGACGAAGTGGCTGGAGATAGGGAAGTCTGGGCTTCCCTGCTTAGGCTGCTGCCCCCGCGACCCGACCTCGGATAAGCGGAAGATGATGGATGGATGGATTGTAGTCAAAACATAGGACAGATTAGCACAGCAGCTTTTTAGCATAAAACATCTTACCAATATAAAGGATTCAACAAAAAAATATATATATTGCCTATTTTTCTAATGTCAGACATCAGTCAGCCGGTGCTTATTCAAACATTTTTGTTCCCTGTGGTTTTAGTTGTTGCTGGCAGTTCTGGTCCTGGTGGTGGCCGTGAGCACCGAGCTGTGGTCCTGCGTCTCCTGGTGTGTGCAGTTCAAGCGCCTCTTCGTCGTCTGCTTTCTAGTCAGCATCGTGTGGAACTGGCTGTACCTGTACAAGGTGAGGAAGGTCCACTCTGTCCTCTTTTATTCCTCACGCCACCTCACCTTTCCCCATCAGACCGCCTTTGCCGAGCACCAAAAGAACATGGTGATGATGGACAGCAGCAACGACAAGTGCACGGGAGTGAAGGCCATCGACTGGAGTGATAATCTGAAAGGTGTGTGGATATGCAACTTATTTGTCCGCCAGACATTAAAGGCCTACTGAAAGCCACTACTAGCGACCACGCAGTCTGATAGTTTATATATCAATGATGAAATATTAACATTGCAACACATGCCATTACGGCCTTTTTAGTTTACTAAATTGTAATTATAAATTTCGCGCGAAGTATCCCGTTGAAAACGTCAGTATGCGTGATGTCTCGGATTGTAGCGGACATTTTTTTCCAGGTCTAATCGCATAATTACACAGTATTCCGGACATCTGTGTTGCTGAATCTTTTGCAATTTGTTCAATGAATAATGGAGACGTCAAAGAAGAAAGATGTAGGTGGGAAGCGGTGAATTGCGGCCGCCTTTAGCAACAGAAACACAGCCTGTGTTTCCTTGTTTACATTCCCGAAGGTGAAGCTTTACTATGGAACAGAGCGGTCAAGCGAACATGGTTCCCGACCACATGTCAACCGGCAGGTTTCAGTGAGAAAATTGTGGTGATAAGTCGGCTCTTACCGTGGACATGTAAAAGAGGCGGCTGCGACTCTCTTGCCTCCTCCGTGGCTTCCCTCAGAGACACTGGCGGTCACCACATGATTTGATTAACGTGGACCCCGACTTAAACAAGTTGAAAAACTTATTCGGGTGTTACCATTTAGTGGTCAATTGTACGGAATATGTACTGAACTGTGCAATCTATTAATAAAAGTATCAATCAATCACACTCGTGGCCACACCCCTCCGACTTTCAGGTACGACAGTATAATCTCACTACAACACTAGTAACACAATAAGCAGATAAGGGATTTTCCAGAATTATCATAGTAAATGTGTCTAATAACATCTGAATCGCTCCCACTGCCCTGTCTTTTTTTTTTAAATTTCTTTAGTACTTCTCTGTAACTATCCTCATCCACAAATCTTTCATCCTCGCTCAAATACTGGGGAAATCGTCGCTTTCTCGGTCCGAATCGCTCTCGCTGCTGGTGGCCATGATTGTAAACAATGTTCAGATGTGAGGAGCTCCACAACCCGTGACGTCACGCGCACATCGTCTGCTACTTCCGGTACAGGCAAGGCTTTTTTATTAGCGACCAAAAGTTGTGAACTTTATCGTGGATGTTCTCTACTAAATCCTTTCAGCAAAAATATGGCAATATCGCGAAATGATCAAGTATGACACATAGAATGGACCTGCTATCCCCGTTTAAATAAGAAAATCTCATTTCAGTAGGCCTTTAAGACCACCTTGACACTTGTCGCACGCTCAGGGAATTAAACACACCAAGTTCTTCTGGATGACATACTGTATATGTGGAGTAAAAAGGACCCCAGAGACAAAATGGTACACTACCACCTTTTACTGAAGCTTCAGGAGACCAGCCCTTACAACGCAACCATCACATCAGCAAGAAGAGGTCTAAATCCAAACAAAAAAGAGTCCGCTTTTGTAGAGCAAAAACAGCTCTTCTCTCCTAGAAAGGAGCGCAGCTGCTTCTTAAAAACAGATAAGGAACTGGCCAAATGGGGGCCCTTAATAGTTTACTAGCGCAGTGTAGATTCCTAATGAAGCCTTAGCTTGACGCTCTACTTTCTCCTGCCTCCGCTTACTGCGGCAACAGCAAACAAAACACCGGACGCTCCTCTTCGTTTTATAATGTTTACTTATCAACTTAATCCTTCAAAAACGTAAAACAATAACGATGTGGGAACCAATAAATGGCAAAATAAAGTTTGTTTGTTACAGTAAGAAAGAGTTAGAAAAAGTAAGAGTGAGGTCAAAAAACTGTGCACCTGACTGCCATTACCCATAACACCTTGCGTCCAAAACCATCTTACTCCTCTTCCGCCATATATGCAATTAAAACAGTTACGTCATCAAATTATTTAGAAAAATGTATTAATTACAAATAAAGTGAGCCTTATAATTACTCAAAGCATTCAATATTTACATTTTCGTATTATGCAAATAAATTAATAGTTCCCTTTTGGCTCAGTAAACATAAAGCACCTTCCATAAAATGTGAATGAACTTAAACAGCATTTAGGCTCCTACACGCAGCAACGGCGTGAGGCAAATGTTTGGACGAAGCGGCTCATTTTTTGATGGAACAACGGAGTCTCTAAATCGGGGGTGTCCAAACTTTTTCCACTGAGGGCCGCATACGGAAAAATTAAAGCATGCAGGGGCCATTTTGATATTTTTATTATTCAAACCATAACAAAATATTTGTATTTTTAAAATGTATTTTACCTTTAGGGGTCCCGGGGACCATGAAGGGTCTCAGTTGATAAAATGTTAAAAATAAGTCAAATTTGTATTATTATGTTTTTTATTTAACGCTTACAGTAAATCTTTATATCAACTTAAAAAAAAACAACAACTTTGTTTTTCATAGTAAAACTGAAATATGCAGTATTTAGTAATTAGAGCCCTAAAAGATAAATAATGCAGTACACCATTGATTTTAATTATTTTATATTTTTGAATAATCACAGTGAAAATATAAATAAAATACCACTAAGTATATTTGGAATCCAAAAGGTGCCCCACTCAGAAAGTGATACATTTTTATTAGGGTTTTTTTTAACTTTCAACACTTAAAGGCCTACTGAAATGAGATGTTCTTATTCAAACGGGGATAGCAGGTCCATTCTATGTGTCATACTTGATCATTTCGCGATATTGCCATATTTTTGCTGAAAGGATTTAGTAGAGAACATCGACGATAAAGTTCGCAACTTTTGGTCGCTAATAAAAAAGCCTTGCCTGTACCGGAAGTAGCAGACGATGACGTCACCCGTGTGAGAGCTCCTCACATCCTCACATTGTTTATAATGGGAGCCTGCAACAAAAAGAGCTATTCGGACCGAGAAAACGACAATTTCCCCTTTAATTTGAGTGAGGATGAAAGATTTGTGGCTGAGGATATTGATAGTGAAGGACTAGAAAAAAATAAATAAATAAAGTTAAAAAAAAAAAAGCGATTGCATTGTGAGCGATTCAGATGTTTTTAGACACATTTACTAGGATAATTCTGGGAAATCTGTTATCTTTCTATTGTGTTGCTAGTGTTTTAGTGAGTTAAATGGGAGCCTGCAACAAAAAGAGCTATTCGGACCGAGAAAACGACAATTTCCCCATTAATTTGAGTGAGGATGAAAGATTTGTGGCTGAGGATATTGATAGTGAAGGATTAAAAAAATAAAATAAAATAAACAAAGTAAAAAAAAAAAAAAAGGCGATTGCATTGTGAGCGATTCAGATGTTTTTAGACACATTTACTAGGATAATTCTGGGAAATCCCTTATCTTTCTATTGTGTTGCTAGTGTTTTAGTGAGTTAAATAGTACCTGATAGTCGGAGGGGTGTGTCCACGGGTGTCTTTTGTCAAAGAAAACTTTGTTTTTATATGACAACTGCACAATATATGCAATATTTACCACATAAAACATTTTTTTTAAGTGAAATATTTGAACTAATTGGAGCTTTGAAAATAATTCATTATAACATGTTTTTTTTTGTCATTATTATTTGTTTTGAGCATTGCCCCAAAAAAAATAAAAATAATAGATTGATTGAAACTTGTAAACAGTACAGGATATATTCCGTACAATTGACCACTAAGTGGTAACACCCCAATAAGTTTTTCTACTTGTTTAAGTCGGGGTCCACGTTAATCAATTCATGGTAAAATAAAGACAAATAAAAAAAAAACAGCCTGCAGGGCAACTTTGTGTCAACATGGCAACTTTTTCTCGTTAGATTTCACCTCATTCCAATATTTTTAATGTTCCTTTTTATTTTTGCAATAGCATTTCCAGATTGTGTGGCGGGCCGGTAAACAATTAGCTGCGGGCCACGCTTTGGACACCCCTGCCCTAAAGGAACAAGGAGGTGGCTACCACAGGAGAAAACATGGCCGTCACAAATAGGTTTAGTGGGTTTGCTCTGTGGCTGTTGTGTAGTGGAAGTGGGCAGGTGATGGAAAACAATCCCTCCATCCATCCATCCATTTTCTTCTGCTTATCTGAGGTCGGGTCGTGGGGGCTGCAGCCTAAGCAGGGACACCCAGACTTCCCTCTCCCCAGCCACTTCGTCCAGCTCTTCCCGGGGGATCCCGAGGCGTTCCCAGGCCAGCTGGGAGACATAGTCTTCCCAACGTGTCCTGGGTCTTCCCCGTGGCCTCCTACTGGTCGGACGTGCCCTAAACACCTCCCTAGGGAGGCGTTCGGGTGGCATCCTGACCAGATGCCCGAACCACCTCATCTGGCTCCTCTCCATGTGAAGGAGCAGCGGCTTTACTTTGAGTTCCTCCCGGATGGCAGAGCTTCTCACCCTATCTCTAAGGGAGAGACCCAAACTCATTTGGGCCGCTTGTACCCGTGATCTTATCCTTTCGGTCATGACCCAAAGCTCATGACCATAGGTGAGGATGGGAACGTAGATCGACCGGTAAATTGAGAGCACACGTAAACACTCTGCAGGACTGCTTGTATTGCACATGATATCACACACAAGTAAACACTGCAGGACTGCTTGTATCGCACATGATATCACACACAAGTAAATACGCTGCGGGACTACTTGTATTGCACATTATATCACACAAGAACACACTGCAAGGCTGCTTGTATCACACATGATATCACACACAAGTAAACACGCTGCATGACTGCTTGTATCGCACATGATATCACACACAAGTAAACACGCTGCATGACTGCTTGTATCGCACATGATATCACATATAAACACACTGCAGGACTGCTTGTATTGCACATGATATCACACACAAATAAATGCGCTGCAGGACGGCTTGTATCGCACATGGTATCACACACAAGTAAACACTGCAGGACTGCTTGTATCGCATATGATATCACGCAGAAGTAAACACTCTGCAGGACTGCTTGTATCGCATATGATATCACGCAGAAGTAAACACTCTGCAGGAATGCTTGTATTGCACATGATATCACACACAAAGTTAATTTTAACTTAACACAAAACCACTGCAGTACTGCTTATATCGCACATGATATCACACACGTAAACACTCTGCAGGACTGCTTGTATTGCACATGATATCACACACAAATAAACGCGCTGCAGGACTGCTTGTATTGCACACGATATCACACACAAGTAAACACTGCAGGACTGCTTGTATCGCATATGATATCACGCAGAAGTAAACACTCTGCAGGAATGCCTGTATTGCACATGATATCACACACAAAGTTAATTTTAACTTAACACAAAACCACTGCAGTACTGCTTATATCGCACATGATATCACACACAAGTAAACACGCTGCAGGACTGCTTGTATCGCACATGATATCACACACAAGTAAATACGCTGCGGGACTACTTGTATTGCACATTATATCACACAAGAACACACTGCAAGGCTGCTTGTATCACACATGATATCACACACAAGTAAACACGCTGCATGACTGCTTGTATCGCACATGATATCACACACAAGTAAACACGCTGCATGACTGCTTGTATCGCACATGATATCACACACAAGTAAACACGCTGCATGACTGCTTGTATCGCACATGATATCACACATAAACACACTGCAGGACTGCTTGTATTGCACATGATATCACACAAGTAAACGCGCTGCAGGACTGCTTGTATCGCACATGATATCACACACAAACTGCAGGACTGTTTTTATTGGACATGATATCACACACAAAGTTAACTTTAACTTAACACAAACACACTGCACTACTGCTTGTATCGCACACGATATCACACACAAGTAAACACTGCAGGACTGCTTGTGTCGCACATGATATCACACACAAGTAAACATGCTGCAGGACTGCTTGGGTCGCACATGATATCACACACAAGTAAACATGCTGCAGGACTGCTTGTATCGCACATGATATCACACACAAGTGAACATGCTGCAGGACTGCTTGTATCGCACATGATATCACACACAAGTAAACATGCTGCAGGACTGCTTGTGTCGCACATGATATCACACACAAACACACCGCAGGACTGCTTGTATTGCATTGTATGATAAAAGACAATACATTGTTGGTTTTTTGATAACAATAAATCACCATTGTGTGTGCCTCTTTGCAGAGTGGTTCAGAAGCACGTGGACTTTGCAGGACGACCCTTGCAAGAAATACTACGAGGTCCTGATGGTGGACCCCATTCTGCTGGTACCTCCCACCAAGGTAGGTTCTGCCACAAAGTGGTCCAGTCTGCTACGGTATCTTGATGAATGACACCTTCCTACACCAAAGCATATTTCTATTCAATCTGAGGTTCATAAAAATGTAAAAGTCAGTACAATGAGGGGTTAGTAGATTGAGGTTCCACTCTAATTTGTTGCCGGTTGAATCGATTCTGAATCGAATCCTGAGAGCACCTGCTGCTCGTCGAGAAGAGCGATAAGTACTTGTCTGCACAGGTGTCCAAAAAGACCAGAAATGGTCTGTAGACTTCACAATAGTCTAAACCAGGGGTCACCAACGCGGTCCCCGTGGGCACCAGGTCGCCCGTAAGGACCAGATGAGTCGCCCGCTGGCCTGTTCTAAAAATAGCTCAAATAGCAGCACTTACCAGTGAGCTGCCTTTATTTTTTAAATTGTATTTATTTACTAGCAAGCTGGTCTCGCTTTGCTCAACATTTTTAATTCTAAGAGGGACAAAAATCAAATGGAATTCGAAAATCCAAGAAAATATTTTAAAGACTTTGTCTTCATTTATTTTTTTACTTTGCTTCTTATAACTTTCAGAAAGACAATTTTAGAGAAAAAATACAACCTTAAAAATGATTTTAGGATTTTTAAAAACATATACCTTCTAAATTCGTTCCTCTTCTTTCCTAAAGATTTAAATCAATGTTCAAATATATACATTTTTTTTATTGTAAAGAATGACAAATACATTTAAATTTAATTATTCATTTTAGCTTCGGTTTTTTCAACGAAGAATATTCGTGAAATATATTTTCAAACCTATTATGATTAAAATTTCAAAAAATTATTCTGGTAAATCTAGAAAATCTTTAGAACCAAATTATTTCAAAATTTTTGTTCTGGAAAATGTAGAAGAAATAATGATTTGTCTTTGTTAGAAATATAGCTTGGTCCAATTTGTTATATATTCTAACAAAATGCAGATTGGATTTTAACCTATTTAAAACATGTCATCAAAATTCTAAAATGTATCTTAATCAGGAAAAATTACTAATGATGTTCCATAAATTATTTTTAATTTTTTTCCAAAAGATTCGAATTAGGTAGTTTTTCTCTTCTTTTTTTCGGTTGAATTTTGACTTTTAAAGAGTCGAAATTGAAGAGAAACTACGTTTCAAAATTAAATTTTCATTTTTTTCCCTGTTTTCTCCTCTTTTAAATCGTTCATTTAAGAGTTTTTTTTCATCATTTATTCTCTACAAAAAACCTTCCGTAAAAGGAAAGAAAATGTATGACGGAATGACAGACAAAAATACCCATTTATATATATATATATATATATATATATATATATATATATATATATATATATGTATATATATGTGAGTATATATATATATATATATATATATATATATATATATGTATATATATGTGTGTATATATATATATATATATATATATATATATATATACAGTATATATCAAAGATAAATTGAGCAAATTGGCTATTTCTGGCAATTTATTTAAGTGTGTATCAAACTGGTAGCCCTTCGCATTAATCAGTACCCAAGAAGTAGCTCTTGCTTTCAAAAAGGTTGGTGACCCCTGGTCTAGACCTATCCATTTTTACATTTCTCCATACTGGTTCGATACCACCATTTAAAAAAAAAACAGACTTTTAAACTAACTCCTTTATTGAAAAGTGGAAGTGATTCAAAAACTTCTGGGTTGAACTGATGGAAAAGCGTGATTTATCAGTCCAGAGAACGTGTCTCCACTGCATTACAAGCTAGTGGCGATGTGCTTTACACCACTGCATCCCACACTTTGCATTGGACTTGG
The DNA here is from genome assembly GCF_033978795.1 of Nerophis ophidion. Lineage (NCBI taxonomy): Eukaryota > Metazoa > Chordata > Actinopteri > Syngnathiformes > Syngnathidae > Nerophis > Nerophis ophidion. Next base: position 4,061,627 of record NC_084632.1, read on the forward strand.
TGATTTATGGCTTAGATCGGGCTGATCGGCCATGGAAACCCATTCCATGAAGCTCTCTGCGTACTGTACGTGGGCTAATTGGAAGGTCACATGAAGTTTGGAGCTCTGTGGCAACTGACCGTGCAGAATGTCTTTGCACTATGCGCTTCAGCCTCCGCTGACCCCTCTGTCAGTTTACGTGGCTGAGTTGCTGTTGTTCCCAAACTCTTCCGTTTTCTTATACTAAAGCCGAAAGTTGACTTTGGAATATTTAAGAGCGAAGAAATTTCGCAACTGGATTAGTTGCACAGGTGGCATCCTGTGACAGTTCCATGCCGGAAATCACTGAGAGCGGGCCCATTCTTTCACAAATGTTTGTAGAAACAGTCTCCATGCCTAAGTGTTTGATTTGATACCTGATTCTCAACATTTGGATGGGTGGCCAAATACTTTTGGCAATCTAGTGTATGTCTTAGTTATTGCTAAATAGTGGGAAAGGGGGCAGATTAGATAAGCCTTGCTTCTTCCTACTCCTTTTTGGATATGTAAAGAGAAAGTGACTTATATTGATACTGTAAACATGTTGGAAATACATTTCAACCAAGTGTGGAATATTTAGGATTAGAATGGACATAACAGTATGAGCTGGCAAAAAATACATTAAAAAAACAGCAACGCTAATAAATATTAATTAATCTATTTGACATTGTAAAAAGAAGAGAAGTAGCGTGGAGCCTTCAAGTGTATAAAACAAACAATATTCTTAATAATAGTCTTTCAACATGGTGGCAGTCTAATGAAATATGCTAATAAAAAGACTAAATCAATCAATCAATGTTTACTTATATAGCCCTAAACAAAGACAAATCTTTGTTTTTATTCATTATTAGCATCAACATTTCTGCTTTTTTCATTACGTTATGTCTTTTTGCTCTATTTTTTTCTTTTTTTTCTTCCATGTGCAAAAAAATAAATTAGCGTTCAGAAAATGTCCACTTTGGTTGAAAGAAGTACAGCAGTGGTGTTGAAAGTGTTGCCAAGCCACAGGAAAGTCTCTCTAAGTTGTGTATTCTTCGCATTTAATGAAGCGATAAATGTTGGTTTGTACGTGTGGTACTGCACAGTCACTCCCTGGGCTTGTGGAGGCGGAGCTGCGCTCCAAATACCTTCATTGAACAAACAAGATACACCTTTCATCCACTTTGATCTAGCTGGCTAAATGTAGTGTCTCTCACTCCTTTGCAGGCGATTTCAGTAACCATGACGACCTTCATCACCGAGCCACTCAAACACATCGGCCACGGGATCAGCGAGTTCCTCCGAGCGCTCCTCCAAGATCTCCCAATAACGCTGCAGATCCCAGTCCTCCTCACCATCGTGCTTTCCATTTTGGTAAAGACTCTTGGATTGTTTATTGTCTATTGTTGATTGAGGATCCCCATTAGATTAAATAGATAGATGGATAGATAGATAGTACTATATTGATTCCTTCAGGAGAGTTCCCTCAGGAAAATTAAAATTTAGCCGACGCACAAATGCCAGACTAGTCTTCCTGGGGTCCTTTTCAAAAGTTCAAAGTAAAATAATAATACACCGATCCAGTTACAAAACATAGATGAATCCAGTTACAAATAAAAGAAATGGAAAAGAAAAATAACATTCTCATAATAATAAGATAACAGTATACAGATACAGTTACAATAAAAGAAAGGAAAAAGGAAAAGAAAGACAATTCTATAAATAAAAATAAAATAACAGTACACAGATCCAGATGTAGAACATATGCAAATCCAATTAAAATAAAAGAAAAGAAAAAGGGAAAGAGAAAAAAAAAGTTATTAAACCGATAAGCCATTTTAAGGGGACGAGCAATATGCGCATTGGTATAGTTAGGAGGAGAGGCCTCATTCAGCGCAAAAAAATCGTCTGGTTTGAACCAGGTTTCGCTGAGACCAATGACGGTTAACATTTTTGTCTCTAATGACCGCCCTTGTCTCCCAAAACGTTATTGGGAGACAAGGATCTTATGTTTAAAAAGCCCATATTATAGGCAGTGGGCTGTTTTGAGGAGTTTTTGTTAAAATGATCCGTAGTAGCAATATTGTTGCTACTCGATTAATACCTCTACCCATCTTAGCGAAAATTTGATTGATATATTAGGACCCCGAAAGTGTATCTAGATTAGTAATACACTGGATTATTTTTCAGTTTGCGAATCAAAGACGTTGTCATCTTTGTTTCAGGTGTTCATGTACGGAAGCGTGCAGGCCGCCTTCCGCTACGGTATCACCGCACCTCTACGCCATCGAACTGACCCGCCTCTCCCAGAACCGGATCAGCCTGGTCGCCGGTCAATCGAGGACGGGGGTCGCGCCGAGGAAGTGAACGCACGCCCACGCTCTCCACAGATCCGTGGTAACGAGGCCTCATCGCCCACGAACGGCTCTCACAGAGCCCGGGCAGTTGTCAGCAGGATGTTTGTGGAGACGCTACGCACGGCGAGTACGCACGGCGAGTACGAGTTGGACAGTAGACAGGGCGTGGAGATGGGTCAGGGAGACCACAGTCCCTCAGGAACCGACAGCGACACTCAAGCCCAGAGCAGGCCGGAGACCCGGGAAGGACATGGTGTGGCCTCTCAGCATGACACCAAAACAAAGGAACTGGTGGGCAGTATTGACCAGCAGAAACACACACTTGAAGATGGTGTGGCATCTCAGCATGACACCAAAACAAAGGAACTGGTGGGCAGTATTGACCAGCAGAAACACACACTTGAAGATGGTGTGGCATCTCAGCATGACATCAAAACAAAGGAACTAGTGGGCAGTATTGACAAGCATAAACACACACTTGAAGATGGTGTGGCATCTCAGCATGACATCAAAACAAAGGAACTAGTGGGCAGTATTGACAAGCATAAACACACACTTGAAGATGGTGTGGCATCTCAGCATGACACCAAAACAAAGGAACTAGTGGGCAGTATTGACAAGCATAAACACACACTTGAAGATGGTGTGGCATCTCAGCATGACATCAAAACAAAGGAACTAGTGGGCAGTATTGACCAGCAGAAACACACACTTGAAGATGGTGTGGCCTCTCAGCATGACACCAAAACAAAGGAACTGGTGGGCAGTATTGACAAGCATAAACACACACTTGAAGATGGTGTGGCATCTCAGCATGACACCAAAACAAAGGAACTGGTGGGCAGTATTGACCAGCAGAAACACACACTTGAAGATGGTGTGGCATCTCAGCATGACATCAAAACAAAGGAACTAGTGGGCAGTATTGACAAGCATAAACACACACTTGAAGATGGTGTGGCATCTCAGCATGACATCAAAACAAAGGAACTAGTGGGCAGTATTGACCAGCAGAAACACACACTTGAAGATGGTGTGGCCTCTCAGCATGACACCAAAACAAAGGAACTGGTGGGCAGTATTGACAAGCATAAACACACACTTGAAGATGGTGTGGCATCTCAGCATGACACCAAAACAAAGGAACTAGTAGGCAGTATTGACAGGCATAAACACACACCTGAAGATGGTGTGGCCTCTCAGCATGACATCAAAACAAAGGAACTGGTGGGCAGTACTGACCAGCATAAACACACACCTGAAGATGGAGGCAAGGTAAGACAACTTTTACTGCTGAAGATTAAATTATTATCCTGCACCAGCCAAAGCACCACTAATTGTTACTACTCTTCTGTGAAAGTCAGCACTTTTAAAAGGAGCTCCCACAATGCTCTTGATTTTTTTTTTTAGTTGCTCCAATAGAAGTGTTATACCTGAGTACCAAGTACAGTGATCTAAATAAGCATCTTTCTTCATAAACACAGACCCAGTCCTTTTTCATAAAAAAATAAGACACGTCTCGATAAAAGCTTTTCAAATATAAAATAATTCATGAAGTTTATGTGAGTACTTTTTTTTTTTTTTTTACCCCAGTGATTTGTTGATGTTCTTGCAGGAACAAACAACCTCAAGTGGAGACTCAATATGTTTGAAGGACGTGGAGACGCTTGGCACACCAGAGCAGCAAACATCATGACACCAAGCCGGTCATCTGACAGTAACGCTCACTTTTTATACTAATCAACCATCAATAAACTAATAATTCATCTGACAGTAAAACCCAGGTTTGTACTAATCAACTATCAATAAACTAATAATTCATCTGACAGCAACACTCACTTTTGTACTAATCAACTATCAATAAACTAATAATTCATCTGAACGGAATGCTCACTTTTTGTACTAAGCAACCATCAATAAACTAATAATTCATCTGATAGTAACACTCACTTTTTATACTAAGCAACTATCAATAAACTAATAATTCATCTGACAGTAAAACCCACGTTTGTACTAAGCAACATAAACTAATAATTCATCTGACAGTAAAACCCACGTTTGTACTAAGCAACTATCAATAAATTAATAATTCATGTGACTGTAACACTCACTTTTTATACTATCAACTATCAATAAACTAATAATTCATCTGACAGTAAAACCCACTTTTGTACTAAGCAACTATCCATAAACTAATAACTCATCTGACAGTAAAACCCACTTTTGTACTAAGCAACTATCAATAAACTAATAATTCATCTGAACGGAATGCTCACTTTTTGTACTAAGCAACCATCAATAAACTAATAATTCATCTGATAGTAACACTCACTTTTTATACTAAGCAACTATCAATAAACTAATAATTCATCTGGCAGTAAAACCCACGTTTGTACTAAGCAACTATCAATAAACTAATAATTCATCTGACTGTAACACTCACTTTTTATACTATCAACTATCAATAAACTAATAATTCATCTGACAGTAAAACCCACTTTTGTACTAAGCAACTATCAATAAACTAATAACTCATCTGACAGTAACGCTCACTTGTTGTACTAAGCAACTATCAATAAACTAATAACTCATCTGACAGTAACGCTCACTTTTTGTACTAAGCAACTATCAATAAACTAATAATTCATCTGGCAGTAAAACCCACTTTTGTACTAAGCAACTATCAATAAACTAATAATTCATCTGACTGTAACACTCACTTTTTATACTATCAACTATCAATAAACTAATAATTCATCTGACAGTAAAACCCACTTTTGTACTAAGCAACTATCAATAAACTAATAATTCATCTGACAGTAACGCTCACTTTTTGTACTAATCAACTATCAATAAACTAATAACTCATCTGACAGTAAAACCCACTTTTGTACTAAGCAACTATCAATAAACTAATAATTCATCTGACAGTAAAACCCACTTTTGTACTAAGCAACTATCAATAAACTAATAACTCATCCGACAGTAAAACCCACTTTTGTACTAAGCAACTATCAATAAACTAATAATTCATCTGACAGTAAAACCCACTTTTGTACTAAGCAACTATCAATAAACTAATAACTCATCCGACAGTAACGCTCACTTTTTGTACTAAGCAACTATCAATAAACTAATAACTCATCTGACAGTAAAACCCACTTTTGTACTAAGCAACTATCAATAAACTAATAATTCATCTGACAGTAACGCTCACTTTTTGTACTAATCAACTATCAATAAACTAATAACTCATCTGACAGTAAAACCCACTTTTGTACTAAGCAACTATCAATAAACTAATAATTCATCTGACAGTAAAACCCACTTTTGTACTAAGCAACTATCAATAAACTAATAACTCATCCGACAGTAAAACCCACTTTTGTACTAAGCAACTATCAATAAACTAATAATTCATCTGACAGTAAAACCCACTTTTGTACTAAGCAACTATCAATAAACTAATAACTCATCCGACAGTAACGCTCACTTTTTGTACTAAGCAACTATCAATAGACTAATAACTCATCTGACAGTAAAACCCACTTTTGTACTAATCAACTATCAATAAACTAATAACTCATCTGACAGTAAAACCCACTTTTGTACTAAGCAACTATCAATAAACTAATAATTCATCTGACAGTAAAACCCACTTTTGTACTAAGCAACTATCAATAAACTAATAACTCATCCGACAGTAAAACCCACTTTTGTACTAAGCAACTATCAATAAACTAATAATTCATCTGACAGTAAAACCCACTTTTGTACTAAGCAACTATCAATAAACTAATAACTCATCCGACAGTAACGCTCACTTTTTGTACTAAGCAACTATCAATAAACTAATAACTCATCTGACAGTAAAACCCACTTTTGTACTAATCAACTATCAATAAACTAATAACTCATCTGACAGTAAAACCCACTTTTGTACTAAGCAACTATCAATAAACTAATAATTCATCTGACAGTAAAACCCACTTTTGTACTAAGCAACTATCAATAAACTAATAACTCATCTGACAGTAAAACCCACTTTTGTACTAAGCAACTATCAATAAACTAATAATTCATCTGACAGTAACGCTCACTTTTTGTACTAATCAACTATCAATAAACTAATAACTCATCTGACAGTAAAACCCACTTTTGTACTAAGCAATTATCAATAAACTAATAATTCATCTGATAGTAACACTCACTTTTTGTACTAATCAACTATCAATAAACTAATAATTCATCTGACAGTAAAACCCACTTTTGTACTAAGCAACTATCAATAAACTAATAATTCATCTGACAGAAACACTCACTTTTTGTACTAATCAACTATCAACAAACTAATTATTCATCCGATAGTAACACTCACTTCTTCTACTAATTAACTATCAATAAACTCAATCATTGAGTTGCTTTTTTGAAACTTTGCTCACAACAAATGCTTTCAATCATTTTTCAAAGCGATTATTTTTTATTTTTTTATTGATTCTCATTTATTTGGTGCGACTAATTCACTGGAGAACTTTGCAACATGACTATGTATTTATTTTTATTCACGACTTGACTGTATTTTGGGAAATTATTTTCATTTTCTTGTTGCAATCATTTATTTTTGAGGTAACAACCCAGGGATAGTCAACAAATGCCTTATTTTATTTTGTGTAAAATGACACTACAAGGCTCTTCATATTCATGTTTTTTTTTATTTATTTAATGGATGAAATATTGGGGTATAAAAGTCATCCAAACATGATGCCTATGCCAGTCAAAGATCCTTTATTTAACAGGACTTGGGTGTTTCTAAAAACACAGTATAGACCCGCTATTCCTTAGGGTTACATTTCGAGACCCCCAGCCGACGAAACAAAAATTGGTTCCCTCAAAAGCCCCAAGATGCTTTTTGTTCATAATCTCAACCTTATTAAGTGCATATTAGTTATTGATCACATGTTCCATAGTGTGTGGGCGTTATTTGACCAGCAGGGGGTAGGAGGAGGATGGCATGCAAGTGAAAGTGGAAAAATCTCCTCTTTCAATCCTACAAAAACATTTTTAAACCATTTTAATGTTCAAAGGCGGAAACATAACACATGAAGGTAAGTTGTGTGTTTACATTCAATCTAAAATGTTGAGAAAAACGCTGAACAAAAGCGTACTATTTTTCATTGCGGATGGATCTTATGAAGCTGACCCGCCCAGCCGGTGCCAACAGGTGACTAGACGCGGAGTGATCTTATGGCGCCGCTTGGACTCTTGTTTTCAACAAAGAAACTTTACTATAAAGGTGAGTGTTTAATATATTTTATAAATTACATTAAGGATAAATTGTGTTGTTTGAAATTATTGTAAGTGTAGATTTAACTCATTAACAGTCACTAAAACTTAAAGGATGGCTGTGTTTATTGAAGGTTAGACCCATTGTCATGAGGTTAGAAAAGAGTGTTTAGCATTAGCTTCTCATTCTTTCTAGCGTAAGTGTTGATAAACTTGGAGCATTTTGTTGACCAGGTAAGAAACCAACAAGTTAATCAAGGAGCCAGATGTCGTGATATAGGTCGGCCGACCCTCGCTAACTAACCTCTCCGAGCCGGTGAAAGGTTTGTTTTATTTATCGACGCTGCATTCAGAGCCGTGGGGCCGCCATCTTGAACCGGTCAACATCTCCATCTAGTGGCAGGACCAAAGAAGTGTCAGCACATTTAAAGGCCTACTGAAATGAGATTTTCTTATTTTTATTATTATTGTAGCCGAGTGTCCTGGGTTCGCATAATTTGGGTACTGATAAAATAAAATAATAAAAGGGAGTCATGAGAGCAGGTCCGGTCTCCACCACTTTATTGTTCCCTTCTTTACACCTCTCTCCATATACCTATCTCACCTTCTTCCACAACACACCTTTATATAGACCTCTTACGTCAACACTGGAGGGACACCCTGAACTGTTTGTTACATTATTATTATTTTTTTAACGCTTACAGTAAATATATCAACTTAAAAAAAACAACAACTTTGTTATTCATAGTAAAACTGAAATATGCAGTATTTAGTAATTAGAGCTCTAAAAGATCAATAATGCAGTACGCCATTGATTTTAATTATTTTATATTTTGGAATAATCACAGTGAAAAGATAAATAAAATACCACTAAGTATATTTGGAATCCAAAATGTGCCCCCCTCAGAAAGTGATACATTTTTATTATTATTTTTGTTTAACTTTCAACACTTAAAGGCCTACTGAAATGAGATTTTCTTATTTAAACGGGGATAGCAGGTCCATTCCATGTGTCATACTTGATCATTTCGCGATATTGCCATATTTTTGCTGAAAGGATTTAGTAGAGAACATCCACGATAAAGTTCGCAACTGGAGAAAAGCCCTGCCTCTACCGGAAGTCGCAGACGATGACGTCACATGTTGATGGCTCCTCACATATTCACATTGATTTTAATGGGAGCCTCCAACAAAAAGAGCTATTCGGACTGAGAAAACCACAATTTCCCCATTAATTTGAGTGAGGATGAAAGATTCGTGTTTGAGGATAACGATAGCGACGGACAAGAAAAAAAAAAAAGCGATTGCATTGAGACTGATTCTGATGTTTTTAGAGACATTTACTAAGATAATTCTGGGAAATCCCTTATCTTTCTATTGTGTTGCTAGTGTTTTACATAGATAGATAGTACTTTATTGATTCCTTCAGGAGAGTTCCTTCAGGAAAATTAAAATTCCAGCAGCAGTCTACAGAGTTGAGATCAATTTAAATAAAAGTAACAAGTAAATAATGGGGGTTTAAATGGAAAAAAAATAAAGAAATATTACAATAACAATAAAAAATAAAAAGCAACAATGGGAATAAAAATATAACAGTAAAATAAGAATATAACAAGACAAAGTAGGCCGTAGTGACCATTTTCCATCCATCTTCTTCCGCTTATCTGAGGTCGGGTCGCAGGGGCAACAGCCTAAGCAGGGAAACCCAGACTTCACCCCCTGCGAGATAGTCCGGTTGTGCGCAGGAGGTCGCCCCAGTGACCCCCTGCAAGATAGTCCATTTGTGAGATAGTTCGTTTATGACGCTCCATCATGCCATCAGACTTGGGGTTATAGGCAGTGGTACGCGTTATTTATTTTTATTTTTTTTCAAGCAACATACAGAGTCTAATTGAAGGGGAAACACCCTGGGCCCCCCATGGGAACATCCGGGCCACATCCAGAACGTCCATGATCACCCTCCGTGGGCCGACAAACCTGGGACCCGCCCACGGGGACGTTAAGGGCACCGACGGGTCCGACACGCTCTGTACTTCTCACGCCACCCTCGGCTGAATCTTGGCGCGAAGGGCCGGCAGCAAGACCGCGGGAACGCCTCGGCAACCAGCCGGGCCACGCCCGCAGCAAACACCTCCACGCTCTCCCCCGGAGCACGCACACTCGCCGACAGGTTGGCCCCGAACCGGTCCATTAACCTTCCTCTTGTGTTAGCTTTCTGTTACCATCTCTTATGTTAACGGGTCGGTTTTGACCCATGTCTTAAATCAGCTGTAAAATACACTAAAAACAATTATCTATCATCCAATTTGTTTCTCATCTCTTGGTTACCTCGTTTGGCTTCCTTATCCTTGAAAATATTGGTTGTAATATTTTTGGTTGGGGCCATTGGGCCTTATTTTGTCAGTATACCCCTCGATTTCAATTTTTAAAAATGGTAAAACGAACCTCAAGAGAATTATATAAATTAAAAAAGGTTGTTGTGTTACCTAACTATTACTAAGGGGTATTAGAACACATCTCTTAAATAAATGTGTTTTATTTATTTTTTCATTTTAAGAATTTTAACTATAGTAACATCTATGGTGTTACGGGTCAATTTCGACCCATATATATTTACTTCAAGAAAAAGGCTAAAAAGTATTTTTTTCAGCAACAGAAATCCAACATCAAACAAACAACAACCAATCAAGCAAATGAAACCCAAGAGAAATAGATTACTAGTTCCAAAACTAATAAAAAAACAAAATCAGAGTGGCAAAAAGTGACACTTTTAGTGTCCGTCTTTTGTTTGTTTTTGTACAGGATAACAAGGTAAAATGAGAATCCACTAAAGCTCACATGATTGGGAGAGGAGCTGGCTGGCAGTGTGTTCAGTTTTGGCTCTTATCATTGCTTTATCATCTTATTTTTATAACTGGGTCGAAACCGACCCTAACAACACCAAGGGCATAATTTCTACCAGAGCATTTTATAATTTAGTGAAAAAAATTAAAATGTTTTATTTTTTTGACAAAGAGGTTCCTGACAAAGTCAAAAAGCTTTGATGCAAAAAAATAAATGTATGTGGTGTTTTTATGCATTTAAAAACCAAAACGGGTCGGTGCCGACCCTAACACAAGACGGAGGTTAATTGTCTTTGTTTAAAAGCTGCCCCCAGTCTCCCACGGGACGAGTCGGGAGGATCCGAAAATCCTCACCAGCTCCTGGTTGCAGTCACGGTCGGCTCCCTCCGTCGGTGAAAGGAGCGGTTAAAACAAAAGTCCACTTTCGACTTTCATGCCGTGTGAGTGTCCGTCAAACAGCGCCTCCGGGCTTGAAAAGGGTCGTGGTCGCCACACCACGTGTCCGCAAAACGGCCGGGAAGCTTAGCAGCTAACTGGAAACTCACGTGTCCCGTGTAAAACTTTCTTCTTTTTCTTTTCTTTTTTTTAACACAGCAGTTAAAATAATCCCACCGCTGCCACCAATGTAGCCGAGTGTCCTGGGTTCGCATAATTTGGGTACTGATAAAATAAAATAATAAAAGGGAGTCATGAGAGCAGGTCCGGTCTCCACCACTTTATTGTTCCCTTCTTTACACCTCTCTCCATATACCTATCTCACCTTCTTCCACAACCCACCTTTATATAGACCTCTTACGTCAACACTGGAGGGACACCCTGAACTGTTTGTTACATTATTTTTTTTTTTTTTAACGCTTACAGTAAATCTTTATATCAACTTAAAAAAAACAACAACTTTGTTATTCATAGTAAAACTGAAATATGCAGTATTTAGTAATTAGAGCCCTAAAAGATCAATAATGCAGTACACCATTGATTTTAATTATTTTATATTTTGGAATAATCACAGTGAAAAGATAAATAAAATACCACTAAGTATATTTGGAATCCAAAATGTGCCCCCCTCAGAAAGTGATACATTTTTATTATTATTTTTGTTTAACTTTCAACACTTAAAGGCCTACTGAAATGAGATGTTCTTATTTAAACGGGGATAGCAGGTCCATTCTATGTGTCATACTTGATCATTTCGCGATATTGCCATATTTTTGCTGAAAGGATTTAGTAGAGAACATCCACAATAAAGTTCGCAACTGGAGAAAAGCCCTGCCGCTACCGGAAGTCGCAGACGATGACGTCACATGTTGATGGCTCCTCACATATTCACATTGATTTTAATGGGAGCCTCCAACAAAAAGAGCTATTCGGACTGAGAAAACCACAATTTCCCCATTAATTTGAGTGAGGATGAAGCCCTGCGATGAGGTGGCGACTTGTCCAGGGTGTACCCCGCCTTCCGCCCGATTGTAGCTGAGATAGGCGCCAGCACCCCCCGCGACTCCGAAAGGGAATAAGCGGTAGAAAATGGATGGATGGATGGATGAAAGATTCGTGTTTGAGGATAACGATAGCGACGGACTAGATAAAAATAAAAAAAAGCGATTGCATTGAGACGGATTCTGATGTTTTTAGAGACATTTACTAAGATAATTCTGGGAAATCCCTTATCTTTCTATTGTGTTGCTAGTGTTTTAGATAGATAGTACTTTATTGATTCCTTCAGGAGAGTTCCTTCAGGAAAATTAAAATTCCAGCAGCAGTCTACAGAGTTGAGATCAATCTAAATAAAAGTAAAAAGTAAATAATGGGGATTTAAATGGAAACAAAATAGAGAAATATTACAATAACAATAAAAAATAAAAAGCAACAATGGGAATAAAAATATAACAGTAAAATAAGAATATAACAAGACAATGTAGGCAGTAGTGACCATGTTCCATCCATCCATCCATCTTCTTCTGCTTATCCGAGGTTGGGTCGCAGGGGCAACAGCCTAAGCAGGGAAACCCAGACTTCCCTCTCCCCAGCCTCTTCGTCTAGCTCTTCCCGGGGGATCCCGAGGCGTTCCCAGGCCAGCCGGGAGACATAGTCTTCCCAACGTGTCCTGGGTCTTCCCCGTGGCCTCCTACCGCTTGGACGTGCCCTAAACACCTCCCTAGGGAGGCGTTCGATCCGTTGTGGTGAAGAAGGACTTGAACCGGAGAGCAAAGCTCTCAATTTACCGGTCGATCTACATTCCCATCCTCACCTATGGTCATGAGCTTTGGGTCATGACCGCAAGTATAAGTGACCATGTTATGAAAATGTATTGCACTGTTATTGTTTTGCATCCCCTGTCATTTGAGTACCCCTTGCCCCCCGCCCCAGAGAGGAGTTGTACAGTCTAATGGCGTGTGGGACAAAGGAGTTTTTGAGTCTATTAGTCCTGCACTTGGGATGAAGCAGTCTAGAACTGAACAGGCTCCTCTGGCTACTGATAACACTATGCAGAGGGTGACTGGCATCATCCAGGATGCTCACTAGTTTGTCAACAGTCCTCTTCTCTGCCACACTCACCAGTGAGTCCACTTTCATTCCCATTGTAGAACCGCCCCGCCTGATCAGTTTCTCAAGTCTGGAGCTGTCCTTCCTTTAGTGAATTAAAAGTACCCGATAGTTCGGAAGTGTACGTCCACGACCGGATGTTGACTGCAGCTGTATGGATGGCACAAGCTCAGCTGATATCCGGTAACTGGCGACTTTTTAACCACAATTTACTCACCGAAACCTGCTGGTTGACATTCAGTTGGGATCCATGTCCGCTCTGATCGGATCCATTGGGGACGGCATGGCGCAGTGGAAGAGTGGCTATGCGCAACCCGAGGGTCCCTGGTTCAATTCCCACCTAGTACCAACCTCGTCACGTCCATTGTGTCTTTGAGCAAGACACTTCACCCTTGCTCCTGATGCGTGCTGGTTAGCGCCTTGCATGGCAGCTCCCTCCATCAGTGTGTGAATGTGTGTGTGAATGGGTAAATGTGGAAGTAATGTCAAAGCGCTTTGAGTACCTTGAAGGTAGAAAAGGGCTATACAAGTACAACCCATTTATTTATTTAGCAAAGTTTCAACTCTGTGAATTTTAAAGAAGGAATCACCATGTGTTTGTGTGGCTAAAGCTTCCCAACTCCATCTTTCTACTTTGACTTCTCCATTATTAATTGAACAAATTGCAAAAGATTCAGCAACACAGATGTCCAGAATACTGTGTAATTTTGCGGTTAAAGCAGACGACTTTTAGCTGTGTGTGTGCTCAGCGCTCATATTTCCTAACAGCCCGTGACGTCACGCGTACACGTCGTCATTACACAACGTTTTCAAGAAAAAAGTCCCGGGAAATTTAAAATTGCAATTTAGTTAACTAAAAAAAAAAGGGGGCTTCACGGTGGCAGAGGGGTTAGTGCGTTTGCCTCACAATACGAAGTTCCTGCAGTCCTGGGTTTTAATCCAGGCTCGGGATCTTTCTGTGTGGAGTTTGCATGTTCTCCCCGTGACTGCGTGGGTTCCCTCCGGGTACTCCGGTTTCCTCCCACCTCCACAGACATGCACCTGGGGATAGGCCCCTCCCACCTCCAAAGACATGCACCTGGGGATAGGTTGATTGGCAACACTAAATGGTCCCTAGTGTGTGAATGTTGTCTGTCTATCTGTGTTGGCCCTGCGATGAGGGGCGACTTGTCCAGGGTGTACCCCGCCTTCTGCCCGATTGTAGCTGAGATAGGCGCCAGCACCCCCCGCGACCCCAAAAAGGAATAAGCGGTAGAAAATTGATGGATGGATTAACTAAAAAGGCCGTATTGGCATGTGTTGCAATGTTAATATTTCATCATTGATATATAAACTATCAGACTGCGTGGTCGCTAGTAGTGGCTTTAAAGGCCTACTGAAAGCCACTACTAGCGACCACACAGTCTGATAGTTTATATATCAATGATGAAATATTAACATTGCAACACATGCCAATACGGCCTTTTTAGTTTACTGAATTGCAATTTTACTAAATTGCAATGTTCATTTTGTGTTTGATATGTGTTTAATAATGTGTTTAAAAATCCTAAAATCATTTTTAAGGTTGTATTTTTTCTCTAAAATTGTCTTACTGAAAGTTATAAGAAGCAAAGTAAAAAAATAAATGAGTTTGCTTAAACAAGTGAAGACCAAGTCTTTAAAATATTTTCCTGGATTTTCAAATTCTATTTGAGTTTTGTCTCTCTTAGAATTAAAAATGTCGAGCAAAGCGAGACCAGCTTGCTAGTAAATAAATACAATTTAAAAAATAGAGGGAACTCACTGGTAAGTGCTGCTATTTGAGCTATTTTTAGAACAGGCCAGCGGGCGACTCATCTGGTCCTTACGGGCACCGCGTTGGTGACCCCTGATGTATGACCTGATTCTGATGACTTGCATTGATTGGAATCAGACAGCAGTGCTGATAACGTCCACATCTTTGAACGGAGAAAAAACCCACTCCTTTCTGTCCAATACCAAATGAAAGTGGTTCTTTTTAGCATCTTATTTGTCTAACTTCCATACTCCTTTTTAAACACTTTACAACAGGTGTTGGGAACCTTTTTGGCTGAGAGAGCCATGAAAGCCAAATATTGCAAAATGTATTTCCGTGAGAGCCATATCATATTTTTTAACACTGAATACAACTAAATGTGTGCATTTTTAAGTAAGACCAACATTTTTAGAGTGTAATAAGTCTCTTATTCTTTTTCATAACATTGTTATTCTGAAGCTAACCAATAATAAATAAAATGTCATGTCTGTTGATCATGTTTTTGTTTGGCCATGTGCTGTTTGTCCTTTGGACTCTTTAAGTTCCTGTTTTGTTCCACTCCCTTGTCTGGTTTCCTTGGTTATTCATTTTGTCCACCTGTCTCTGGTGGACAAAATGCCCACTCACCTGCTTCCCGAGCACTAATCAGAGGCAGTATTTAAGCTTGTCTTTGCCAGTCAGTCGCCCTGGCGTCAATATGATCTTTTCTTGCTCTGTGCTGACTTGTTTCATGCCTTGCCATAGTTTCGTGCTTCATGCCATGCCAAGTAAGTTTTGTTTGATTTATGTTCATAGTCTGTTTATGTGTTAGCTTTCTTCCTTAGCCCAAGTTGTGCCTCCGCTGTGAGCGATTTTTGTTTGTATCTTTTTTTAGTTTAAATTAAGTCATGTTTTTACCTTAATGCCTAGTCCCGAGTAGTCCGTCTACCTTCCTGGGAGAACGACCCCGCAGCAAGCTGCCCCCCCCCCATAGTGACATAAAGTACTTCTTACCATTAATGCGACTTCTTGAACAGGTGCGGTAGGAAACGGATGGATGGATTTAAATGCATGAGAATGTTTTATATTTAGAACTTTATTTTTAGCACTGTGAATTCCAGCAGAATTATTCATTACTTATCGTGTTAAGCAATGTCAGCTAAGATTTATCTGAGAGCCAGATGCTGTCATCAAAAGAGCCACATCTGGCTCCAGAGCCATAGGTTCCCTACCCCTGCTTTACAAGAAATACATTGGCGGCAAACTCCATACCTTGCTAACTTCTCATTCTTTGTAGAACTCCTTCTTTGTATGGCGTAAGTGTTGATAAACTTGGAGCATTTTGTTGACCAGGTAGGAAACCAACGTGTTAATCAAGGAGCCAGATCTCGTGAGATAGGTCGGCCGACCCTCGCTAGCTAACCTGTCCGAGCCGCTAGCTTTCTGAGACTCTTATTTTGTTAGCGCAGACCAGATGAAGCATGGCTTTTATTGCGTAGACAGGAACTGTGCGGTCAGTCTTTAGAGTTTTGACAGCAGGTACGGCGAGAGAGCCTGTGGAAATAAAGTGTTTCTCACCCTTCTCTCGGCAGCCAGCGTCATCGCTACAAGACCCTCAGGTGCCATGAATGTCAATCAAGTGACGTCTTGGTAAAGATTGATGATCGCCAATTTTTAGATCTATTTTTTAACTGCCTGGCTGGAGATCGACTGACACCCTCCACGATCCACCAGTAGCTCGCGATCAACGCAATGGTCACCTCTGCTCTAAAGCAACTTCAAAACCCTCCATCGACGTTTAACATACACTGCAAGTAGGGCTGGGCGATATGGCCTTTTTTTTTAATGTCTCGATATTTTTAGACCACATGGCGATACAACATATATATCTCCATATTTTGCCCTAGCCTTGAATGAACACTTGATGCATATAATCACAGCAGTATGATGATTCTATGTGTCTACATTAAAACATTCTTCTTCATACTGCATTCATATATGCTACTTTGCCTACTGAAAGCCACTACTAGCGACCACGCAGTCTGATAGTTTATATATCAATGATGAAATATTAACATTGCAACACATGCTAATACGGCATTTTTAGTTTACTAAATTGCAATTTTAAATTTCCCGGGAGTTTCTTGTTGAAAACATCGTGTAATGATGACGTGTACGTGTGACGTCATGGACTGTTAGGAAGTATGAGCGCTGCACACACACACAGCTAAAAGTCGTCTGCTTTAACCACATAATTACACAGTATTTTGGAGATCTGTGTTGCTGAATCTTTTGCAATTTGTTCAATTAATAATGGAGAAGTCACAATAGAAAGATGGAGTTGGGAAGCCTAGCTCACACGGTGAGTCCTTGTTTAAAATTCCCGGTGATGAAGCTTTCCTATGAATAAGAGCGGTCAAGAGAACATGGATCCCGACCAAATGTCAACCAGCAGTTTTCGGTGAGAAAATTGTGGTAAAAAGTCGCCACTTACCGGAGATCTGCTGAGCTTGTGCCGTCCGTACAGCTGCCGCCGACTTCCATCAGACACTGGCCTCAAGACACCCGTGGACACACCCTTCCGACTATCAGGTACTTTTAATCTCACTAAAACACTAGCAACACAATAGAAATATAAGGGATTTCCCAGAATTATCCTAGTAAATGTGTCTAAAATGTGTCTCGCGGCTGTGTTGGAGCCACTATGGATTGAACTTTCACAGTATCATGTTAGACCCGCTCGACATCCATTGCTTTCGGTCCCCTAGAGGGGATGGGGGGTTGCCCACATCTGAGGTCCTCTCCAAGGTTTCTCATAGTCAGCATTGTCACTGGCGTCCCACTGGATGTGAATTCTCCCTGCCCACTGGGTGTGAGTTTTCCTTGCCCTTTTGTGGGTTCTTCCGAGGATGTTGTAGTCGTAATGATTTGTGCAGTCCTTTGAGACATTTGTGATTTGGGGCTATATAAATAAACATTGATTGATTGATTGAAAAACATCTGAATCCGTCCCAATGCAATCTCGTTTTTTTTTTTTTTTCTAGTCCGTCGCTATCAATATCCTTAAACAGGAATCTTTCATCCTCGCTCAAATTAATGGGGACATTCTCGTTTTCTCGGACCGAATAGCTCTTTTTGTTGGAGGTTCCTATTTAAAACAATGTGAGGATGTGAGGAGCTATCAACGGGTGACGTCATCGTCTGCTACTTCCGGTACAGGCAAGGCTTTTCTCTTAGCGACCAAAAGTTGCGAACTTTATCGTCGATGTTCTCTACTAAATCCTTTCGCCAAAAATATGGCAATATCGCGAAATGATCAAGTATGACACATAGAATGGACCTGCTATCCCCGTTTAAATAAGAAAATCTCATTTAATGCAGAGAGCGAAATCACAACCAAGTCAATTTACCAAAAGTGTATTTATTAAACAGTTATTAAGCAGTGGCACAAACATTCATGTCATTTCCAAAACAGAAAGTGCAAGATTGTCAGAGACATTTTAAAATAAGCTATGAGTGCACTTTTGTGCATGATGTCACTAAGATGACATATCAAAACAACACTAAATTAAAGTGCACTTTTTGTACAGAACGCCACTACAATAGTTAAAAACAAATAAGTGCACTTTTGTGCATGATGTCACACAAGATATTTCAGTAAGTGTCAAATGAAAATGAGCTGCATAATAGGAAATCAAATAGTGTATGTCCTTCACTATGTGGTAGGTTCCTGCGGACCTTATCTCCTTCTGTTGTTGACTATTTTTTTTTCATACGGTGTTGATGTGGAAATACGGTGTTTATGTGGAAATGGTTGCCTTGGCATTTTGTGGGTGTGGCACAGAACGGAGATGTTGACATGCGGAGTTTCAAGCACTTTTCATTCTTTAGCGGGTGACTTTTCAAATGATGCTACATTAGCAGTAATGCTACTGTTCGTAGCAACACTTTTGCCCCATACTTGACAAATTTCGGTTGTCTGTTCGACATAATCCCACTTGAAGCCAAACCACCGCCAGACGATGGACCCCTTGCTGTTTTTCTTAGGAATTAATTCTTCATTCATTTGTTACCAGATTCGCACCTTCTTTCTCTCGTATTACCACTCCCACCACAGCTAATGTTACCCATGCCGCTACCTCTCTGCTGCGCGAGGGTGTATACGTATGTGACGTATTTAAGAAGGTGCGCTTGTTTTATTTCTTTGAGAAGGAGAGACAAGAAATAGTGAGAAAAGCCTGTAGTGTTGTCAGGTTCAAACACTGATGACATCTATTAAACAAGACAAAAAGGCAAATAATCAAACAGAGACAGAATTAAATTTAGACTCTGATCCGAAGAGGGGCATGGCTACTGTACACCCTGTACAGTTCTGCACCATGCTCTGCCCCAAGATCGTTTTCGTGCTTCTTTATTTGATTTTCACCCCCCTCCTTCCCATAGCTGCTTCCTAATGGAAGTGGGTCGTGACCAGCATTGCCTGCGGTTCCCGAACAGATCAAAGAAAGTCCTATTAAATAGATCAAAGAGGGTCCCATAAAATAGATCAAAGAGAGAGTTCGTAAAAATACTTCAAAAGAGTTCCTGTGGAAGTTGGGCAGATCTGCCATCTGTCCGCTTGGAAGTCCAGCATTCTTCTTGGAAAATTTCAGCCTTTTGTCTTCTTAAAGTTAAAGTACCAATGTTTCTTGTCCGGAACACAATGTAATACAAAGTTTTATTTGATAATTTACACAACTTTTCTGACAGTGTAATGCCCGCAGCTAAAAGCAACTGCGTGAGAACGTATACTCCAATATCACGATATAGTCATTTTCTATATCGCACAGAGACAAACCCGCCACAGCCCAGCCCATTGATATAGGGCTGGGCGATATATCTATATATATCTATATATATATCGCCCAGCCCTGTATCAAAGTAAGTTCACCTGTTTATATAGTATTTTAGCTTTTGTCTGAATTTCTCCCAAAATATGAACATCCCTAACTTTTTGGAGTGGTGTATATCTGAAGTCAAAGCTTTGTGATAGCACAAGTTATTTACACCGGCGTTTCAGATTTGTCTCCTTAAAATGTGCCCTTTTGCTCTATTTTTCCCAATGTTGCTTTTTTTCTTGGCAGTGTACTGCTGGTTAAAACAGTTCAAAGGCCTCAGGTGTCTTTCTTCCACAAGGGTATCAGGATGACTTCCCTCCTGTAGGAGAAGCGAGTGAGTTTGATCTGGTGCGGCCTCCTCACCATGCGCTGCAGCGAGCGCCAAAGAGACAAAGTGACCTGAGTCAGCGCTAGTGTGCAGGACAGCTCCACCAGCAGCAGAGCAGTGTACACAACCGCCTCGGATTTGCAGCGATTTGATGCTTTTGTGTCCTTCTGCGTTGACGGTCGCTGGCCAGGCTGCATGGGACCGGTGAAATGGACAGTTGTTGCTGTTGGGGGTGTATTTGTTGTCATTGTTGTCGGGCTGATAAGAACTGTTGTCATAGCCGTGCTGGGGGAGGTTGTGCTTCCAATAGTCGTGATTGTAGTTGCTGCCAACGTGGGGGAAGCTGTTGTCAGTGGGGTAGTCGGTGAAGCTGTTGTTATTCGTAAAGTCGGTTTTATGGTGCTGGTTGGTAAAGCTGTGGTCGAAATGGCCATGAGCGTGGTGGTTTCTTCGGTTGTTGTGACCGCTGGTGTAGTCGGGACAGTGGTAGACTGAGTGGCTTTAGTTGTTGCAGGACGTGTGGTTATCAGTTGTGTCGTTGAAGGTATCGTAGGTGTGGAGGTTGCAGTTGTGGGGTCGGTGGTTGCCGTAGTGGGGACGGTGGTTACCGTAGTGGGGACGGTGGTTGCCGTAGTGGGGACGGTGGTTGCAGTTGTGGGGACGGTGGTTGCAGTAGTGGGGACGGTGGTTGCAGTTGTGGGGACGGTGGTTGCAGTAGTGGGGACGGTGGTTGCCGTTGTGAGGACGGTGGTTGCCGTAGTGGGGACGGTGGTTGCAGTAGTGGGGACGGTGGTTGCAGTAGTGGGGATGGTAGTTACAATTGTGGGGACAGTGGTTGGTTCTGTTGGGACTGATGTTAGAGGCTGCATTGTAGTGGTGATTGGTTGTATTGGAATTGTAGTCAGTAATGTTGTTGTTGTGAGTGGAACTGTGGGGCAGATCAACTCCTCCACTGTCAAAGACTTGATCTCGCGTCCTGCAAGGATTTCCGGATTCACACAAACAACTGAATTAGAAACATTTGGGTTAATTACTTTAATCCACATGTGGAGAGGTTCAAGGTTGCAGTCGCAGTTCCAGGGGTTGTCATTGAGGAGAACTTTCTTGAGTTTTGTTAAAGGTTCAAAAATGTCCTCGGGTAGCGTTTGGAGGTTGTTGTGGGACAGGTCAAGGTGGATCAGGGATGGAATCTTTTCAAACACATCTAAATCCAGCGACTCTATCATGTTGTTTCCCAGATTCAAATTGGCGAGTTTGTCCAGTCCTTCAAAGTAGTCGACTGACAAAGCAGTGAAAAGATTCTTCGACAGATCGAGCTTCCTCAATTCCTTCAGGGGGCTGAATATCGCACTTGGGAGCTCAGTCAGATGGTTTTCACTCAGGCTGAAATCCGTCAGTTTCATTTCTCCAAAAAGCACGTCTGGAAGACTGCTCAGTTTGTTCTTTTGCAGGCTCAGCTTTTTAAGGTTCGGGAAGCCCACAAAAAAATCTCCTGGTAACTGTGTCAGCTGATTGCCATCCAAGAAAAGCCTTATGACCTTGTCTTTATGCGGAAACTGATTTGGAGACAATTCTGTGATCTTGTTGCTTTGCAAATTGATTTCTTTTAAATTTGGTAAATGATGAAAAATGTCCTCGGGAATGGCGGTCAGCTGATTTTCGTAAAGCCGCAGTATTTGCAGTTTGTTCAGCTTCGAGAACCAGATGACCGACACTGCGGAGAGGTTGTTCTTCGCCAGATGGAGACTCAGGAGGTTCTCCAGGTCGTCAAAAGTCCCGTCTTCAATGGAGGCAATCTCATTGCCGTGTAACTGGAGCTCTTTCAGGTTTTTAAGGCCGTCAAATAAACCTCTCGGTACACGACGGAGCTTGTTGAAAATGAGAGAGATTTTCTCCAGATTGACGAGGCCTGGAAAGACTCCGGCTGTGATTGACTCTAGCGGTGTGCTGGAAATTTCGATCTGCTTAACGTCTAGCAGACCTTCAAAAGCTCCCGGCTCAATTGTGGTTGTGGTGGTGTTAATGAACTCCACCTTTTCCAGGTGGGGGTTTTCCACAAAGGCTGCTTTGGGGATTGTTTTGATCTTGCTGTCCAGAAAGAACACTTCAGTCACACCTGGTCTTAGTGTGCGAGGGATTTCTGTGGTAGATGAACCAAAGACATCTTGGTTTTCTTTGGGACAGCTTGTATCTTTTATGCATGGTTGACTTTCAGACCGTAGGGAGTCAAACAGTGCAAACAGGAGAAAAATAATGACATGTTGTCTCTGCATGTTTAGTCACTGGAAAACAGAAGACAACAGTGTCAACCCTTACATGATGGAAGTGAGTTCATGCTTCACTTTCCACAGCCATTTTCATTACAGTTTATCTTCTCAGGGAAAAATACTATAGAAATGAAACTTGGATGTACTTTAGACTCAGAGACAGTGCACAGCTTGTGTAGCAGTAAAGATGACCTGTTCACTGAAAACGAGTAACCACTGCGATAGGTTGTATGAAACATGAATAACAACATGTTCTGTGACATTATGGAGCAGAGCATGATCCCGACCTGATAAGGAAACTAAACACACCTCCATGATGTCGAGGTGTCCCCACGCTGAAGGAAGGCAGGAAGAAAGAAATATAGGTGTTGCAGGCAGGTTGGTAGGTACAGTAGGTTTGTTGGTACAGTAGGTACGTGGGTATGGTTGATAGGTACAGTATGTAGGTAGGTACAGTAGGTCGGTAGGTAGTTAGGTCCAGTATGTAGGTACGGTAGGTAGGTACAGTATGTAGGTAAGTAGGTCCATTATATAGGTAGGTAGGTTGGTACGGTAGGTCCAGTATGTAGGTAGGTCCAGTAGGTAGGAAGGTAGGTAGGTACAGTAAATAGGGGGGTACAAGTAGGTAGGTAAGTAGGTAGGTACAGTATATAGGTAGGTATGGTAGGTTAGTATGTAGGTACAATAGGTAGGTAGGTACAGTAGGTAGGTAGGTCCAGTATGTAGGTATGTGGGTATGGTAGGTTGGTAGGTAGGTCCAGTATGTAGGTAGGTTAATACGGTAGGTAGGTACAGTATGTAGGTAGGTACAGTAGGTAGGTAAGTACAGTATGTAGGTAGGTAAGTGCAGTAGGTACAGTAGGTAGGTAGGTACAGAATGTAGGTAGGTACAGTATATAGGTAGGTACGGTAGGTTAGTATGTAGGTCCAGTATGTAGGTAGGTACAATAGGTAGGTAGGTACAGTAGATAGGTATGTCCAGTATGTAGGTACGGTAGGTAGGTAGGTACAGTATGTCGGTTGCTAGGTCCAGTATGTAGGTAGGTACGGTAGATAGGTAATTAGGTAGGTACAGTACAGTATGTAGGTAGGTACAGTATGTAGGTAGGTTGGTAGATACAGTATGTTGGTAGGTAGATTCAGTATGTACAGTAGGTAGGTCCAGTATGTAGGTAGATTCGGTAGGCAGGTACGGTATGTAGGTAGGTAGGTCCAGTATGTAGGTAGATACGGTAGGTAGGTACAGTATTTCGGTAGGTAGGTACAGAAGGTAGGTAGGTACGGTATGTAGGTAGGTACAGTATGTTGGTAAATAGGTTCAGTATGTACAGTAGGTAGGTCCAGTATGTAGGTAGGTTCGGTAGGCAGAAACAGTATGTAGGTAGGTAGGTCCACAATGTAGGTAGATACGGTAGGTAGGTACAGTATGTAGGAAGTTTGGTCCAGTATGTAGGTAGGTAGGAAGGTACAGTGTAGGTAGGTAGGTAGGTTCAGTATGTACAGTAGGTATGTCCAGTATGAAGGTAGGTTTGGTAGGCTGGTACAGTATGTAGGTTGGTAGATGCAGTATGTAGGTAGGTAGGTAGGTACAGTAGGTAGGTAGGTATGTCCAGTATGGAGGTAGGTACAGTAGGTAGGTGGGTACGTTAGGAAAGTACAGCATGTAGGTAGTTAGGTCTAGTATGTAGGTAGGTAGCTCCAGATTGTAGGTAGGTACAGTAGGTAGGTAGGTACTGTATGTTGGAAGGTAGGTCCAGTATGAAGGTAGGTACGGTAGGTAGGTAGGTAGGTACAGTATGTGGGTGGGTAGGTCCAGTATGTAGGTAGGTACAATTAGTAGGTAGGTAGTAGGTTCAGTATGTAGGTAGGTCCAGTATGTAGGTAGGTATGGTATGTCCACTAGGTAGGTAGCTAGGTACAGTAGCTGTGTCCCAATTCAGGGTTTGCATCCTTAGGAGGACCCGGCCTATGCAACCTCAGAAGGCTGGACCCTCAGAGGCACCTCGGAAGGATGCGACACCAATTGTTAGATGGGACAGTCTAGCCTGTAGAGGATACTTACATTTGAAAGTGTATTCTCTGCCGGTGCTGGTGCCACTGCTTGTATTTGCCGCCATCGTCAAAAAGATCCGGGTTGAACATCCATCCATCCATTTTCTACCCCTTATTCCCTTTGGGGCAGCGGGGGTCGCTGGTGCCTATCTCAGCTACTATCGGGCGGAAGGCGGTGTACACCCTGGACAAGTCGCTACCTCATTGCAGCCGGGTTGAACAAAGGGGCGCAAAACATCTAGGGATATGGGAGGCCACGAAGGATAGTCGCAGTGCATCCTCAGAATACAAGGAAAAGGAGGGCGCATTTGTCGGCTGCATTTGGAGGAGCCTTCCAATTTGAATGAATTGGACAGCCTTCACGCAACGTTGTGACGTAAGCGGCCTTCAAAATCGCCCTTCCAAGGATGCAAACCCTGAATTGGGACACAGCCAGTATGTAGGTAGGTAGGTCCAGTAGGTAGGTAGGTCCAGTAGGTAGGTTGGTCCAGTAGGTAGGATTGGTACAGTAGGTAGGATTGGTACAGTGTATAGGTGGATAGGTACAGTATATAGGTAGGTAGGTAGGTACAGTAGGTGGGTTGGTCCAGTAGGTAGGATTGGTACAGCGTGTAGGTAGGTACAGTAGGTAGGATTTGTACAGTATATAAGTAGGTAGGTACAGTGTGTAGGTAGGTAGGTACAGTAGGTAGGTTGGTCCAGTAGGTAGGATTGGGACAGTATATAGATAGGTAGGTACAGTATATAAGTAGTTAGGTACAGTATGGCCACTCTCCCAACTTCGCCACACTGCCCCTAATGCACCCCCATACCATCACAGATGCTGGCTTTTGAACTTTGCGTCGATAACAGTCTGGATGGTTCGCTTTTCCTTTGGTCCGGATCATACAATTTCGAATATTTCAAAAAATAATTTGAAATGTGGACTCGTCAGACCACAGAACACTTTTCTACTTTGCATCAGTCCATCTTAGATGATCTCGGGTCGAGAGAAGCCGGCGGCGTTTCTGGATGTTGTTGATAAATGCATAGTAGAGCTTTAACTTGCACTTACAGATGTAGCGACCAACTGTATTTAGGGACAGTGGTTTTCTGAAGTGTTCCTGAGCTCGTGTGGTGATATCCTTTTAGAGATTGATGTCGGTTTTTGATACAGTGCCGTCTGAGGGATGGAAGGTCACGATCATTCAATGTTGGTTTCCGGCCATGCCGCTTACGTGGAGTGATTTCTTCTGATTCTCTGAACCTTTTGATGATATTATGGAGCGTAGATGTTGAAATCCCTAAATTTCTTGCAATTGCACTTTGAGAAAGGTTGTTCTTAAACTGTTTGACTATTTGCTCACGCAGTTGTGGACAAAGGGGTGTACCTCGCCCCATCCTTTCTTGTGGAAGACTGAGCATTTTTTGGGAAGCTGTTTTTATACCCAATCATGGCACCCACCTGTTCCCAATTAGCCTGCACACCTGTGGGATGTTCCAAATAAGTGTTTGAAGAGCATTCCTCAACTTTATCAGTATTTATTGCCACCTTTCCCAACTTCTTTGTCACGTGTTGCTGGCGTCGAATTCTAAAGTTAATGATTATTTGCAAAAAAAATGTTTATCAGTTTTAACATCAAATATATTGTTTTTTTTTAGCATATTCAACTGAATATGGGTTGAAAAGGATTTGCAAATCATTGTATTCCGTTTATATTTACATCTAACACAATTTCCCAACTCAAATGGAAACAGGGTTGGTAATATTGCTAAACAAGCTGTACAGTGACTACTCTTAAGTGTTGTCCCTGGGGAAGATATAATAACATTGTTGCGGAGACAAAAGCAAATGTCCACGGCAAAGGACGCTGGTCCTCAAAAAGATAGCCATGAAGTTATCTCCAATGAAATGTTGGAAAATCTTACCTAATGACTTCGTGTGTTAGGATGCAGCGGCGAGGAAATACAAAGAGAAAAAGTCGTACTCGTTCTTGTTTGTATCAATGTTGACACGCAGTGGCCCGGCTGGGCGTGGCCAAACAAGCTCCTGTTGACTGGAGATAAGAGCACCAAAATAACAAACTGCTTTTTGAAGCATGCCTAACGCTTTACATGATTTTATTTCATGAAGAAATATGAAATATGAATATGAAAGTGATTCTTCACGGTTTGTAATTTGTTGAAGTTAAGAATTAATTCTTTTTTGTCTTAGATTATCCTATATTTTGGAAGATGAACTATTAAACATTGTAGTTTCCTTTTATTACATTATGTGTGCATGATATAAGAAACAAAACAAAATGGATTTGTTTATTATGTTAATAAATATGTTAAATCAGCCCCAGTGATTTTGAATGTTGTCTATCTGTCAGGACTTGGACTATGACTTGGATTGTTTCTCTGTTGCAAAGGGAAATTGGCGCGAGCGAGACGTGAATGTGAGTACATTTTTATATTTTCCACTAATAAACTACAAAAAAAAGGCAAACAAAGGGCGCTCACAAGGAGGTACAAACACTTGGCTACTGAAAACAAAACTAGCATTAGGCATGACTATGGACAAAAACCAAACTAAACTACTGTGACATAAATAACAACAACTTACTGTGACTGAGACAAGGGAATGAGAAAACAGCATGGCTTGGCATGAATTGGGTTGAGGGATATGTAAAGTGGCCAGGCTGACCACCTGGCAACTACAGGTTTAAATAATGAACATGGTAATTACAAACAAGTGTGAGAACTGAGGACAGGGGTGTGACATGAGGGCAAGGAGAAAATCAATGAGTTGGCATGGTAACAAAGAAAACAAGGAAGTGCAGTAACCGGAACCGAGTGTCCAAAAAATATAACCAAACATGACAAAAACAAAACCTGATCCCATGGGCGTGACACTATCACTGTTGGCCCTGCGATGAGGTGGCGACTTGTCCAGAGTGTACTCCGTCTTCCGCCCGAATACAGCCGAGATAACCTCCAAGCAACCTCGAAAGGGACAAGCGGTTGAAAATGGATGGATGCAATATAAATGGTTCTGCATAAAAAGTGATTGTTCATGGTTTGCGATTTGTCGAAGTTAAGAATTAATTCTTTTTTGTCTTAAATGATCTTATATTTTGGAAAATGAACTATAAAACATCATAGTTTCCTTGTATTATGTCATGAATGCATGATATTAAAAAAACAACAAAATGGATTAGTTTCTTATGTTAAAAAATATGTTAAATCAGCCCCAGTGAATGATGTGATTGTGAATGTTGTCTATCTGTGTTGGCCCTGCGATGAGGTGGCGACTTGTCCAGGGTGTACACCGCCTTCCGCACGTGTGCAGCTGGGATAGGCTCCAGTAAGGGCAAAGGATGGATGGATGCAATAAAAATAACCAAACAAAATAGTGTGAATGTGCACGGTTAAACGTTCTCTGCCTTCAGAAAAGTACAGGTGCTCTGAACAAGTCTCAGTAATATAGTTATCTATTTAAAAATATATTTGCTCTCGTAATCCATCCATCCATCCATCCATCATCTTCCGCTTATCCGAGGTCGGGTCGCGGGGGCAACAGCCTAAGCAGGGAAACCCAGACTTCCCTCTCCTCAGCCACTTCGTCTAGCTCTTCCCGGGGGATCCCGAGGCGTTCCCAGGCCAGCAGGGAGACATAGTCTTCCCAACGTGTCCTGGGTCTTCCCCGTGGCCTCCTACCGGTTGGACGTGCCCTAAACACCTCCCTAGGGAGGCGTTCGGGTGGCATCCTGACCAGATGCCCGAACCACCTCATCTGGCTCCTCTAGATGTGAAGGAGCAGCGGCTTTACTTTGAGTTCCTCCCGGATGGCAGAGCTTCTCACCCTATCTCTAAGGGAGAGACCCAAACTCATTTGGGCCGCTTGTACCCGTGATCTTATCCTTTCGGTCATGACCCAAAGCTCATGACCATAGGTGAGGATGGGAACGTAGATCGACCGGTAAATTGAGAGCTTTGCCTTCCGGCTCAGCTCCTTCTTCACCACAACGGATCGGTACAAGGTCCGCATTACTGAAGACGCCGCACCGATCCGCCTGTCGATCTCACGATCCACTCTTCCCTCACTCGTGAACAAGACTCCTAGGTACTTGAACTCCTCCACTTGGGGCAGGGTCTCCTCCCCAACCCGGAGATGGCACTCCACCCTTTTCCGGGCGAGAACCATGGACTCGGACTTGGAGGTGCTGATTCTCATTCCGGTCGCTTCACACTCGGCTGCGAACCGATCCAGCGAGAGCTGAAGATCCCGGTCAGATGAAGCCATCAGGACCACATCATCTGCAAAAAGCAGAGACCTGCAAAAAGCTCTCGTAATGTGTGACATATTTAAAGGTATCGGGCATCTTTACTCTGAAAAAAAGGAACAACTATTCAGACTGTTCCTTTGCTGTCATTGACATTTTATTACATTTTGTGGAAGCATGAAAACCATACCATGAATAATTTACAGGTGATGTAAAAGAAATCCCAAACTGTTAATTGTATTTAATACATTCCTGTTAGAATCTCAACCAACTCATACTTATTAATACTGAAACACGAGCACAACAAGACACAGAAACCCAAACATACTTTCCATACATTTTTAGGCACATATAATGTATAATAAACTAAACCTAAAACAATTATTATTATTTTTATTTTCCAATTGGTGTGCAGTTGACTGGATTCTATGGTACTATGAATTTTTGGAATCAAATAAGACATACCGGTATTATATTATATATACATTTATGATATATAAAATATTAGGAATAAATAAGTGATATTTAAGCATATAATAGTTGTATCAACATGTCAGTTTTTTGTGACGTTTGGTGTAGTTGTAGCAAAATGACCAGCAGATGTCAGTGTTGCAAAGCAAATTAAGAGTCATTAATAGGACACATACTGTATGTATTTACTGTACAAAACCACCATTCACGTCTATGTAGAATTCAATGTTGAGCATGTTTTGAAAAACCTAGCTCAGAAATAAAATTCTACCCAGCTTCTCCTGACTCTAAAGGAGGCCTGGGCAAATTAAGGCCCGGGGGCCACTTGCTGCCCGTTAAGCTTTTCAACCCGGGCCACCGGACATTCCCCCCCAAAAATTTTTAGATCTTTAACCTTCCTCTTGTGTTTGATTTCTGTTACCACCTCTTATGTTAACGGGTCGGTTTTGACCCATGTCATGAATCAGCGGTAAAATACACTAAAAACAATTATCTATCATCCAATTTGTTTCACATCTCTTGGTTACCTTGTTAGGCTTCCTTATCCATGAAAATATTGGTTTTAATATTTTTGGTGTGGGCCATCGGGCCTTTTTTTGTCGGTATACCCCTCGATTTCAATTTAAAAATGGTAAAAGGACTCAAGAGAATCATATAAATAAATAAAAGGTTGTTGTATTACCTGACTATTACTGAGGGGTATTAGAACACACCTCTTGAATCAATTTGTTTCATTGACTTTTTCATTTTAATCATTTTATACTGAATTGACCTCACATGTCTGAACATAACCGTCTGTTTGTTTTTGTACTGGATAACAAGGTAAAATGAGAATCCACTAAAGCTCACATGATTGGGAGAGGAGCTGGCAGTCAGTGTGTTCAGTTTTGGCTCGAATTATTGCTTGATAATATTATTTTTATAACTGGGTCGAAACCGACCCTAACAACACCATGGTCATAATTTCAACCAGAGCATTTTATAATTTAGTGGGGGAAAAAAAAAAAGTTTTGTTTTGTTGAAATAGAGGTTCCTGACAAAGTCAAAAAGCCTTAATGCAAAAAAATAAATTTGCGTGGTTCTTTTATGCATTTAAAAACTAAAACGGGTCGGTGCCGACCCTAACACAAGACGAAGGTTAAGATGGAAAGTGTAGCTGCCATTATGATGTGCAGGGATGTTTTCTAATGACCCTAAGTCTTCAGTCTTTCAATGCTTGGAAGATTCCAGAAAACACAGAGTGAGATGTTCTACCTCTTGTGCGAAACTCAAATGCATAAAATGACTTAACACATAAAAATGACTAATAAAACATTTAAAGAACACAACAACCAACTTCTAAAACATTAAAAATGACCCTAAACACATAAAATGACTCCTAAGAGATGCACAGTAACATCTAAAATATAAATTACTCCTAAAACACGTAAAAAGACTCCTAAAACACAAAATAAGACTCCAAAAACACAGAAAAAGACTCCTAAACACGTATAAAGACTCCTAAAACATGTAAAAGACTCCTAAAACACGTAAAAGACTCCTAAAACACGTAAAAGACTCCTAAACACGTATAAAGACTCCTAAACACGTATAAAGACTCCTAAAACACGTAAAAGACTCCTAAAACAAATTCAAACAGAATGAGGTGTTTGCATCCTTTGCGAGCACATACACTTGGTGGGCTTTTAGGTGAACAGTGAATGTGAATGGAAGACCTGAAGGTAGGGCTGGGCGATATATCGATATGTACGATATATCGCGGGTTTGTCTCTGTGCAATATAGAAAATGACTTTATCGTAATATTCGAGTATACGTTCTCACGCAGGACTTTTAGCTGGAAGCGTACACTTCAGGCTCTCCTCGCTCTTTCCTGTCTCTCCTTCTCACAGACAAGCAGGCGCACATTCTTAACATACGTCACAAACCGTCACGTCACATACACGCCCTCGCAGGGCAGAGAGGTAGCGGCGCGGCTAATGTTAGCTGCTAACGTAACCATACGAGAGAAAGATGGTGCGGATCTGGTAACAAATGAAGTAAGGCTTAAGTCCCAATAACAGCAGGGTTTCCATTGTCTGGCGGTGGTTCAGCTTCAAGTGGGAATATGTCGACCAGACAACCGTAATTTGTCAAGTGTGGGAGGGAAAAGCGTTGCTATAAAAAGTAGCATCACTGCTAATATGTACTATCATTTGTAAAGTCACTTGTTAGAGAATGAAGAGAATTTCATAACCTTAGTAACATACCACATAGTAAAGGACAATTACTATTTGATTTCCTATTATGCAGCTCGTTTTTATTTGACACTTAAAATGTCTCTGACAGTCTTGCAATTTATGTTTTGGAAATGAATGTTTGTGCCACTGCTTAATAACTTTAAAGGGGAACATTATCACAATTTCAAAAGGCTTAAAAACAATAAAAATCAGTTCCCAGTGGCTTGTTGTATTTTTTGAAGTTTTTTTCAAAATTTTACCGGTCTCGGAATATCCCTAAATAAAGCTTTAAAGTGCCTTATTTTCGCTCTCTGCGAAGACACTGGCCATTTCCCTGTGACGTCACACAGTGCTGCCAATGTAAACAAACAATGGGAATACCACA
Organism: Nerophis ophidion; assembly: GCF_033978795.1. NCBI lineage: Eukaryota > Metazoa > Chordata > Actinopteri > Syngnathiformes > Syngnathidae > Nerophis > Nerophis ophidion. The sequence goes on from NC_084632.1 coordinate 4,093,248, forward strand.
GCAAGATATAGCGACATTAGCTCGGATTCAAACTCGGATTTCAGCGACTTAAGCGATTAAACAGATTACGCATGTATTGAAACAGATGGTTGGAGTATGAAAGTATTGAAGAAGAAACTGAAGCTATTGACGCTATTCATAGCCATAGCATGGCCGAATAGCTGCGTTAGCATCGCCGGTAAAATGTGCGGACCAAACGATCAGGACTTTTGCATCTTTTGACACTAGAGCAACTTAAATCCGTCGATTGGTAAGTGTTTGTTTCGCAATAAATGTGGGTGGAAGGAAACGTAATATAGTTGCAAATGCATCTACAGGTTATCCATACATCTCTGTGCCATGTCGGCTTTAGCACCGCCGGTAAATAGCATGTTAGCATCGATTAGCTGGCAGTCAACCTCAACAAAACTCACCTTTGTGATTTCGTTGACTATCGTGGCAAATGCATCTGCAGGTTGTCCATACATCTCTGTGCCATGTCTGCCTTAGCATCGCCGGTAAATAGCATGTTAGCAACGATTAGCATAGCATGTTAGCATCGATAAGCTGGCAGTCAACATCAACAAAACTCATCTTTGTGATTTTGTTGACTATCGTTGCAAATGCATCTGCAGGTTATCCATACATCTCTGTGCCATGTTTGTCTTAGCATCGCCGGTCAAATGTGGAGACACTCTGGCACATTCAATGGGGGTCTGGCGGCAGACACTTTCGCATCTTGGGGCCAGTGGTGCAACTTGAATCCCTCCCTGTTAGTGTTGTTACACCCTCCGACAACACACCGTCGAGGCATGATGTCTCCAAGAGTCCAAAAAATAGTCAAAAAAACGGAAAATAACAGAGCTGAGACCGGGTGTTTGTAATGTGTTGAAAATGAAAATGGTGGGTGTGTTACCTCGGCGACGTCACATTCTGACGTCATCGCGTTAAACAGAAAGGCGTTTAATTCGCCAAAATTCACCCATTTAGAGTTCGGAAATCGGTTAAAAAAATAGATGGTCTTTTTTCTGCACCATCAAGGTATATATTGACGCTTACATAGGACTGCTGATAATGTTCCCCTTTAATAAATACACTTTTGGTCAATTGACTTAGTTGTGATTTCCCTCTCTGCATGAAAGTTTAAAAGTAGCATATATTAATGCAGTATGAAGAAGAAAGTTTGAATGTAGACACATAGAATCATCATACTGCTGTGATTATATGCATCAAGTGTTCATTCAAGGCCAAGGCAAAATATTGTAATATATATCGCATATCGCGATATGGCCTAAAAATATCGCGATATTAAAAAAAGGCCATATCGCCCAGCCCTACTTGAAGGATAAAATAATATACGGGTGCGCATCATCAGTAGTGTTCCTCTGGGTCATTGGGGGTTCCGGCCTTTAACACTATACACCCTCTCCAGAGGCGGCCAGCTACAGGATGATCAGACCTGAGCTTGCGACCCAAGCCCAATTAGCCATGAAAGTCACCTTGTTGGCAGACATATCAGGGGACTATGCTTGGCAGGGGCATTCTAAAGCTTAGTGATGTAGCAGATAAATCAGATTGTAGGTGGGTTTATTTTGTACCCTTCATGTTCATATTTCACTCTTCGTTGCATTTTTGTTGCCTTTCACTTGATTATAAAATATGTCGATCGAAAGCGGGCGTGGCGTTCATATTTTGTCAATATTCAGTGTTTTATTCTTCATAGAAAAATGTAAAATTTCATTCTGTTTAAGGCGGTCTGTCATAACATTTTTAGCATTCAATCAGACATTTTTGTGAGGTTTTGTATTTTCTCTCTGGCACTCATGGAGGGTGGACGCTCCCCTTTCCTCTCCCTTATCTCTCCTGCGTGCTTCTTTGTTTTGTCTTGTCATAACTTCCTTGCTGCTCTCCAAATCTAAACATTGGAACTATTTAACTGGCCTCAACAAAATTGACAAGATCTTGGGTTTGGGGGAACCTGCTGTTGTGACAAAGCGGTTGTTGCTGGACACACCACGGACTCTTGGGGGAAGAAGGAGGGCCGCGTGCCTGGCGACCCTTTTCTGTCGAGGATCTGAAGATATCCACCTATTCGGAGTTATGACAACAGGACATCTGCTGATTGAAGTAAGCGTTGCTCTGGTTTGTCGACAAATGGGAAGTTGCTGGCAGTCTTCGAAGTACCCCAAAGCTGCCACAAATGATTGGAGGATGCGGGAAGACCTGTGGATTACATCGGACTGTCTACCCCGCAGTTATGAGGACCAGTCATAGACAATTTTGGGTGAAAAGCAAATTTTATTTTCACCCGCAAACAAAATCATTCTAACTTGGATTGTTTCCCTGGCTTCGAGACTCTCCTGAAGGACAGCGCAGCGAAGACACAATAAACTCCCTTTTTGTCTTTCAGGGACACTCACCTGTTGTTGTTGACTTTGGACTAGCGACTGCACAATACATCAAGGCCGCGGAACAGAGACACACTGCGAGCTAACACACACACACATCCACAAAAATATACACCACACATACACCCCCCCCAACCCAACGCCCTCGACGCAAATCCCATAGGGGTGATGAATGATGGTCAGCGCCTAAAAGCTGCGGCCAACCACCATGACCTTGAACTACCTTCCCTCTGTTACTAGATATCTTGAGATGTATGTTGTAATATGTATATGTGCTTTGCTATGGAGGTTTTTTTCCTTGGACTCAGTCTGGACCCCTCCTGAGGGTTTAGCCTTGGACTGATATTTTTTTTACTCCCCCCCTCTCCCAATGTCACCCTTTTCTCACCTTTTTAAGGAGCGCCGTAAGTGGCTGATCCGTTGGCGGTCTCGTCTTGTCCCCCCCCTGTAACGTATGTCTGCTCTTAGCGGGACTGTGCCAAAAATGACATTTTGTTGTACTTGTGCAATGACAATAAAGATCTATCCTAACATATCCTTTAGTCCCTAAAAATAGATATACCAGCCCCCAGACACATTTTTTTTCTCTAAATGTGGCCCCCAAGTCAAAATAATTGCCCAGGCCTGCTCTAAAGGCACATGTGGCAACCACCACACCACCATTAGTATTTTATTGTGTCCAATGTCGACTAATTTAATAAAAGGATACAATTCGGATTTGGACATCTGTCATTGTGATCCTGACGTCATCTACAAACAAAACACCCATAAAAAACAATCAAGAATCATAAGTACTGCATTAGACCTCGGAATATAATAGAGGAATATACGTAAACGACATGTCATCAGCATGCGACTGTGAATTGTTCTTGTTTTGGGATGACTCGGCTCCTGCTGGTGTCCGGCAATGACAAGTCACTGGTGTAAAAAAATCCTCAGTGCTGAACTCTGCAGAATTTGCACCTGGCTTGCTGACAATAAACTATCCATACACTTGGGTAAAACGGAATCCATCCTATTTTAAGAAAGTCAGTGACTTCACTTACGTATAAAATACTACACGGTCTAGCTCCATCCTATCTTGCCGATTGTATTGTACCATATGTCCCGGCAAGAAATCTGCGTTCAAAGGACTCCGGCTTGTTAGTGATTCCCAAAGCCCAAAAAAAGTCTGCGGGCTATAGAGCGTTTTCCGTTCGGGCTCCAGTACTCTGGAATGCCCTCCCGGTAACAGTTCGAGATGCCACCTCAGTAGAAGCATTTAAGTCTCACCTTAAAACTCATTTGTATACTCTAGCCTTTAAATAGACTCCCTTTTTAGACCAGTTGATCTGCCGTTTCTTTTCTTTTTCTTCTATGTCCCACTCTTCTTTGTGGAGGGAGTCCGGTCCTATCCGGTGGCCATGTACTGCTCGCCTGTTTATCGGCTGGGGACATCTCTGCGCTGCTGATCAGCCTCCGCTTGGGATGGTTTCCTGCTGGCTCCGCTGCGAACGGGACTCTCGCTGCTGTGTTGGATCCGCTTTGGACTGGACTCTCGCGACTGTGTTGGATCCATTATGGATTGATCTTTCACAGTATCATGTTCTCATAGTCATCATTGTCACCGACGTCCCACTGGGTCATTATTGTCACCGATGTCCCACTGGGTGTGAGTTTTCCTTGCCCTTATGTGGGCCTACCGAGGATGTCGTAGTGGTTTGTGCAGCCCTTTGAGACACTAGTGATTTAGGGCTATATAAGTAAACATTGATTGATTGATTGATTGAAAAGTGGGTGACATTGTTATCACCAGGAAAGATGAGGTCACCTACCTACTGTAGGTTCCATTCGAGAGGCTAATCTTTCCTGTGATAAAATGGCAACCAAGTTAATAAAAAAGGTCAACCAACGACTGAAATTCCTCTACAGAATCTCCTCTGGTCAACAAAAGCACCATGAGGATTCTAGCGGCAACCCTCATTCAACCCTTTTTCGATGACGCTTGCACCTCCTGGTACCCCAAATGTAGTCTCCAAACATCCCAGAGCATGATAGTCAGGTTACTTCTAGACCTCCACCCCAGATCACACCTCACTCCTACCCACGTCTCCAAAGTGGGCTGGCTCCGGGTGGAGGACGGAGTAAAACAACTTGCACTGAGCCTAGTCTATAAAATCCGCTACACCTCCCTGATACCGAAGTACATGTCAAACTACTTCCTTAATGTGAATGACTGCCATAACCACAACACCAGGGGCAGCTCCACAAACCACGTTAAACCCAGATTCCGATCTAACAAAGGTCTTAACTCATTCTCCTTCTATGCCACATCAATATAGAATGCACTCCCAACAGGTGAAAAAGAAAGTGCATCTCTATCCTCCTTCAAAAGCGCACTAAAAGAACACATCCAGGCAACTACAACCCTAGACTAACACCCTCCCCCCACCGCATCCCACCTCCCCGGATTATAAATAGTCAAATGTAAATAATCAAATGTATATACTTGTTATGTTGTGGACATTTAAATTGTGTTGAAAAATGTATCTCGGACCAAAAAAATGGACCGTAAATAAATGTCCACTGCAGAGGACACTGGTTCTCAAGAGAACATTTAATTTGAAAAACAATAATTGGGAATTTACCCACAGGAAAGAGACCCATATAGGCCCGAATACGAGAGTATATGCAAACATGGCAAACAGTCTGAAAAAGGCATATCCATCCATCCATCCATTTTTTACCGCTTGTCCCTTTTTTGGGGTCCCAGGGGGTGCTGGAGCCTATCTCAGTTGCAGTCGGGCGCATTGTCTAATATTAAAGGTCATGAGATTTCTACGCACAAACCAGCAGGTGGCGCCGAATGATTTCCCTTTCCTTACTTCCAGTCGTTCCAGTCGTTGATGATTTCAATTTCCAGCATGATCTGGCACCTGCCCACAGTGCCGAAACCAGCAGTGACTGGTGTACTGACCATGGCATTACTGTCCTCCATTGGCCTGCCAACTCCCCTGACCTGAACCCCATAGAGAATTTGTCGGGTATTGTGAAGAAGAAGCTGAAAGACACCAGACCCAATAATGCAAATGAGCTAAAGGCCGTTATTGAAGCATCCTGGGCATCCATAACACCTCCACAATGCCACAGGCTGATTGCCTCCATGCCACGCCGCATTGATGCTGTATTCCGTGCAAAAAGACTCCCAACCAAGTACTGAGTGCAGTAAGACATTTTCAAATGTTTGATTTTGTTTTACTGTTATAAATCTTTTTTTTTTACTTAGTTTTTTTTGAGATATGATTTTTAAGTTTTCTTAAGCTGTATGCCATAATCAGCAATATTAAAATAATAAAAGGCTTGCAATATTTCAGTTGATGTGTAATGAATCCAGAATGTATGACGTTTTCATGTTTTTAGTTGCATGACAGAAAATAAAGGACTTTTATCACAATATTCTAAATTTCTGAGACAGTCCTGCGTAGCTAGGACACAAACAGGGTGTCATTCGAGATATAACTATTAATATAATACATTTTAAGAGATTTAATCAGCACCTCCAAGTCTGAGTCCATTGTTCTTGCCCGGAAAAGGATGGAGTGCTATCTCTGGGTTGGGGAGGAGACCCTGTCCCAAGTGGAGGAGTTCAAGTACCTTGGAGTCTTGTTCAAGAGTGAGGGAAGAGTGGATCGTGAAATCGACAGGCGGATGGATCGGTGCGGCGTCTTCAGTAATGCAGACGCTGTATCGATCCGTTGTGGTGAAGAAGGAGCTGAGCCGGAAGGCAAAGCTCTCAATTTACCGGTCGATCTACGTTCCCATCCTCACCAATGGTCATGAGCTTTGGGTTATGACCGAAAGGACAAGATCACGGGTACAAGCGGCCCAAATGAGTTTCCTCCGCTGGGTGACGGGTCTCTCCCTTAGAGATAGGGCGAGAAGCTCTGCCATCCGGGGGAAGCTCAAAGTAAAGCCACTGCTCCTTCACATGGAGAGGAGCCAGATGAGGTGGTTCGGGCATCTGGTCAGGATGCCACCCGAACGCCTCCCTAGGGAGGTGTTTAGGGCATGTCCAACCAGTAGGAGGCCACGGGGGAGACCCAGGACTTATTGGTAAGACTATGGACCCCGGCTGGCCTAGGAATGCCTCGGGATCCTCCGGGAAGAGCTGGACCAAGTGCCTGGGGAGAGCTGCTGGCCCCATGAACCAACCTTTGGATAAGCGGAAGAAGATGGGTGGATGGATTGATGGATATCCTCTTTACTGCTGATGCAAACGTTTTTTGTCTTAAAAACAGGCCTTGGAAAAGATACATATTCTTGTATCCTGTGTTAATTTACTTCCATGTTGACGCCTCCTGATGTAGACACCAAAGTGCATGCTGGTTGTTACAGGTGTGCAGTAAATGAGTCACTTTTAAATGCAAAAAAGACATCCTATGTCGGCGTTCCAGTGTGCAATTTGGTGCTTTGACTCGATTAGGTCGGACATTCATCTACAACACAGAGTTCCTACTCCTGTGTCCAATATTTCCCCTTCCTTTCTTGTTCTTTCTCCAGCAAACACATCCGATGATGGCGGCGCTGATGATGACTGTGGCCACAACTGCGATGACAATCAGGATGACCGAAGTACGGTTAGAAACTGGTCCCTTGCCGTTCTCCGTGGAAGACGTGGTGTTTACAGCAGGTGGTTTGCTCCTCTTCTCCGTCGAGGTCAGTGGTGTCAGCTGCGTGGAACTCTGCAGCATCCAGTCCTCCTCTGTCAGCATGACAATTATCTCCCCACTCAGACTGAGAGGAGAGTCACACACCACTTGGGTCTGGTTGGTTTTGGATGGGTGCTTTGTCAGCCAGTTCTTCAGAGGCAGGATGTCCTTGTCACACCTCCAGGGGTTCTGCTGCAGAAGTATCTCTTCTGCCACAGAGATGGCATCTAGAATTTCCTGTGGCAGGTTTTGAAGGGAGTTGTTTTTCAGGTCAATCTGTCCCAAGTGACTCAAGCCTTTGAGAAAACCAACAGGTAGATGACTGATGAAGTTGTGCTCCAAGGAAATGTTTACCAGCCGAGGAAGACCTTGGAATGTTCCAGCGTGCAAAGTCCTCAGCAGATTTGTGTGAAGTGATATTTCTCCTATCTGTTCCAACCCTTGGAAGGCATTGGTAGACACATCGCTAATCTGGTTACGGCTGAGCACCAAGAGTCGCAACTGAGTCAAATTTTTAAAGGTGTCATCCTCTACTTGTCTCAGCTTGTTGTCATACAGCCACAACTCCTGCAGGGCCATGGGACCAAACACACCGGGACTACAACTTTCCAACTGGTTTTCATACAAGGATATCTGAGCTAGGAGGGGAAGATGTAAGAAGAGTCCTTGTGGGAGAGTTCTCAGTTTGTTGTTGGAAAGGAACAGCTTTTGGAGGTTGGGAGTCTTTGAGAACAGGTCGTGCTGGAGATGAGTGATATGATTGTCTTGTAGGGAAAGTTCTGTCAGGTTTTCAAGGCCGTCAAAACTTCCGCTAGGAAATTCTACTATTAAATTTTTGTTTAGCCGAATGTACTTGAGCTTCGAAAGCCCCTTGAATACCCCACTTGGTAGCCCACCAATAGAATTTCCTGCTAGCAAAAGGTACTCCAGTTCTTTCAGAGGGTTAAAGGTTTCCACTGGTATTGAGGTCAACTGGTTCTTACTCAGATCAAGGGCAGTAAGACTTTTGATTTGGAAGAACCATTTTGGTCGGAGTAGGAGGATCTTGTTGCTGTTCATTTTCAGAGTCTCAAGCTTCGGAAGATTCTGGAACAAGGCCTCTGGAAGATCTTGCAGTTCTGTTCCAGTAACCACTAAAGACTGAAGGTTCACAGTGGAATCAAACGTGCCGGGTTGAACTTCCCCCAAAGTACAGTTTTCAAGCCAAATGCTCAAGACATCTGACAGAGAAGTAAGGGCCTCTGGTTTCAGAGAGGAGATGCTACAATTGGAAAGGTAGATAGCAGTGGTAGATGGAGGAAAGGGAGGGACATCTGAGATTCCAATGCATAAGATTTGGTTGCCTTCACATTGGCATCCACCAGGACACGTCTGAACAGCAACAGTGAGGGAGCACAGAAGCAGGAGCACTTGAAAGATGAATGGAAGGAGCATTTTGTCCCTAGAAAAAAGAACAAGACAGGGCAACATTTAGTGGATTATCAGCAGTATTGGGGTTCAATACACTTATTTTGCCAGCACAGTTTCAATGTGGTTTGTCACATCTGCCTCAAAGTCAGGATGTTCTAGGTTTGAATCTTGGTCAAACCTGTGTAGTGTTAGCATCTTCCCACCGTGCTGGCCAGGTTTTACTACGGTTAGTTTTCTGTTTTCCTCCCACATCCCAAAAACATGCATTTTGTGTGAACATCAGACCCTAAAACTGCTAGTTTGTATATGTCCAGTGATCGACTGGAGACCAGTTCAGCACCTCTTGCCCTACGTCAGCTGGAATAGGCTCCAGCTAAGCTGGTTCTGGGGCGGCATAGCTCGGTTGGTAGAGCGGCCGTGCCAGCAACTTGAGGGTTGCAGGTTCGATTCCCGCTTCTGCCATCCTAGTCAATGCTGTTGTGTCCTTGGGCAAGACACTTTACCCACCTGCTCCCAGTGCCACCCACACTGGTTTAAATGTAACTTAGATATTGGGTGTCACTATGTAAAGTGTTTTGAGTCACTAGAGAAAAGCGCTATATAAATATAATTCCCTTCACTTCACTAAGCTGTGACACCAAACAGGACAAGCGGTATGGAAAATGAATCAGTCCATCAGAATATACAGGAGGTACTTAGTAGTTGGATTCCAGTACAGATCTTGACCAACTCCTTATATTACGAGCATTTGGATTTTCATTTTAGTTTTCTGTCTTTAAGCTAGTAAGGTAATGACTTACATCATTTCTTTTTTTTCCCGTTTTTGTAAAATATCTTTTACACAATATCAAAGGTACTTTTTTCAATCATGTTTGCAATATCCATAAAATAACAATTTAAATAGATTGCAATAAAAAAAATATTTCTTAGCTTCGTTGACCATCATTATCTTAAAATTAACTCCAGTTTGCTACCTAGCTAACTTTCCGGCGTTTTGGTGGTTTCCCTGTATCAATCTCTAGACCGTTGATGATAAACATCCAATCATCCATTCAATCCAGGGGGGGATCCCGAGGCGTTCCCAGGCCAGCCGGGAGACATAGTCTTCCCAACGTGTCCTGGGTCTTCCCCGTGGCCTCCTACCGTTTGGACGTGCCCTAAACACCTCCCTAGGGAGGCGTTCGGGTGGCATCCTGACCAGATGCCCGAACCACCTCATCTGGCTCCTCTTGAGGTGGAGGAGCAGCGGCTTTACTTTGAGTTCCTCCCGGATGGCAGAGCTTCTCACCCTATCTCTAAGGGAGAGACCTGGAAACTCATTTGGGCCGCTTGTACCCGTGATCTTATCCTTTCGGTCATGACCCAAAGCTCATGACCATAGGTGAGGATGGGAACGTAGATCGACCGGTAAATTGAGAGCTTTGCCTTCCGGCTCAGCTCCTTCTTCCCCACAACAGATTGATACAACGTTCGCATTACTGAAGTGTGAAGTGTGTGAAGTGTGAAGCGACCGGAATGAGAATCAGCACCTCCAAGTCCGAGTCCATGGTTCTCGCCCGGAAAAGGGTGGAGTGCCATCTCCGGGTTGGGGAGGAGACCCTGCCCCAAGTGGAGGAGTTCAAGTACCTAGGAGTCTTGTTCACGAGTGGGGGAAGAGTTGATCGTGAGATCGACAGGCGGATCGGAGATGAGTTTGCAAATTGTAAAATTGAGCTGCATTTTTTTAAGTAAAAGAAACTGCTGTTCTAAATGTGTCCACTGGATGTCGCAATAGCAATTCTGTTAGGCAAGCAAATGTGCCAAGCAAGAGGTAGAAGGTAAAGCGGGGGCTGCGACTACTCCCCCTCGACCCATCGTAAAACAAACGGGAGTAAAATAATAAATCGGTATTCTCACTTAAAATGCTGCATGAGACTCTGCACATTGATATCATTCTGTGAAAATTTTTTAAAAAGTGAACTTTGGAAATGACAAATGAGATAGATGATACATGGAAGCGTTTTTATTTATGCTTTATTTAGTTTTTTGTTCAATACGAGACGACCTAAGATTTAAAATTGAATTGCTTTTTTTTAGGTACACTGAGATGAAGTCTAACTTCAGTTTGTTCTTCATTGTGTTTTTGAAACACTGAGCTAAAACGAGTTTTACACCTCTGCTCTAGTCCTTGCACTGCAAACCGTCAGTGTTCAAAACAAGAAAAAAACAATCCAAAAATAATATGCCAATAGAACGTGAACATTTGACCTGTCGAGACTTTCCAAAACAAGTAAAATCAGCTAACTTCAATGAACCCAAAAAAATCCCTTAAAATAAGTATATTCTCACGAATAACAAGTGCACTTTACTCGCCGTGGAGTTTACAGTTACGGTAGCACAATTAGCCCTAAAGAGGCTAACACCACGACTAACGTGTTACACGTCCGATTCGCCCAGCGACTCTGTTGGGAGTATCAGCGCTGGGGTCCAGTGCACCACAGTTTTGTATTGTTGCTCGGTCCTTCCGCGGAGTGCTTCGGAAGCTACCGGCCCGCTCGTCTCCCCAGCCTGGACTGTTTACAGCACCGCCAGGGGAGCGAGAGAAAAAGTGAGAGAGAGCAGGCGGGCGAGCAAGGGAGGGACAGAGGTAGGAAGAGCGCGTGCGGGTCCAGTGGAAAAGCATCATGCAAGTGACGTCAATGTTCGGCCCTCGAGAGCCATATACCACACCGTGATTGGTATATTCCTTCAGTTTTGAAACACAACGCTGTCAAGCGCCATTTGTATAAAACTTGCGGGCCGCACTAACGTTAAACTTTCATATTAAGGTGTTTGAGACCCCTGATTTAAATAAATATATTATTCATAAAGCAAGTTCAAGTATCATTGACAAATGTTCACCTAGTCCCGGCCTTGGCATGCATATATTTGTCCTCTTTTTGGGGTTTCACAATATGGTCAGCCTACCTAAATGTTCTGAACTCCTTTTTCATTGCAGTTTTCTGTGTTGGCTGTGCCGTAGTTCAACTCTACGACAACTGCATCCTGTAAGTTGCCGTCGTACAAAGTAAACTACAGCAGATTAAAGGTTGAGTCTCTTCTTCCGGTTTTACCACAAGATGTGTCTAAGGACTAGGCCGTGCCAGACTCTGACCTACTTCTACACCACACATTCACCGTTGTGGCTCGTGGGTTTGGAAAGTTTGACGGGTTGCGAGCTCGGTTGTTCGTTTGCATTCATGTGCTGACCTGTTTCTTTGCAGAGAGACTTTTGCTTCTGATAAATGTGTCTTCCTGAATGCAAACCCACCCGGAAATTAAGTGATAAATTTCCCCCGACTAAGACTTTTTCCCAGACCCTTGACACCAGCACAGGATCTCTCCCCAAATGTCCAAATGACTCCCCCCAAAAAAGTTCCACTTGAGTTTATCTGACCTCTTTTCTGCAAGGGCGTGATTGAGCAGAAAGGAGTAGTGGAAAATAATAAAGTATTTATACTTCACTATAAAGTAGAGTTGTCAATAGCCAAACGAGAATGACAAACACCTTTCGGGAGAAAATCCGCACCGTATCACAACATAAACACAACAGAACAAATACCCAGAATCCCTTGCAGCACTAACTCTTCCGAGACACTACAATATACACCCACCAAAGCAACTATTGGACATCTCTAGCATATTATGTATCGTGCAAATATTGTGTTTTTTAATCCATCTTGTCCAGCCCTTTGGGCAAATATATTGTTCTTGTACGGCAGTGAAGTGAATTATATTTATATAGCGCTTTTTCTCTAGTGACTCAAAGCGCTTTACATAGTGAAACCCAATATCTAAGTTACATTCAAACCAGTGTGGGTGGCACTGGGAGCAGGTGGGTAAAGTGTCTTGCCCAAGGACACAACGGCAGTGACTAGGATGGCGAATGCGGGAATTGAACCTGCAACCCTCAAGTTGCTGGCACGGCCACTCTACCAACCGAGCTATACCGAACGGCAGTGTCATGAATATTCATGTCGGGGAAAAGGCCCTTCTTAAAAAGAGTAAAACACTAATACAAGTTATTTTTGCTTCTAATGTGTAAAAAAAAAGGTCAAAATTGTCTTGGTATGATTTCTTGAAATAAGACATTATATTCAAGCTTTAAAAACATATTTAGTGTCTGCTCTAAAGTAGTATGTTTTTCCTAAAAGAAAAAGTCCTATTCCGGGGATTGTGTAGATATTTTGACTAGAAATTTGAATGATATACTACATTTTTTCCATTGTATTGACAAACTTTTTCATTTTTTTTATTTTTTATTCTTATTGTAATATTTCTCTATTTTGTTTCCATTTAAACCCCCATTATTTACTTTTTGATTTTTTTTTATTTGATCTCAACTCTGTACACTGCTGCTGGAATTTTAATTTTCCGGAAGGAACTCTCCTGAAGGAATCAATAAAGTACTATCCATCTATCTATCTATCGGTCGGTCTGTCCGTCGGTCAGTCGGTCGGTCTGTCCGTCGGTCGGTCTGTCGGTCTGTCCGTCGGTCGGTCTGTCGGTCGGTCCGTCCGTCGGTCGGTCGGTCGGTCCGTCGGTCGGTCGGTCGGTCGGTCGGTCTGTCCGTCGGTCGGTCGGTCGGTCTGTCGGTCGGTCCGTCGGTCGGTCCGTCGGTCGGTCGGTCTGTCCGTCGGTCCGTCGGTCGGTCTGTTGGTCGGTCTGTTGGTCGGTCCGTCCGTCGGTCGGTCTGTCCGTCGGTCTGTCCGTCGGTCGGTCTGTCCGTCGGTCCGTCGGTCGGTCGGTCGGTCGGTCGGTCGGTTCGGTCGGTCGGTCCGTCGGTCGGTCGGTCCGTCGGTCCGTCGGTCTGTCGGTCGGTCCGTCGGTCTGTCGGTCGGTCCGTCGGTCGGTCGGTCGGTCCGTCGGTCGGTCGGTCGGTCCGTCGGTCGGTCGGTCGGTCGGTCTGTCCGTCGGTCGGTCTGTCCGTCGGTCGGTCCGTCCGTCGGTCGGTCCGTCCGTCGGTCGGTCCGTCGGTCGGTCCGTCGGTCGGTCGGTCGGTCGGTCTGTCCGTCGGTCGGTCTGTCCGTCGGTCGGTCCGTCCGTCGGTCGGTCCGTCCGTCGGTCGGTCCGTCGGTCGGTCCGTCGGTCGGTCCGTCGGTCGGTCCGTCGGTCGGTCGGTCCGTCGGTCGGTCGGCCCGTCTGTCCGTCGGTCGGTCGGTCCGTCGGTCGGTCGGTCGGTCTGTCCGTCGGTCCGTCGGTCGGTCCGTCCGTCGGTCGGTCTGTCGGTCCGTCCGTCCGTCTGTCGGTCGGTCGGTCGGTCGGTCGGTCGGTCCGTCGGTCGGTCGGTCCGTCGGTCGGTCGGCCCGTCGGTCGGTCGGCCCGTCGGTCCGTCGATCGGTCCGTCGGTCTATCGATCTATCTAAACATTCTCGGGGAAATCTGGGATTCTAGGGGAAAAAGTCCCTCTTAAAAAGACTAAAACATTAATACAATTTATTTTTGCTTGTAATGTGCAAAAAAAAAATGTCAAAAAAGTCTTGGTATAATTTCTTGAAATAAGACATTATATTCAAGCATATTTTGTGTCTGCTAAAAAGTAGTTTTCTTTTCCTAAAAACAAGTGCTATTGTGACCCGTTTAAAGTTTAAAATATTTTAACTGGAAATTAGAATGACATACCACATTGTTTCCATTGTATTGACGGAAATTCTCTATAAAAAGTGTTACTTTAAAATATCCCGGGTGGTAAGTAAGGTAGAAAACACTCCTGTTATGTTCACTGCAGAATATCAACTGTTTTTTTTTAGCATGTCATGTAGTTTTTAGGTGTATGGTCACCTCTTGGCAGCTCATACTGATACTTCAACAATAGAGTTTCTCCCTGATCCTAAATACTCAATGAATACAAGTATTGTGCCAAAATTATCTTGGTATGATTTCGTGAAATAAGAAATTATATTCAAGCATCCAAAACATATTGTGTCTGCTCAAAAGTAGTATTTTTTCCCTTAAAACAAGTCATATTGTGACTCGTTTAAAGTTTAAGATATTTTAACTAGAAATTAGAATGATATACCACATTTTTTCCATTGTATTGACGGAAATTCTCTATAAAAAGTGTTACTTTAAAATATCCCTGGTGGTAAGTAAGGTAGAAAACACTCCTGTTATGTTCACTGCAGAATATCAACTCTTATCAAACGAAAAAAAGAGCAAAACTTAGCTGTTACGCGCCGTCATCACAATCAGACGCTGCGATTTCAAACATTTCAAAGCCTAACTTGGCACTCGCGGCGTTGTGCGTACTTACCTTGGCCGGCGGCAGGCGAGGAAGTGAGAAGAGTGCTACTTGCTGTTATCTCAAATGCACGCCCTGCCTTCTTCTCACAAATCCTGCTACGCTTCCATCACATCTTCTTCGTCATCACTAAAAATCCTTTTTGTCCGCTTCTTTTTTGTGTCCCCGGTGAAATGTGTGGCCGGTGCTTCCCGTGGTCATCCACTTTCCCAACAACCCCTCAGCCTCACATTTTTGTTCCATGGGTCAAGGCAAGCCCCACCCTCAGCTTTCAGTGCACGGCCCTGCACCAGCAATGTGCTTGCAATTACTGCAGCTTTTCTACCTTTTTTTTTCTTGGTGACGCAGTTGCAGGAAACAGATGTTGTGTCCAAGTCGAGATTTTGTGGGGAGGAAGTCTTTGGAGGTGGACAATAGTTTTGTAGATATATTGTGTGATGTATGAAGAGATAGTGCCATTCTAACAGTGATGGGAATCAATCAATCAATGTTTACTTATATAGCCCTAAATCACTAGTGTCTCAAAGGGCTGCACAAACCACTACCACATCCTCGGTAGGCCCACATAAGGGCAAGGAAAACTCACACCCAGTGGGACGTCGGTGACAATGATGACTATGAGAACCTTGGAGAGGAGGAAAGCAATGGATGTCGAGCGGGTCTAACATGATACTGTGAAAGTTCAATCCATAATGGATCCGACACAGTCGCAAGAGTCCAGTCCAAAGCGGATCCAACACAGCAGCAAGAGTCCCGTTCACAGCGGAGCCAGCAGGAAACCATCCCAAGCGGAGGCGGATCAGCAGCGCAGAGATGTCCCCAGCCGATACACAGGCGAGCAGTACATGGCCACCGGATCGGACCGGACCCCCTCCACAAGGGAGAGTGGGACATAGGAGAAAAAGAAAAGAAACGGCAGATCAACTGGTCTAAAAAGGGAGTCTATTTAAAGGCTTGAGTATACAAATGAGTTTTAAGGTGAGACTTAAATGCTTCTACTGAGGTGGCATCTCGAACTTTTACCGGGAGGGCATTCCAGAGTACTGGAGCCCGAAATGAAAACGCTCTATAGCCCGCAGACTTTTTTTGGGCTTTGGGAATCACTAATAAGCCGGAGTCCTTTGAAGGCAGATTTCTTGCCGGGACATATGGTACAATACAATCGGCAAGATAGGATGGAGCTAGACCGTGTAGTATTTTATACGTAAGTAGTAAAACCTTAAACCAGGGGTGCCCACACTTTTTCTGCAGGCGAGCTACTTTTCAATTGACCAACTCGAGGGGATCTACCTCATTTATATATATCATTTATATTTATTTATTTATGAAAGAGACATTTTTGTAAACAAGTTAAATGTGTTTAATGATAATACAAGCATGTGTAACACATATAGATGTCTTTCTTTCACAAAGACAAGAATATAAGTTGGTGTATTACCTGATTCTGATGACTTGCATTGATTGGAATCAGACAGTAATGATGATAACGCCCACATTTTCAAATGGAGGAGAAAAAAAGTTGTCCTTTCTGTACAATACCACATGAAAGTGGTTGGTTTTTGGCATCTAATTCATCCAGCTTCCATACACTTTACAAGAAAAACATTGGCGGCAAATTCCGTAGCTTGCTTGATTGACATTCACGGCACCCGAGGGTCTTGTGAGATGATGCTGGCTGCTGCCAGTTCATTATTATGAAAAAATGACAGAGAGGAAGGCGAGAAACACTTTTTATTTCAACAGACTTTCGCGCCGTCCCTTCCGTCAAAACTCTAAAGGCCGACTGCACATTTCCTATCTTCACAATAAAAGCCCTGCTTCATGCTGCCTGCGCTAACAAAATAAGAGTCTCGGAAAGCTGGCGTGCACAAGTGATGTACACGCCAGCTTTCTGAGGGATCGCTTGTGCACGCCAGTTTTCCGAGACTCTGTATTATATATATACACACATATAGAATTACTTGAATTTCAGTGAATTCTAGCTATAAATATAGCCCAACCAGGCCCACCTGCATCCCACTTCATGCGTGAAATAAGAAATTATTACTTTATGTTTGTATATATATGGATAAACACAGACATAATATATATATATATATATATACACACTACATACATATATACGTATGTATACATGCATTTTAATACATACATCCACATACATACATGCATACATAGACATATGTACATACATATATATACAAAAATACATACATGCATGTACATATATGTACATATATACATATATGTACATAAATACATATATAGTATATATATTTGTATATATATGTTTGTGTGTATATATGTATGTATATATATAAATGTATACATGTATGTATATATATATGTATATACATATATATATATTAGGACTGCGAATCTTTGGGTGTCCCACGATTCGATTCAATATCGATTCTTGGGGTCGCGATTCGATAATATATCGATTTTTTTTTTTCAATTCAACACCATTCTCGATTCAAAAACGATTTTTTTCCCCCTTCAAAAGGATTCTGTATTCATTCAATACATAGATTTCAGCAGGATCTACCCCAGTCTGCTGACATGCTAGCAGAGTAGTAGAATTTTTTTTTAAAAAGCTTTTATAACTGTAAAGGACAATGTTTTATCAACTGATTGCAATAATGTACATTTGTTTTAACTATTAAACGAACCAAAAATATGACTTATTTTATCTTTGTGAAAACATTGGACACAGTGTGTTGTCCAGCTTATGAGATGCCATGCAAGTGTAAAACACTGTGACACTATTGTTCTTTTTTATTATTTTTATAAATGTCTAATGATAATGTCAATGAGGGATTTTTAATCACTGCTATGCTGAAATTATAACTAATATTGATACTGTTGTTGATAATATTCACTTTTGTTTCACTACTTTTGGTTTGTTCTGTGTGGTGTTTGTGTCTCCTCTCAATTGCTCTGTTTATTGCAGTTCTGACTGTTGCTGGGTCATCTTTGGTTTTGGAAGTGGATTGCATTGTTATGGTATTGCTGTGAAGTGGTGTGTATTATTGATTGAAAAAAATTTAAATGGAAAAAAAAATAGATTTTTTTAAAAATTAGAATCGATTCTGAATCGCTCAACACAAACGATTCGATTCGAATTTGAATCGATTTTTCCCCACACCCCTAATATATATATATATATATATATATATATATATATATATATATATATATATATATATATATATATATATATATATAGTGAAGTGAAGTGAATTATATTTATATAGCGCTTTTCTCTAGTGACTCAAAGCGCTTTACATAGTGAAACCCAATATCTAAGTTACATTTAAAGCAGTGTGGGTGGCACTGGGAGCAGGTGGGTAAAGTGTCTTGCCCAAGGACACAACGGCAGTGACTAGAATGGCGGAAGCGGGGATTGAACCTTGAACCCTCAAGTTGCTGGCACAGCCGCCCTACCAACCGAGCTATACTATATATATATATATATATATATATATATATATATACATTTACATATACATGCATCCATTCATTTTCTACCGCTTATTCTCTTTTTTGGGGTCGCGGGGGGCGCTGGCGCCTATCTCAGCTACAATCGGGCGGAAGGCGGTGTACACCCTGGACAAGTTGCCACCTCATCGCAGGGCCAACACAGATAGACAACATTCACACACTAGGGCCAATTTAGTGTTGCCAATCAACATATCTCCATATATATATATATATATATATATATATATATATATATTTTTTTTTTTTTTACTTTACAAGTAGTCTGCTTTCGGCCCCCTGCCAAATGTTTTAAGCCCAACTCAAAAAGTTTGGACAACCCTGTGTTAAGGGTTTTGAGAGTTGGACGTTCATACAAATTTATTAAATGAGATTTTCCTCTAAAGTTATATTTCTCCTCTTTAATTGAGAATAATTTTTGTACATTTTAGGGTAGCAGATGATAGTTTACATCATTTTAACTGTTTGCAAATGCACCAAACCATTAAATGTAATCATTTTGATGACATAAAGTGTTTATGTTCGATACATCCAACATTATGTATTATTATGACTGAACTTATTTGTAACATAGTTAGTTTAATAAAGTGTACTTTATTAGTAATTTCCCATATTTCTGCACAGTAAGTCAGATATGTAACACTAGTGAGCAGTAGACAATATGAAGTGATTTTAAATCCACATATTTGGTGTTTCTGGAAGGAAAATGATGGTGTTTTAAGCTACAGTCTATAAGGGAGGCTGAGCAGCAGGTTGGAACCTAAACAAACTCCTACCAAGTGCAGATAGCGAGGGTGGAGTTGCAGTAACGTACAGATGTTGGAATGCATACACACAACCTCAGTAACACTACACACACTCTATGTTGTGTACAGAAAGGCACAGTTTGGAAAAAATGTGTGTACTCTTATCCACTGAACAATATCAGTAGGAATCTTACATTATTTTGTAGTGTGGATTGTTTAAAAAGGTTTGATGGAGTGAAATGAGTTAAACAAAACAATGGTAAGTATGAAAACTTATTTTTTATTATGAACCACCTGGAATGGACTTGTGCTGGCTTCAAATTGAAGTGGAGTGGTAATTGTTATTCTGCGACATAGTGGCCACAATAATTCATGAAGTTAAGATTATGATGCAGACACGTTTGTTACTGGATGCTTTCTAATATGCTTCTGCCTTGGAGACTTTGTTTGTGTAAGTGATATGCAATTATGTCAGGGAGTGGTGGTGACGAACCCCAAGATGCAGAGAAAAACATGCTTTTAATGTTCCGGAAAAAAAAAAGGCAAGGAAAACACAAACCAGGAAACAGCAAACAGGGACAGAAGTCGGGATCCAGGAAATAGCTCTCAGCTTCCAAAAAAAAAAGACAGTAAACAATACTCCAGCACTCACTGGAGGGAAGGGCAGGTTTAAATAATGCCTGTAATTAGTGCTCAGGCAGCAGGTGAGCGGGTGAACACTAATCAGAAGCAGGTGGAAATAATAAGTAACCATGGTAACCAAAACAAACAAGGGTGCACAAAAATCAGGAACTGAAGAAGTCTTAGATTGAAAATAAAAAACATAATCCAGACCACAGATCATGAAAAATTATTTATTTGACAACTTGTTTATGTTGACTAATGTCACACTTTATTGTTCAGTGATGATCATGTAAGTCTAGCAGTTGTGCTTAGCTGTTGTGTAGCTGCTAATAGCATACAGTCCAGCACAGGCGTCCCCAAACTATGGCCCGCGGGAAGTCCCAAGTAAAAAAATAGATATATTATTTATTTTTTTTAAAGATTTTTGAAAATCTGATTCTTTCTAATCCATTTTCTACCGCTTGTTACTCTCGGTGTCTCTTAGCCACTCAGGCAAATCATATTGTCTAAAAATGTTCATATTAATAATGTGACATCATTGCGCTCGGAATATATATATATATATATATTTATATATATATATATATATATATATATATATATATACACACACACACACACATATATATATGTATATATATATATATACGCACGTATATGTATGTGTGTGTGTGTTTGTATATATATATATGTATATGTTTATATATATATATATATATACATACATATATACACACACATATACAAATATATATATATATTTGTGTATATATCTATTTATACATATGTATATATATATGTTAATATACATATGTATGTGTATATATATATATATATATACACATACATATATATGTGTGTATATATCTATTTATACATATGTATATATATATATATATATATATATATATATATATATATATATATGTTAATATACATATGTATGTGTATATATATATATATATATATATATATATGTATATATATATATATATATGTTAATATACATATGTATGTGTATATATATATATATATATATATATATATATATATATATATGTATATATATATATACTGTACAAACTAGGGTTGTCCCGACACCAATATTTTGGTACCGGTATCAAAGTGTATTTTGATACTTTTATAAATAAAGGAGACCACAAAAATGTTATTATTGTCTTTATTTGTACTTTTTAGACGCGGTATAGTTCCGAATATGATTAATTAGTATCGCCGTCCTATACTGGTACCGGTATACCGTACAATTGTATATCAAACATTCAAACCATTTTTTTAAACAGATATAAATTCTAATAATAATTATTTCAAATTGTGCAATGTAAAAGTAGCAATAGATTTTATGGTACAATCGTGAAATTTACTGGGTTTTTTTTTTTTACAGCATTTTTCTCTAAATGTAAAAAACAGTCCTTTTTTCTTTGTAATAAACTGTGATGCTGTTTTGGCTTTTTCAGCAATACATCGAAAAACAACCTGGTAGCTCAGGTACCAAAATGTTTCTGTAAAATTGCATTTTTTTTTTAAATTTAGAGTAAAAAGAACAAATTTAAAATTTTACAGTAAAATTCTGGTAACTGAGCTGCATTTATTTTTTTTAACCATAAAAACATCAGTTTTGTTTTTCCATTTACAGTAATATACACTACATTTTGAGGTTTAAAACAAATCTACTAATGAAATGAGAGAAAAAATGGTATAACAATAATATTCACTGTTAGAAGCGGCCCTTTTGGGCCAAACATAACTGCCATGTGGCCCCGTTTGACACCTCTGCAGTAGTTTGATGAAGTAATGTACAGTATTTACCTTAGAGAGTGGACTTCGAGGGTATCTCCTTCCAGCTACTTCTCCGTCTACACCCCATCAGCAGTTTCTCCATGTTTTTGCTGTTTAGATGATTCATTATTCACTATACTAGTACCGCGATACCGTACTACCCTACAGCCGAGAAGGCCCTGACGACACACCACAGCTTTTAACTATTTGCATTATGGCTGTTGGACAAAGAGAAATCCATAAATTAGCCGCGATGTTTGGGTTCAAAGTGTATTAAAAAAGTAGCGCCTTATTGTCAGCTTCAAACACTGATGACATCTATTAAACAAGACATGAAGCAAGGAATTAAACAACCAATTTGGCTCAATTGAGGAGAAACGTCTGGACTGGACTCTTTGTACAGTCCCACTATGCTCTGATGAGAGATCGTACGCCTCTTTTATTTGGACTTTCCCTGATTACATGGCAACAGCTGTTTCTAAGGGAGGGGGGGTCGTAAACAGCCATCGCCTTTCAAAGAAAAGGTCAGTCCACAGAAAAGGTGCCTGGAGGGCAGTCAGGTCCTGCTTCCTCTACGCTTTGTAGATCTCGGGTCAAGACAAAATATTCCTGTGGACTACAATAGAAGAAAGAAACCAACGCCTTCATGTCGCTTCCCATGGTACACAGTGGAGTTTTACAAGGATCAAAGACGGCTTTTGTCCTCTCGCGGGGCAGCTGAACGCAACGTAACACAAAGTTTTGTGATAACTTCGATACAATTATTCTGACACTCATAGTCCAGAATCTAGGCCACTTCCCACCCCCGACCTCTCAACATTACAACAGGCTGACACAACAGACATTTTTTTCAGTTATTGTCGGGCAAGCGGTAGGAAATGGATGGATGTCGGTCGAAAAGTCGCTGCCAGTTTAAGTCGTCTGTCATTAGAACTCTTAAGTTGACACTTTTTTGACTCTCTGGGTTTTCAAGTCCGATCAAACGTGAGTCGAAGTTCTGCTTTCCTTTTAATATTTCCGCTTGTTTTCTTCTAAACTATTTCCTCCTTTGTCATTGTGTGTGTGTGTGTGTGTGTGTGTGTGTGTGTGTGTGTGAGAGAGAGAGCGGCTTTACACCTCCTGTTGTGTAAAACCAGCCTACTGGAAATTCCTAATCACCCGTTGTCATGGAAACGGACTTGGGAGCCGACTCACTTTTTCACGGCCTATTGTGTGTGATCCCTTTCCAAGTTATGGAATTTGTGGTGTCTGCCGTTAATTGTGCTCCAGTGGAAATAGTTGACCGGTTGGTTGAGAATATCCAAAGTTAGATCGCGGTCCGAAGAAACAATGACGGACGCAATACAGGAACAAAGAGTGATGTATATTTATTGTGAAAAATATGAATGTCCATCCATCTTCTTTCGCTTATCCGAGGTCGGGTCGCGGGGGTAGCAGCCTAAGCAGGGAAGCCCAGACTTCCCTCTCCCCAGCCACTTCGTCCAGCCCCTCCCAGAGGCGTTCCCAGGCCAGCCAGGAGACATAGTCTTCCCAACGGGTCCTGGGTCTTCCCCGTGGCCTCCCACCGGTCGGACATGCACGAAACACTTTCCTAGGGAGGCGTTCGGGTGGCATCCTGACCAGATGCCCGAACCACCTCATCTGGCTCCTCTCCATGTGGAGGAGCAGCGGCTTTACTTTGAGTTCCTCCCGGATGGCAGAGCTTCTCACCCTATCTCTAAGGGAGAGACCCAAACTCATTTGGGCCGCTTGTACCCGTGATCTTGTCCTTTCGGTCATGACCCAAAGCTCATGACCATAGGTGAGGATGGGAACGTAGATCGATCGGTAAATTGAGAGCTTTGCCTTCCGGCTCAGCTCCTTCTTCACCACAACGGATCGATACAGCGTCCGCATTACTGAAAACGCCGCACCGATCCGCCTGTCGACCTCACGATCCACTCTTCCCTCACTCGTGAACAAGACTCCTAGGTACTTGAACTCCTCCACTTGGGGCAGGGTCTCCTCCCCAACCCGGAGATGGCACTCCACCCTTTTCCGGGCGAGAACCATGGATTCGGACTTGAAGGTGCGGATTCTCATCCCTGTCGCTTCACACTCGGCTGCGAACCGATCCAGTGAGAGCTGAAGATCCTTTGAGCTCCCCCCGGATAGCAGAGCTTCTCACCCTATCTCTAAGGGAGAGCCCCGCCCCCCGGTGGAGGAACCTCATTTGGGCCGCTTGTACCCGTGATCTTGACACTTTCCTAGGGAGGCGCTCGGGTGGCATCCTGACCAGATGCCCGAACCACCTCATCTGGCTCCTCTCCATGTGGAGGAGCAGCGGCTTTACTTTGAGTTCCTCCCGGATGGCAGAGCTTCTCAACTTATCTCTAAGGGAGAGACCCAAACTCGTTTTGGCCGCTTGTACCCGTGATCTTGTCTTTTCGGTCATGACCCAAAGCTCATGACCATAGGTGAGGATGGGAACGTAGATCGACCGGTAAATTGAGAGCTTTGCCTTCCGGCTCAGCTCCTTCTTCACCACAATGGATCTATACAGCGTCCGCATTACTGAAAACGCCGCACCGATCCGCCTGTCGATCTCACCAGCCACTCTTCCCTCACTCGTGAACAAGACTCCTAGGTACTTGAACTCCTCCACTTGGGGCAGGGTCTCCTCCCCAACCCGGAGATGGCATTCCACCCTTTTCCGGGCGAGAACCATGGACTCGGACTTGGAGGTGCTGATTCTCATTCCGGTCGCTTCACACTCGGCTGCTAACCGATCCAGTGAGAGCTGAAGATCCTTTGAGCTCCCCCCGGATAGCAGAGCTTCTCACCCTATCTCTAAGGGAGAGCCCCGCCCCCCGGTGGAGGAACCTCATTTGGGCCGCTTGTACACGTGATCTTGACACTTTCCTAGGGAGGGGCTCGGGTGGCATCCTGACCAGATGCCCGAACCACCTCATCTGGCTCCTCTCCATGTGGAGGAGCAGCGGCTTTACTTTGAGTTCCTCCCGGATGGCAGAACTTCTCACCCTATCTCTAAGGGAGAGACCCAAACTCATTTGGGCCGCTTGTACCCGTGATTTTGTCCTTTCGGTCATGACCCAAAGCTCATGACCATAGGTGAGGATGGGAATGTAGATCGACCGGTAAATTGAGAGCTTTGCCTTCCGACTCAGCTCCTTCTTCACCACAACGGATCGATACAACGTCCGCATTAGTGAAGACGCCGCACCGATCCGCCCGGTCGACCTCACGATACAGTTTTCCCCCACTCGTGAACAAGACTCCTAGGTAGTTGAACTCCTCCACTTGGGTCAGGGACTTCTCCCCAACCCGGAGATGGCAATCTACCCTTTTCCAGGGGAGAACCATGGACTCGGACTTGGAGGTGCTGATTCTCATCCCGGTGGCTGCGAACCGATCCAGTGAGATCTGAAGATCCTGGCCAGATGAAGCCATCAGGACCACATCATCTGCAAAAAGCAGAGACCTAATCCCGCAGCCACCAAACCGGAACCCTTCAACGCCCTGACTGGGCCTAGAAATTCTGTCCATAAAAGTTATGAAGAGAATCGGTGACAAACGACAGCCTTGGCGGAGTCCAACCCTCACTGGAAACAGGTCCCACTTACTGCCGGCAATGCGGACCAAGCTCTGACACTGATCATACAGGGTGCGGACCGCCACAATAAGACAGTCCGATACCTCATACTCTCTGAGCACTCCCCACAGGACTTCGGTCGAATGCCTTCTCCAAGTCCACAAAGCACATGTAGACTGGTTGGGCAAACTCCCATGCACCCTCAAGAACCCTGCCGAGACTCAACTCATTTTTATTTATTCTATAATCATATATTGTGTCCAGCTGGAGTTGTCGAGATTACCCCCTTCCCTCAGCGACAGCTTCAGTGACGTAACAGGACCTTCCTAATAAATAGAGTCGGCGCGCGGGCTTGACTTTTAAAACGTAGTTTGGATCTGTACCCAGAATACTGGCGAAAACACGTGTCTCCTCATGAGCCAAATTGAACTCTTGTCTCTGCAAGATTCCTTGCTTCTTGTCTGATTATTAAATGTCATCAGTGTTTGAGCCTGACACATGTATACGCTCATTTTCCTCGGCGTGAGGTAAGAACATTTTCGCAAACTGCTTTCCTTGCACTTTTAGAAAATATCTGTGTTCTCTTTTAAAGAGGAAGTGTGAAATTGTTGCAAAACCACACGTTTGTGAACAAAACAATTTGAATCCATACCGAATATTACATATTTTGTATTCATCATTACTATATTCACACTCAACTGACCATATGTCCTCTTTTCCCCGGACATGTCCTCTTTTGCGGGACTGTCCGGGCTGTCTGGGCGGGGTTTCTTAAATACCACAAAATGTCGGGCGTTTTGTATCAAGGTCGCGTTTATTTTCAATGTACGTTCAGGCTTAAGATGGGGTTCAAATCCAAAACAAATTGTGAAGGTGTGAGAGACAGAGAGCGCGGTAGTAAATAGATTGTCAACAACCATACAGGTCACACTGAGGGTGGCCGGTTTTTCAAATTTAACACTGTTACAAATATGCGCCACACTGTAAACCCACACCAAACAAGAATGACAAACACATTTCGGAAGAACATCCGCACCGTAACACAACATAAACACAACAGAGCAAATACCCAGAACCCCTTGCAACACCGACTCTTCCAGGATGGTACAATATACACTTTGGTATTGCTAGGCCTTGCTTACGAGTCTGCGTAGGCAATACCAGACAGTACCAGAAGAAAAAATCAGTTGGGTCGGCTTGTTGAAATACCAGGGTTGTGCTCACTTTTGTCGGATACCGCATTATCCCTCAATGTGTGCAAACGAATCCCGTAGCTCCTCCACCCTCTTGTTGAGGCGGTGCATGGCGTAAATGGCGGAAAGGATGAGAAAGAAACCTGTGGCCACAAGGAGGATGTGACCGAACATGAGGAACCCAGCCAAGGCTGCGTTGGAGGGCAGAAACCACACATACACCCAACCATCGTGGTGGTTGTGGTGAACAAAGTCCGGCCTCTCTTCGATTACCAGTTTGTCATAAAATGGCGGTGAAACGTCGTAGGTTGGTGGAGTCTCATGCGGTGGGGGACTAGATGGCGCTGTTTCTGTTGGGGTGGTGACTAGTTGGCTGCTTTTAAGAGCTGTGGTAGTTGGAGCACAGACCAGAGGAGGTGTTGTAACATTGCAGATGTTGAAGTCCTCGTCCCGCAGAGAGTCAAGGGTACGGAGAGCTTGATACGGTGGACTGTAACATATCACGTCTTCGTTATCAGGAACCGCTTGCTTGTTCTGTCGAACCCATCCGGCAAACCCTTGGATGCTACAGGTGCAGTCCCACGGATTGTTACTCAGCTTCACCTTAAGGAGTGGATTGGACCGGAAAATGTCTTCTGGGAGATTGCTGAGCCTGTTCGTCATCAAATCCAACATCGCCAGCAGTCCAAGCTCCTGAAATATGTTCCTTGGTAGGTTCTCCAGTTGGTTGTCATTGAGGAGCAACGTCCTCAAGCTGCTCAGTCCGGAGAAAAGATGCGGCTCAAGTGCCTGGAGGTTGTTGGATTTCAGGGAGAGCTTCCGAAGTTCAGGAAGGCAGCAAAACACACCCGAAGGCAACTCTCGAAGCCTCCCGTTCAAATGGAGGTTCAGGTCGAGCAACCCGGACATGTTTGCGAACAGATTTGCCGGCACCGAGGTGAGGTTCGTGTAGTACAAGTAAAACTCTCGCATTTCTGGCATGTGTCCCATCAACTCATCCGGGAACGATACGAGCGGGTTGTTGTACAGAGTCAGCTTGGACAACCTGGGCATGGAGTAGAAGCTTCTCTCAGGGACAAGTTGAAGTTGGTTGGATGACAGAGTGAGGTTCTTCAAGCTCCTTAGTGACCAGAAGACCTGTTGAGGGATATTAGAAATCTGGTTGTAGTGCAGTTGTAGATATTGGAGGTTCACTAGTCCATCAAAGATCCCTGGTTCTAGACTCTCTATTTTGTTATAAGACAAGAGCAGCAGCTGAAGCTTAGTCAAGGAGCGAAAGCTCAACGGCGGAATCATCTTTAAGAAGTTATTTACAATCTTCAGTTCAGTGAGGTTCGTCAGTCCACTGAAAGCCCCGGACGCAAGACTGGACAGGTTGTTGTGACTCAAGTCCAAATTCTCCAAAGCGACGAGGCCTTCAAACAAGTCCGCCGTAATGTTCCCCAGTTGGTTCCGATCCAAATGGAGCTCCTCCAGAGCGGCCAGAGGCCTGAAGACTCTCGCAGGAAGCCAGGCCAGGTCGTTGAAAGACAGCTTGACGGACTTGAGCTGCGGCGCGGCGTAAAAGGCTCGGGGGTGGATGGTGCGGAGGTGGCTGGCAGTCAGACTGAAACGGGTCATCAGGTCCTTTCGACCCAGGCTGTGCTCGTTTATGGCGTGCATGGCGGTGTTGTGCAGCATCAGCGTGTACGTGTGAAGAGGCAGTTGTTGCGGGATGTCGGTGATGGTGCCACCCACGCACAAGACCTTCGCCTGGCGCTCGCAGCGGCATGGGCCGGGACAGGTGGTGTTGCAAGTCAGCAGGGGCGGCACGGACACCATCAGTATCATCCGCACCACACCTGCACATGATATCGTGTCAAAGATTTAATTCGTATCGACAGTACGTTTTGTTACAATGTTAGTTTTTTTTTGTTGATTCATGAATATCAGTAAAAATATTCACTCGGTGGAATACTTGAAAATTAAAGCTGCAAGCAGCGATGAACGGGACCACTTGGGCTGCTGCCCCCGCGACCCAAGCCCGGATAAGTGGTAGAAAATGGATGGATGGATTATTACACATCAGTCTCATAGTAATAACAGTTGTAATCTTGAAGGAACTGATTAATTAATTGTGTTGCCCAGGTCACTATTTCTTTTTGTATTTGTCTTATTGTCAAAGGCCACTCTGCAAATGTTTTATTTTGTGATTGATGCTGTATTACTGCCTTTTAACTAAAAAATTCCTGTTCACAATCAGCTCATCCGGAGTTTGCTCATCCTCCCTCTCTCTCTCTCTCTCTCTCTCTCTCTCTCACTCTCCCTCTCTCTCTCTCTCTCTCTCTCCTGTTAGTAGCGCAGCCTTGCTTCTTGGTAAACTGATGTCTTTGCAGAGCTCAAATAACTTTAGCTTTTTTCCTGGACATTTTGTTTATTGAATAGGCAAAATTCCAGCTGATGCAAATTTAGGGAATATTTATTTTTTCAAAAAAGCCCTCATGATCTCGGAGCGACTGATTAATTAGCCGTAATCCTTTATTACGGTCCAGTCGGATGTATTTGGCGAAAGAGCAATCGAGATTCTGTTTGGATTTGGCCAACAAGCGATCATGTTGACGTCGGTCAGCTGGCCCAAAAGGCATAACTGTAAAAAGATTCTCCACATGATGAATATAGTGTGTATCAATGTGTGATGTATTTAAGCAGAAGCTACAGTTAATGTCCTGCTATTAGATGATTCAATGTTCTACTGACCTCTGAAATAAGGATCCATCTTGTCGCTGCTGCTGCTGCTGCAAGAGTTCTTTGCTGGATGTGAGGCCGACCTCGCAGAAGTACAGCAGCTCCCTGCTTGCTGTCACTGATAAACAGCCAAGAGTGGCACAAAGGATGCTGGATCATTTCCTGCAGGCTAATAATATTATGATGCACTCCAACACCACTTTAACAGTAATCCTGTTCTAAAGCAACTCAGTTTGTTTACAGGGTTTCCGCATGTCATTAAAGAGCATTACAAGTAATTAAATGAAAGTTAAAGTAGCAATGATTGTCACACACACACACTAGGTGTGGCGAAATTATTCTCTGCATTTGACCCATCACCCTTGATCACCCCCTGGGAGGTGAGGGGAGCAATGAGCAGCAGTGGTGGCCGCGCCCGGGAATCATTGTCCCGTTTGAAGCGCCAGTTCCAATGGCAGCAAAACAGACCAAGAGCGTAATACTACCACCATCATGCTTGACGGTAGGTTTGGTGTTCCTGGTATTAAAGGCCTCACCTTTTCTCCTCCAAACCTATTGCTCGGTACTTTGGCCAAACAGCTCCACTTTTTGTTTCATCCGACCACCACGTAACTTACCTCCAGAAGGTCTTATTTTTGTCCATTTGATGTCAGATGAAACATAAATTGACGAGCAGGTTCCCCATACACACACACACACACATATATATATATATATATATATATATATATATATATATATATATATTAGGGCTGGGCAACGATTAAAAAGTTTAATCGAAGTTAATCGCACTATTTCTCCGATTAATCGCGATTAACTGCATTGTATACGCAAAGCCCAATAATGAATTCAAAAGTAGTGTGTAGTGCACCTTTATTGGAATATTCTCCCACATGAACAAAAGCGCCAAAACATTTGTTGTGCAAACACAATTTAAATCAGTCCTTGTTAAACAGTAGCAGTTAAATAGCATATTTGATGAAAATCAACTCCAAAAATGTAAATACAAACATTTAAGCTTATTGCCACTGCCAGGGTATTTAAGTTATCCTGTTTGTTATGGAAAATAAATATAATCTACATACAAATCTCTGAGCCACAATCATAACATCTGAACAGGCAATTTCTGAGGTAACAGCAGAAACATTTTTTTTTTTTATGTTTAAAAAACCTATATTATAGGTAGTGGGCTGTTTTAGGGAATTTTTGATCAAATGATCCGTAGTAGCAATATTAATAATGTTGTGTTTATTCTGCGTAGTGCGCTTAAAATAATTATGACCATATCTAGGAATTGATATGATGGGAATTTTCCGATTGTTTGCTTGGTGCTTTAATAAACTGAAGGCATCATATACGTACATGGTTCTATATTGTGATGTTATGAGCCAGGGAAAAAAAGAACTACCCTACCCAGCATGCAACAGGAGTGACGAGCATGCGCGGTAGCCCGGTATAGGTTGTGTCGCCATGTCTTGTATGTTGTGATATGCACGCTCTGAAAGCAAACGTTAAGAAGTCAGCCAACACTCCTGGTCTGCATTATTCATAAATAGACAGACAACACATATACTCCGCTGCTTCACAGGCCGCTGGATGTAGCCGGCAAAGTATTCCCATGCTAGCTAGCCGGTCTAGCAAGCACGCCTCATTCGGTCCAAAACGTTCCGATCTATCCACATCCAGAATTGTCTGGCGGTCGTAAGTGATCCCGGAGTGACCACGCTGTAAGCCAGCCATGACATTTGCAGAATTGTCCGCTATTTTTGCCAAATGTTCCATCTTTACCAAGAGCCCCTCCACGCCGGGCGACGCCATCTTGTTAAGAAAAGGCGTTAACAAAATAAAAGCATGTAAACAACATACGCAAATGTGCGATAAAATAATTGTCGGCGTTAATAGATTGATGAGTTAACTCGTAATTAACGCACTAATTTGCCCACCCCTAATATATATATATATATATGTATATACGTGTATATATGTACATCTATGTGTATTTATGTATATGTATGTAATATGTATACAGATATGCACATATATATGCATGTATATATGTATATATGTACATATATGTATCTATACATACATACATGTATGTATCTGTATATATATATGTATATATATACAGATACATACATATATATGTACATATATACCTGCATATATATATATATACATATATATATATATATATATGTGTGTACATGTATGTATATGTATATATATATGTAAATATATGTACATATATATGTGCATATTTAAGCTGCAATGTGTGAGTGGAGAAACAGATGTTTCAAAAATGTCATGACGGATGAGTTGCAAGTAGTGTTTAAGTGTGAATTGTCTTCGGTCTGCAGACTTTTCACTGCGTTGTGTTGGATTCAGCTCTTTCCACGCCACCATTTATTGGGACTCAGCCCAGTGACTAAACTTCACTGCACATGAATTCACCGCAGAAGCATGTTTCATCTTCTTGCTACACAACTAAATAATAACCAATGTATTGTTTCATCATAAAATAACCACCAAGTAGAAGTAAACACTTTAACATCCACAATGGAATTTATTTTCAAAACTATCAATGCGTTTCTACTACAGAGGGGAAAAACAAGCAGTGTCTCTTCCTGCCACAAGAGGGCGACATAAAAGGAGAAAGAATAACCCCGGTGAGCACAGGTAAGTACATTTGTCATGGACTATTTCCTGTGAGTACTTCTTGGAGATGATGGCACACGTTACTGCTGTTTTTAAGGCTGTGTCGGGCTTTGCAGCAAAGGTTTCACAGTGTCCGCTTCCTCTCCACTGCCACGTCACACACAGTACTTCCAGAAGCAAGCTGCGGACAAGAGGGAATCATCTTCTTACTCAGTCACACCTGGGCAAGGTCAAGGCAGGTGAGGCACTTTGGAGTCTTTGAAATTCAATTTCACATGCTCAGTGGTAATAATAACAACTATATATATATATATATATATATATATATATATAGTATTTAGAATCAGAATGTTTAAAAATTGCGATTTGGATGTGAATGGCTTTTCTATAGCCGCCCGACACTATAATCCTCCAATTTGGTCGCCCCATTCCTTTATCACACCAGCGCCTGCTAGCACACGTAAATTATTATATTTTATTTTTAGCTGCTTGATATTTTGGATTGATCGCTAAGAATGTTGTCAAATAAGTAAACAATGTAGGAGTCCGACTTTCACATACTCTTATTGTTCAATTATATTAATGATATGTCTATTATAAAAATATAATATGCACATATACATATATGTATGTATATATGTATATCCATCCATCCATCCATCAATTTCTCTACCGCATATTCCCTTTGGGGTCGCGGGGGGCAGTTAAAATCGGGCGGAAGGCGGCGTACACCCTGGACAAGTTGCCATTTATATATGTATTTTTATATATATATATATATACATATATATATACACACACATATTTATACATATATACACACGTGTGTGTATACAGTATATATATATATGTGTATATATGTACATATATACATATATATGTGTATATATCTATATATATATACACACACGGTATACGTGTGTGTGTGTGTGTATTAATGGATACATGTGTATATGTGTGTGTGTGTGTATGTATGTGTGTGCGTATATACATATATATATATATATATATGTATATATATGTGTGTGTGTGTATATACATATATATATATATACACACACATTTATACATATATACACACGTGTGTGTGTATACAGTATATGTACATATATACATGTATATATATATATATACACACAGTATATATGTGTGTGTGTGTATTAATGGATATATGTGTGTATATATATGTGTGTGTGTGTGTGTGTGTGTGCGTATATATGTATATATATATGTGTGTGTGTATATATATAAATGTGTGTATATTTGTATATATATATATATATGTGTGTGTGTGTATATATATACTGTAGATATCCGTGTATATATGTATGTATATGTGTGTGTATATATATATATATACCAAACACACACATATGTATATATACACACTTTTATATATATACACACATATATATATATGTACAGTATATACAGTGTATATACATATTTTTTTGTGTGTGTATATATATATGTGTGTGTGTACATATATACTGTAGATATGTGTGTATATATATGTATATATGTGTGTGTGTGTATTTATATTGTACTTTACATGACAAATGTTTTGTGCCCAATGCGGCCCGCAAGTCAAAATATATATATACACCCCCCCAAAAAATTTTTTATACATATTGTTTTTCAAATCACCTGACATGTATACTGTGTATATGAGCATAATTTATAAAAAAAATTATTCATATACATGTTTCAGGTAATATATATTTTATTATTGAATGTATCAAATGTGGTGAATATTGAATGGACCACAATAGAAACTCAGCCTTTTGGCTTTTTGTGACATCCATTTGCCTTTTTAAAGCCTTACATGGATTACATTCTTTAAGATGTCAACAAACTTCTCAATCAATCAATCAATTAGTAATTACTGATTTGTGCCAATGAATGCTCCTATTTTCTGACATGTTGTGCAGTGTTAGCGTGAAATAAGAGACACGGGAAGTTGGACCTACGTTCTCCTCTCTTCCTCGTCTCGGGTTTGTCCACCAAGTTGCCGGCGAGTTCCTTCTCCAGTTCCAGGTCTTCCCTCAGCGCCTCCAACTTAAAGACGAGACCTTTAAGACTTTGGGAAGGTACCAGGACCGACAGTTAAAAAGCCCGACTCACCTCTTCCAGCTCCGCTAGTTTCTCCGCCAGTCCAAGACCTGTCAGCAGAAAAAAGAGTCAGGTGTCGAGAAGGCGGTGGTCTTGACCCGCGTGGGTCTCACCTGGAGGGTCGTTCTTTTCGACCGGGACTAAGCTCTTGTGCAGGAGCAAGGAGAGGATTTTGCCTTGGACGTCCGCTTCGTCTTTAGGACTGAAAACATGGTTACCTGGGCGGGAAAGAGGGAAGACGTTCGTTGGGCGGCGTCACCCCCACACCCCCCAACCTCACACTCGACCTGGACGTGTCCTACCTGTGTTGAGTAGACTCCGTCCTTCCGTATCCGTCCCAGCCTGCAGTAGAACCAAGGCCAGGAGTCCCAGGAAGTAATTGATGACTCTAACCCGATCCATGATGCTCGATGTATGGTCCTGACTCGGTGCGGTCGTGTGCGAGCCAACGATTCTACCTCCTCCGGTCCATCCCGTCCGATATATATACCTTTTCCCAAGCAGGGGGGGGCGGAGCTTGCGCGTTAAATCACCGGCATGTCTCGGCGCGTGTCGTCAGTAGTCAAGCCTCTCAGTGGTGTAGTAGCAGCTGACTGAAATATGAGGTTGTAGACAAGCCCCGTAACTCTACATCACTGGGGAATCAAACCGAGAGAGGAAGTCATCAATCACATTGATGGTTATGAGAGGTCGGAATCGCAGTTTTTTTTTGGCAACGGCCAGTCTGTGTCTTTTATATTAATTGATCAGCTGCGCCGGGTGTTGTTGGTATGCGGAAGTAGAGCCCATTTCTGCTCGCTAGCAAGCTCCGGGGTCTTGGCCGCAGGGAGCATCCATCAGCTCGCCAGCGCCTCGCCATGTCAGCCTACTTTAGGAGAGCGGGCGTTAAAAGAAATGAGCTGGCTGGCACCGGATGGATTTGGCCCGGTCCGGCTATCGTAAAAAGTCCACGTTGACGTCAAGTGCCCTCTTTGCAAGAATCCATCACTTTAAAAGTTACTCCGCTGAATTTTAAACGAAGCTCCGCAACTCTGTGAGGCCTGTTCAGCCAAATTAGAGGTCAGTGTCGGAACTTGGGTGGGGGTGAAATCAGCAAGAGTTGGAGTCTTAAGAAACTTCGAACAAACCAGTCTGTCCCCTCGGGATTTAGCAATAGATTCAAGATTCACGATTGTTTATTGTCACATTTGTGTATGTCTTTGTTTCCTGTCAGCGCTTTTATTTTGGTCATTCTCCCTGAGCACTGTTTCCCCTCAGCTGTGGCGGATTGGCACCTGGCCACACCTGGTGTCAATCAGGCCGCTCTTATTTAAACCTGCTTTGTCCTCCAGTCAGGGCCGGATTATTGTCACCACTACCTGTCAATGTCGTTAATACTTTGTGGTAGCTGTGTTAACTTCTGTTCACTCTGCTCATGTCATAGTTCCTTCGTGTCACACTGAGTGTTTTTGTTTGTAGTCCACAGTTAGCCGTTGTGTTAGTTTTTGTTCATAGCCAAGTTTGTTCTCCGCCTTGTGCGCGCCTTTCGTTTGTACGTTTTTGTTTGTTCTTGTTTTAGTGTTTAATTAAATCCTGTTTTCTTACTCAATGCCTGTCGCCTTTTCTGCATCTTGGGGTTCGTCACACACCCAACCTGACAATATTCTTAAAATAATTATGTATGTATTATCACACTAACTTTAGTATGATTAAAATCTGTGTTTTTAGTTATTAGCTATTGTGGTCAAGTTAGACGTTTTCTAATCTATGCTAGGACAAATCTTGTCTGAGGGGTGGACTCTGCCACAGATGTTATTTTTGTTTTAGCTCGCCAACAGCCAAGGACTTCAACGAAGATAAGATGACAGCATGCAGTCGAGACAGAGACTTGAAGTACCTCAACGAAGATAACATGACAGCACGCAGATGAAGCAGAACAAAGGCGAAATCACAAGGCCCCAGCCCATTCCGTCACATACTGTGAGTCCTGGACCTGCTTTGCTTAATATATGTGACCACTCCTTTTAGAGGCGGCCTCGGCAATGTTGACTATGGAACTCTGACTAAAAAGAGGGACGCGGGAGCTGAACCTGAGAGCGTAGGGCGGGACTGTGACTAAGTGTTCAGCGCCGTGCGTTCTCCTCATGAGCTATATCGAACTCTGTCTCTGCTTGGTTCCTTGCTTCTTGTCTGATTAACAGATGTCATCAGTGTTTGAACCTGACACATTTGCACAGTTAGACAGTTTGCCGTACAATGAAAATATTACTTTGCTAGTCCGCCCTTCAACAACTGATTGATTGATTGAAACTTGTATTAGTAGATTGCACAGTACAGTACATATTCCGTACAATTGACCACTAAATGGTAACACCCCAATAAGTTTTTCAACTTGTCTAAGTCGGGGTCCACGTTAATCAATTCATGGTACAAATATATACTATCAACATAATACAGTCATCACACAAGTTAATCATCATAGTATGTACATTGAATTATTTACATTATTTACAATCCGGGGGGTGGGATGAGGAGCTTTGGTTGATATCAGAACTTCAGTCATCAAAATTTGCATCAACAGAGAAATGTGGACATTGAAACAGTGTAGGTCTTATTTAGTAGGATATGTACAGCCAGCAGAGAACATAGTGAGTTCACATAGCATAAGAACAAGTATATACATTAGAAGTACATTTGAGTTGTTTATAATCCGGGCAGATGGGATGTGAATGGAGGAGGGTATTAGTAAAGTGTTGAAGTTGCCTGGAGGTGTTGTTTTAGAGCGCTTTTGAAGGAATATAGAGATGCACTTACTTTTACACCTGTTGGGAGTGCATTCCACATTGATGTGGCATAGAAAGAGAATGAGTTAAGACCTTTGTTAGATCGAAATCTGGGTTTAACGTGGTTTGTGGAGCTCCCCCTGGTGTTGTGGTTATGGCGGTCATTTACGTTAAGGAAGTAGTTTGACATGTACAAAACCCGTTTCCATATGTGTTGGGAAATTGTGTTAGATGTAAATATAAACAGAATACAATGATTTGCAAATCCTTTTCAAGCCATATTCAGTTAAATATACTACAAAGACAACATATTTGAAGTTAGAACTGATAAACATTTTTTTTTTTTTGCAAATAATCATTAACTTTAGAATTTGATGCCAGCAACACGTGACAAAGAAGTTGGGGAAGGTGGCAAAAAATACTGATAAAGTTGAGAAATGCTCATCAAACACTTATTTGGAACATCCCACAGGTGTGCAGGCTAATTGGGAACAGGTGGGTGCCATGATTGGCTATAAAAGCAGCTTCCATGAAAAATGCTAAGTAATTCACAAGAAAGGATGGGGTGAGGGTCACCAATTTGTAAGCAAATTGTCGAACAGTTTTAGAACAACATTTCTCAATGAGCTATTCCAAGGAATTTAGGGATTTTACCGTCTACGGTCCGTAAAATCATCAAAAGGTTCAGAGAATCTGGAGAAATCACTGCACGTAAGCGACGATGTTACGGATCTTTGATTCTTTAGGCAGTACTGCATCAAAAACCGACATCAGTGTGTAAAGGATATCACCACACAGGCTCAGGAACACTTCATAAAACCACTGTCAGTAACTACAGCTGGTCGCTACATCTGTAAGTACAAGTTAAAACTCTACTATGCAAAGCCAAAGCCATTTATCAACAACACCAAGGAACGCCACCGGCTTGGCTGGGCCCGAGCTCATCTAAGATGGACTGATGCAAAGTGGAAAAGTGTTCTGTGGTCTGACGAGTCCACATTTCAAATTATATTTGGAAACTGTGGACGTGGTGTCCTCCGGAACAAAGAGGAAAATAACCATCTAGATTGTTATAGGAGCAAAGTTGAAAAGCCAGCATGTGTGATGGTATGGGGGTGTATTAGTGCCCAAGGCATGGGTAACTTACACATCTGTGAAGGCACCATTAATGCTGAATGGTCCATACAGGTTTTGGAGCAACATATGTTGTCATCCAAGCAACGTTATCGTAGTAAAAGAGTGCGGGGACTTTCCTGGACCGCCTGCAGTCCAGACCTGTCTCCCATCGAAAATTTGTGGCGCATTATGAAGCGTAAAATACGACAGCGGAGTCCCCGGACTGTTGAAGGACTGAAGCTCTACATAAAACAAGAATGGGAAAGAATTCCACTTTTAAAGATTCAACAATTTGTTTCCTCAGTTCCCAAACGTTTATTGAGTGTTGTTAAAAAAAAAAAAGTGATGTAACACAGTGGTGAACATGCCCTTTCCCAACTACTTTGGCACCTGTTGCAGCCATGAAATTTTAAGTTAATTATTATTTGCAAAAAAAATAAAGTTTATGAGTTTGAACATCAAATATGTTGTCTTTGTAGCATATTCAACTGAATATGGGTTGAAAAGGATTTGCAAATCATTGTATTCCGTTTATATTTACATCTAACACAATTTCCCAACTCATATGGAAACGGGGTTTGTACTTTGGTATCAGGGAGGTGTAGCGGATTTTATAGACTAGGCTCAGTGCAAGTTGTTTTACTCTGTCCTCCACCCTGAGCCAGCCCACTTTGGAGAAGTGGGTTGGAGTGAAGTGTGATCTGGGGTGGAGGTCTAGAAGTAACCTGACTAGCATGTTCTGGGATGTTTGGAGTCTAGATTTGAGGGTTTTGGAGGTGCTGGGGTACCAGGAGGTGCAAGCGTCATCGAAAAAGGGTTGAATGAGAGTTCCTGCTAGAATCTTCATGGTGCTTTTGTTGACCAGAGAGGAGATTCTGTAGAGGAATCTCTTTTTGATGACCTTGGTTGCCATTTTATCACAGCAAAGATTAGCCTTTAGAATGGAACCTAGGTAGGGGATCTCATCTTTCCTGGTGAGAACAATGTCACCCACTTTTATAGTGAAGTCAATGACTTTAAGAAGGTTGATATGGGACCCAAATAGGATGGATTCCGTTTTACCTAAGTGTATGGATAGTTTGTTGTCAGCGAGTCTACAGAATTCAGCACTGAGGATTTTCTCCACCTGTGACTTGTCCTTGCCGGATACCAGCAGGAGCCGAGTCATCCGTATATTAGGAACAGTAAAGGCCCTAATATACTGCCTTGGGGGACTCCGCAGCTGTGTTGGGTCACAGCAGCAGTTAAAAGTGTATTTCATGATCAAGTGGGCCCTGCGATGAGGTGGCGACTTGTCCAGGGTGTACCCCGCCTTCCGCCCGATTGTAGCTGAGATAGGCGCCAGCGACCCCAAAAAGGGAATAAGCGGTAGAAAATGGATGGATGGATGTGACAAGCGTCTACAGCAGGGGTCGGGAACCTTTTTGTCTGAGAGAGCCAAGAAGCCAAATATTTTAAAATGTATTTCCCTAAGAGCCATATAATATATTTTTTAACACTGAACACAACTAAACGTGTGCATTTTTAAGTAAGACCAACATTTCCAGAGTATAAAAGGTCTTTTATTCTTTGTATTAACATTGTTAGTCTGAAGTTAACTGTGGAGGGGGCGTGGCCTGCGGGCCTGTAGCACAGCGGGATGTTGCCAGGACCGGCCTTGAAATCAGCGACAGGTGTGTAGATTGCCCACCTGGGCCTTTTTATCTAATCACCTGTCGCTCTGTTATAAGCAGCAGCCAGGAGAAGAGACAGGGTTGGGGCTGGAGACAGAGCGCGAGTGAGGACGAAAGAGAAAAAGACAATTGCTGGAAAGCAACTGAGAGAAAAATAAAATAAAACAATATTGTAACCCTAAAACAGCCTCTTGGTGGTCTGAAGAACCCCCAGGAGGGCAAGCCCCACACCAACCAATAATAAATAAATTACTTCTTACCATTAACGCAACTTCTTGAACATAAAAAAGCATGAGAATGTTTTATATTTTGAACATTATTTTTAACACTGTGATTACAAGTGGAATTATTCATTACTTATCGTGTTGAGCAATGTCAGCTAAGATTTATCCGAGAGCCAGATGCAGTCATCAAAAGAGCCACATCTGGCTCTAAAGCCATAGGTTCCCTACCCCTGGTCTACAGTGATGGTTCACAGTTCGGGGGTGGTCATAGGAGCTGTCTTTTGGCCAAAAGATAAAAGTTAAAAAAAGGGGGAGCTGGCATTCACAAGTTAGCATTCACGAGCCTGATGACCTGTGGTTAGAAACTGTTTGTCAGTCTCGTAGTCCTGGATTGCAGTCCCCTGTATCGCATACTTGCCCACCTTGAGACCTCCGAATTCGGGAGATTGGGGGCGGTTGGTGGGGTTTGAGGTGGGTGGGGTCAGGGTGGAGTATATTTATAGCTAGAACCCACTGAAATTCAAGTATTTATTTTATATATATATATATATATATATATATATATATATATATATATATATATAATAAATACTTGAATTTCAGTGTTCATTTATTTCCACATATACACACACATAACACTCCTCTACTCATTGTTGTATTTGAAAGTGCAATGCTTTGCAGCCTTTGAAGGAGCATAGGTATGGGCAGCATCTGTGAAATTTAATTTGCAGGAAAGGAGTGAGTTTAGGGTTGAATTGTCCATCCTTGTTCTATTCTCTGTCACTGTCGTTCTAACCATGCTGAACACCCTCTCTGATGACGCATTGCTGTGTGACACGCACAAAAGGGCCTTCATTAAATGCACCAGAGTCTGGAATCTTCCATCTCTCCCTAGCATAACTCTTGGATGAACTAAAATTATTTTTTCCAATCCTTTTGGAACTTGCAAGCGTACTTCTTCTTCTTAATCGCCATCGCCATGTCTCTTCTTCCTTCTTCTGTTATGTGGTTGTTTAATTTCATTTAGACACGCCCACAGGTGATTGTTTAATTTCATTTAGACACACCCCTTAGGTCAGGGGTCGGGAACCTTTTCGGCTGAGAGAGCCATGAAAGCCAAATGTTTCAAAATGTATTTCCCTGAGAGCCATATCGTATTTTTTAACACTGAATACAACTAAATGTGTGCATTTTTAAGTAAGACCAACATTTTTAGAGTATAATAAGTCTCTTATTCTTTTTAATAACATTGTTATTCTGAAGCTAACCAATAATAAATAAAATGTCATGTCTGTTGATCATGTTTTTGTTTGTCCATGTGCTGTTTGTCCTTTGGACTCTAAGTTCCTGTTTTTTTCCACTCCCTTGTCTGGTTTCCTTGGTTACTCATTTTGTCCACCTGTCTCTGGCGGACAAAATGCCCGCTCACCTGCTTCCCGAGCACTAATCAGAGGCAGCATTTAAGCTTGTCTTTGCCAGTCAGTCGCCCTGTGCTGACTTGTTTCATGCCTTGCCATAGTTTCGTGCTTCATGCCATGCCAAGTAAGTTTTGTTTGATTTATGTTCTTAGTCTGTTTATGCGTTAGCTTTGTTTTTTAGCCCAAATTGTGCCTCCGCTGTGAGCGATTTTTGTTTGTATATATTTTTAGTTAAAATGAAATCATGTTTTTACCTAAATGCCATGTCCCGAGTAGTCCGTCTGCCTTCCTGGGAGAACGACCCCGCAGCAAGCGTATGATGTCACCTAGCGGCAACATGTAGTTGCTGAAGAGTGCAGGGCCAAGAACCGAACCCTGTGGAACTCCACATGTTACCTCGACATACTCCACGGTAACATTTTTATGGGAGACATACAGCATACTGTCAGTGAGATAGGAATCAAACCAAGACAAGGCAAGTCTGACATACCGATACATGTTTTGATATACTCTTTAATAAAATATTATGATCGACGGTATCGAAAGCAGCAACTTGGATGACGCATCAGCATCCACAGTTAGCACTGAGTCATTAGTCATTTTTGCGAGGGCTGTCTCCTTAGACTGATTTGAAAGGGTTCACAGAGATGTTAAGTGTTCATTTAAATGCTGTGCAACATTTTTTTTTTAGGACTTTTGAGATAAAGGGAAGGTGGGGCACCTTCATAGGTTACCTTAAGTTCAGAATCCAGGTTAGGTCTTTTGAGCAGGGGGTGAATAATCGCTCTTTTGAATGCTAGGGGAACAGTACCAGAGGAAAGTGATAAGTTG
Organism: Nerophis ophidion; assembly: GCF_033978795.1. Lineage (NCBI taxonomy): Eukaryota > Metazoa > Chordata > Actinopteri > Syngnathiformes > Syngnathidae > Nerophis > Nerophis ophidion. The sequence continues at coordinate 4,134,963 of NC_084632.1, forward strand.
ATAATATTTAGCACTCATGGTCCTAATATTACAAACAGCTCCTTGATACATTTCTCAGGAAGTGGGTCAAGTAAACAAGTTGTTTGTTTTATCCCATTTATACACATCTTCTTCCGCTTAGCCGAGGTCAGCAGCCTAAGCAGGGAAGCCCAGACTTCCCTCTCCCAGGCCACTTCGTCCAGCTCTTCCCGGGGGATCCCGAGGCGTTCCCAGGCCAGCTGGGAGACATAGTCTTCCCAACGTGTCCTGGGTCTTCCCTGTGGCCTCCTACCGGTTGGACGTGCCCTAGGGAGGTGTTCGGGCTGCATTCTGACCAGATGGCCGAACCACCTCATCTGGCTCCTCTCCATGTGGAGGAGCAGCGGCTTTACTTTGAGTTCCTCCCGGATGGCAGAGCTTCTCACCCTATCTCTAAGGGAGAGACCCAAACTCAATTGGGCCGCTTGTACCCGTGATCTTGTCCTTTCGATCATAACCCAAAGCTCATGACCATAGGTGAGGATGGGAACGTAGATCGACCGGTAAATTGAGAGCTTTGCCTTCCGGCTCAGCTCCTTCTTCACCACAACGGATCGATACAACGTCCGCATTACTGAAGACGCCGCACCGATCCGCCTGTCGATCTCACGATCCACTCTTCCCCCACTCGTGAACAAGACTCCTAGGTACTTGAACTCCTCCACTTGGGGCAGGGTCTCCTCCCCAACCCGGAGATGGCATTCCACCCTTTTCCGGGCAAGAACCATGGACTCGGACTTGGAGGTGCTGATTCTCATTCCAGTCGCTTCACACCCGAGGAGACCCTGCCCCAAGTGGAGGAGTTCAAGTACCTAGGAGTCTTGTTCATGAGTGGGGGAAGAGTGGATCGTGAGATCGACAGGCGGATCGGTGCGGCGTCTTCGGTAATGTGGACGCTGTATCGAACCGTTGTGGTGAAGAAGGAGCTGAGCCGGAAGGCAAAGCTCTCAATTTACGGGTGGATCTACGTTCCCATCCTCACCTATGGTCAAGAGTTTTGGGTCATGACCGAAAGGATAAGATCACGGGTACAAGCGGCCCAAATGAGTTTGGGTCTCTCCCTTAGAGATAGGGTGAGAAGCTCTGCCATCCGGGAGGAACTCAAAGTAAAGCCGCTGCTCCTCCACATGGAGAGGAGCCAGATGAGGTGGTTCGGGCATCTGGTCAGAATGCAGCCCGAACACCTCCCTAGGGCATGTCCAACCGGTAGGAGGCCACAGGGAAGACCCAGGACACGTTGGGAAGACTATGTCTCCCGGCTGGCCTGGGAACGCCTCGGGATCCCCCGGGAAGAGCTGGACGAAGTGGCTGGGGAGAGGGAAGTCTGGGCTTCCCTGCTTAGGCTGCTGACCTCGGCTAAGCGGAAGAAGATGTGTATAAATGGGATAAAACAAACAACTTGTTTACTTGACCCACTTCCTGAGAAATGTAGCAAGGAGCTGTTTGTAATATTAGGACCATGAGTGCTAAATATTATTAACTTATCACTTTCCTCTGGTACTGTTCCCCTAGCATTCAAAAGAGCGATTATTCACCCCCTGCTCAAAAGACATAACCTGGATTGTGAACCTAAGGTAACCTATGAAGGTGCCCCACCTTCCCTTTATCTCAAAAGTCCTCCAAAAAAATGTTGCACAGCATTTAAATGAACACTTAACATCTCTGTGAACCCTTTCAAATCAGTCTGCGAACCGATCCAGTGAGAGCTGAAGATCCCGGCCAGATGACACCATCAGGACCACATCATCTGCAAAAAGCAGAGACCAAATCCTGGTAGCAACCAAACCGGATCCCCTCAACGCCTTGACTGCGCCTAGAAATTCTGTCCATAAAAGTTATGAAAAGAGTCAGCCTTGGCGGAGTCCAACCCTCACTGGAAAGATGTCCGACTTTCTGCCTATAATGTTGTTTTTACAAAAAGAGAGAGAATATTTTCTACATTGGTTTAGACCAGGGGTAGGGAACCTATGGCTCTAGAGCCAGATGTGGCTCTTTTGATGACTGCATCTGGCTCTCAGATAAATCTGAGCTGACATTGCTTAACACGATAATTATGAATAATTCCACTTGTAATCACAGTGTTAAAAATAATGTTCAAAATATAAAACACTCTCATGCTTTTTTTATGTTCAAGCAGTTGTGTTAATGGGAAGAAGTCATTTATTTATTATTGGTTAGTGTGAGGCTTGCCCTCCTGAGGGTTCTTCGGACCCCCAAGCACCGTCATAAGGGGCCAGTTTCAGGGTTACCATAGTCTCTCAGTTGCTTTCCAGCGGTTTAGCTCGGTTGGTAGAGCGGCCGTGCCAGCAACTTGAGGGTTGCAGGTTCGATTCCCGCTTCCGCCATCCTAGTCACTGCCGTTGTGTCCTTGGGCAAGATACTTTACCCACCTGCTCCCAGTGCCACCCACACTGGTTTGAATGTAACTTAGATATTGGGTTTCACTATGTAAAGCGCTTTGAGTCACTAGAGAAAAAGCGCTATATAAATATAAATATAATTCACAATTGTATTTTTCTCTTTTGTTCTCGCTTGCGCTCTGGCTCCAGCCCCGACCCCGTCTCCCCTCCTGGCTGCTGCTTATAACAGAGCGACAGGTGATTAGATAACAAGGCCCAGGTTGGCCTTTTGCGCACCTGTCGCTGATTTCGAGGCCGTTCCTGGCACTCGCTGCAGGCCTGCAGGCCACGCCCCCTCCACAACTCGCTTCATAATAACAATGTTATCACAAAGAGTAAGAGACCTATTGTGAGTGAATTATATTTATATAGCGCTTTTCTCTAGTGACTCAAAGCGCTTTAACATAGTGAAACTCAATATCTAAGTTACATTTTTAAACCAGTGTGGGTGGCACTGGGAGCAGGTGGGTAAAGTGTCTTGCCCAAGGACACAACGGCAGTGACTAGCATGGCAGAAGCGGGGATTGAACCTGCAACCCTCAAATTGCTGGCACGCCCACTCTACCAACCGAGCTATACCGCCCCTATTATACTCTAGAATTGTTTGTCTTACTTAAAAAGGCACACTTTTAGTTCTGTTCAGTGTTAAAAAAATATTTTATAGCTCTTACGTAAATACGTTTTGAAATATTTGGCTTCTTGGCTCTATCAACCAAAAAGGTTCCAGACCCCTGGTTTAGGCTCCGTGGAAACTGTGCAGTCTGACCAGGTTCAGCCACATTTCTGCAGCACCGAAGAAAAAGGCTCAGAGTCATGATGACCTTGCAAAGCGACATTGAATGATAATATTTAAAATGGACACAGTCCTTATGGTGTTATTGATTTCATTTAACAGACCACTAATGACAAACTGGAACATCACAAACGGTGATGATGGTAAACGCTCTAAAGAGCATCATTAGGGACGCACGGTGGTGCAGTGGATGTCACATGGGCCTCGCTGTTGTATTCGGACTCCAGCTCTCGCCCTCCAGCTATAGCTCAGACCCCAATGAGGACAAGCAGTATAGAAAAAGTATGATGTGATATACTGCTTGTCACTAGAGGGAGCTGTGAGCAGCATGTTTATTGTGCTGTCAGGTCACATGATCCATGTGCGTGTGATGTAAACACAACACTCCTGTGGGTCCCAAACTCTTTTTGTCAAGTATCAGTTGGATGTGGCTTTGAATAGCTTTAAAAAGACATTATTGTGAATATTTATGTGAATTATTTTGTATGCAATCAAATAAAATCATGTTATGTTTCTCTTCTTATATTCTTATTTTACTGTTATTATTATATTCCCAGCCATCCATCCATTTTCTACCGCTTATCCCCTTTGGGGTTACGGGGGACGCTGGTGCCTATCTCAGCTACAATCGGGCGGAAGGCGGGGTACACCCTGGACAAGTCGCCACCTCCTCGCAGTATTTTTATTCCCATTGTTGCTTTTTATATTTATTGTAATATTTATATTATATTATATTTATGTTTATATTGTACTATTTTGTTACCATTTATACCTCCGTTATTTACTTTTTATTTTTTAAATCGATCTCAATTCTGTCTATCTATCTATCTGTCTGTCTGTCTGTCTGTCTGTCTGTCTGTCTGTCTGTCTGTCTGTCTGTCTGTCTGTCTGTCTGTCTGTCTGTCTGTCTGTCTGTCCGTCCGTCCGTCTGTCTGTCTATCAGTCCATCCACCTCCCTACCCACCCATCTATCTATCTATCTATCTATCTATCTATCTGTCCGTCCGTCCATCCATCCATCCACCCACCCACCCACCCACCCACCCATCTATCTATCTATCTATCTATCTATCTATCTATCTATCTATCTATCTATCTATCTATCTATCTATCTATCTATCTATCCATCCATCCATCCATCCATCCATCCATCCATCCATCCATCCATCCATCCATCCATCCATCCATCCATCCATCCATCCATCCATCCATCCCTCCCTCCCTCCCTCCCTCCCTCCCTCCCTCCCTCCCTCCCTCCATCCATCCATCCATCCATCCATCCATCCATCCATCCATCCATCCATCCATCCATCCATCCATCCATCCATCCATCCATCCATCCATCCATCCATCCATCCATCCATCCATCCATCCATCCATCCATCCATCCATCCATCCATCCATCCATCCATCCATCCATCCATCCATCCATCCATCCATCCATCCATCCATCTATCTATCTATCTATCTATCTATCTATCTATCTATCCATCCATCCATCCATCCATCCATCCATCCATCCATCCATCCATCCATCCATCCATCCATCCATCCATCCATCCATCCATCCATCCATCCATCCATCCATCCATCCATCCATCCATCCATCCATCCATCCATCCATCCATCCATCCATCTATCTATCTATCTATCCATCCATCTAGCCATCCATCCATCCATCCATCTATCTATCTATCTATCTATCTATCTATCTATCTATCTATCTATCTATCTATCTATCTATCTATCTATCTATCTATCTATCTATCTATCTATCTATCTATCTATCTATCTATCTATCTATCTATCTATCTATCTGTCCGTCCGTCCGTCCGTCCGTCCGTCCGTCCGTCTGTCTATCAATCCATCTATCTTATTGTTGCATTGTCTTATACATTGTTATATTTCCTATTAGGTGTATTTTGCTTTTGCCTCAAATCATTGTAATTATGACAAAAGAAAAATCACAAACACATTCAAAGATTTTGGGAAAAGATGAAATTAAAAAAAGTGTTGGTATCGGTATTAATATCGGCAGCTCTGGCTCTTTTTCGAAAAGGGGGCCGATACTAAATGTGCCGTATCTATCTATCCGTCTATCTCTCTATCCATCTATCTATCCATCCATCTATGTTATTGTTGCTTTGTCTTATACATTGTTATATTTCCTAATCATTGTAATTATGACAGAGGAAAAATCACAAAGACATTCAAGGATTTTGGGAAAAGATGAAGTAAAAAAAGTGTTGGTATCGGTATTAATTTTGGCAGCTTTGGCTCTTTTTCAAATTGGGTATCGCCACTAAATGTGCCGTATCGCTCCACCCAATTTGCAGCTGCAGACTGTCAAACGAAAGGTCAAGACAGAGAATTATAAACAGGATTAGGTCGGAAAGGAAATCCCTCTTTTCACAATAAGATAGGAATATAACGAAACAATGTCTAACTTTCGTCTTGGGTTTTTAATTAGGCAAATTGACTTTAAAGATCTTTAATGTCACTTAAAATCAACAATAAATCTGGTGTTGTGTGTATTTAATAATACTAATGTTACGGTGTATCATTTTACTTTGACACGATCAACCGGAAACTAGGTGTTACAGCTTAGTCAAGGAAGACATTCTTGTCCAAAAAAGGCTGACACGCTTCGCCGAGGCAGCGTTGCTTCCACCCGGAAAGAAAGAAAGAAGGTGGCTGCCGAAAGCAATCAACTGTGGCCGGCCACCACCTCAACCATCCGTCCGGTTTATGACTCCAGGCGATCAATCAGCCGCCGGTTAACCTTCGGGCGGGGGGGTGAGAAAAAAAAAAAGGCGTAGTTTGCAATTTACGACCATCGCCTCCTGATTGGTGAGCAACATGGCAGACTGCAACGTGAGCATCGACCAAGAACAACTACCTGGAGTCAAAGACGGTAACGTCCTGAACGCGCCTCTTTGCTCAATCCTTTCATCTTCAACCTTTTTTTGTCACGTCCGCCCATTTAAATGTTGTTGTTGAACTTCTAAACCTCGTCAACAGCGGCGGTGCTAACATGCTAACATAGCAAAACACAGCTGCTGTCAATTAGCATCGTTAGCGTGCCTGGGCTTCCATTTAAAGGCCTACTGAAATGCTATTTTCTTATTTAAACGGGGATAGCAGGTCCATTCCGTGTGTCATACTTCATCATTTCGCGATATTGCCATATTTTTGCTGAAAGGATTTAGTAGAGAACATCCACGATAAAGTTCGGAACTTTTTGTTGCTAATAAAAAAGCCTTTCCTGTACCGGAAGTAGCAGACAATGTGCGCGTGACGTCACGGGTTGTGGAGCTCCTCACATCTGAACGTTGTTTACAATCATGGCCACCAGCAGCGAGAGCGATTCGGACCGAGGAAGCGACAATTTCCCCATTAATTTGAATGTGGATGAGGAAAGTGAGAGTGAAGGTGTAGGAGCCTAAATGCTGTTTAAGTTAATTTACATTTTATGGAAGGTGCTTTGTTTATTCAGCCAAAGGGGGACTATTTACTTTATTTGCATGATAAGAAAATTTATATATTGAATGCTTAGAGTAATTATATTTAAACGGGGATAGCAGGTCCATTCTATGTGTCATACTTGATCATTTCGCGATATTGCCATATTTTTGCTGAACGGATTTGTTAGAGAACATCCACGATAAAGTTCGGAACTTTTTGTTGCTAATAAAAAAGCCTTTCCTGTACCGGAAGTAGCAGACAATGTGCGCGTGACGTCACGGGTTGTGGAGCTCCTCACATCTGAACATTGTTTACAATAATGGCCACCAGCAGCGAGAGCGATTCGGACCGAGAAAGCGACAATTTCCCCATTAATTTGAACGAGGATGAAAGATTTGTGGATGAGGAAAGTGAGAGTGAAGGTGTAGGAGCCTAAATGCTGTTTAAGTTAATTTACATTTTATGGAAGGTGCTTTATGTTTATTCAGCCAAAAGGGGACTATTTACTTTATTTGCATGATAAGAAAATTGATATATTGAATGCTTAGAGTAATTATATTTAAACGGGGATAGCAGGTCCATTCTGTGTGTCATACTTGATCATTTCGCGATATTGCCATATTTTTGCTGAAAGGATTTAGTAGAGAACATCCACGATAAAGTTCGGAACTTTTTGTTGCTAATAAAAAAGCCTTTCCTGTACCGGAAGTAGCAGACAATGTGCGCGTGACATCACGGGTTGTGGAGCTCCTCACATCTGAACATTGTTTACAATCATGGCCACCAGCAGCGAGAGCGATTCGGACCGAGAAAGCGACAATTTCCCCATTAATTTGAACGAGGATGAAAGATTCGTGGATGAGGAAAGTGAGAGTGAAGGTTTAGGAGCCTAAATGCTGTTTAAGTTAATTTACATTTTATGGAAGGTGCTTTATGTTTATTCAGCCAAAAGGGGACTATTTACTTTATTTGCATGATAAGAAAATTGATATATTGAATGCTTAGAGTAATTATATTTAAACGGGGATAGCAGGTCCATTCTATGTGTCATACTTGATCATTTCGCGATATTGCCATATTTTTGCTGAAAGGATTTAGTAGAGAACATCCACGATAAAGTTCGGAACTTTTTGTTGCTAATAATAAAGCCTTTCCTGTACCGGAAGTAGCAGACAATGTGCGCGTGACATCACGGGTTGTGGAGCTCCTCACATCTGAACATTGTTTACAATCATGGCCACCAGCAGCGAGAGCGATTCGGACCGAGAAAGCGACAATTTCCCCATTAATTTGAACGAGGATGAAAGATTCGTGGATGAGGAAAGTGAGAGTGAAGGTTTAGGAGCCTAAATGCTGTTTAAGTTCATTTACATTTTATGGAAGGTGCTTTATGTTTATTCAGCCAAAAGGGGACTATTTACTTTATTTGCATGATAAGAAAATTGATATATTGAATGTTTAGAGTAATTATATTTAAACGGGGATAGCAGGTCCATTCTATGTGTCATACTTGATCATTTCGCGATATTGCCATATTTTTGCTGAAAGGATTTAGTAGAGAACATCCACGATAAAGTTCGGAACTTTTTGTTGCTAATAAAAAAGCCTTTCCTGTACCGGAAGTAGCAGACAATGTGCGCGTGACGTCACGGGTTGTGGAGCTCCTCACATCTGAACATTGTTTACAATCATGGCCACCAGCAGCGAGAGCGATTCGGACCGAGAAAGCGACAATTTCCCCATTAATTTGAACGAGGATGAAAGATTCGTGGATGAGGAAAGTGAGAGTGAAGGTGTAGGAGCCTAAATGCTGTTTAAGTTAATTTACATTTTATGGAAGGTGCTTTATGTTTATTCAGCCAAAAGGGGACTATTTACTTTATTTGCATGATAAGAAAATTGATATATTGAATGCTTAGAGTAATTATATTTAAACGGGGATAGCAGGTCCATTCTGTGTGTCATACTTGATAATTTCGCGATATTGCCATATTTTTGCTGAAAGGATTTAGTAGAGAACATCCACGATAAAGTTCGGAACTTTTGGTCGCTAATAAAAAAGCCTTGCCTGTACCGGAAGTAGCAGACAATGTGCGCGTGACGTCACGGGTTGTGGAGCTCCTCACATCTGAACATTGTTTACAATCATGGCCACCAGCAGCGAGAGCGATTCGGACCGAGGAAGCGACAATTTCCCCATTAATTTGAACGAGGATGAAAGATTCGTGGATGAGGAAAGTGAGAGTGAAGGTTTAGGAGCCTAAATGCTGTTTACGTTAATTTACATTTTATGGAAGGTGGTTTATGTTTATTCAGCCAAAAGGGGACTATTTACTTTATTTGCATGATAAGAAAATTGATATATTGAATGCTTAGAGTAATTATATTTAAACGGGGATAGCAGGTCCATTCTATGTGTCATACTTGATCATTTCGCGATATTGCCATATTTTTGCTGAAATTATTTAGTAGTGAACATCGACGATAAAGTTCGCAACTTTCGGTCGCTAATAAAACAACCCTGCCTGTACCGGAAGTAGCAGACAATGTGCGCGTGACGTCACGGGTTGTCAAGCTCCTCACATCTGAACAATGTTTACAATCATGGCCACCAGCAGCGAGAGCGATTCGGACCGAGAAAGCGACAATTTCCCCATTAATTTGAACGAGGATGAAAGATTCGTGGATGAGGAAAGTGAGAGTGAAGGTTTAGGAGCCTAAATGCTGTTTAAGTTAATTTACATTTTATGGAAGGTGCTTTATGTTTATTCAGCCAAAAGGGGACTATTTACTTTATTTGCATGATAAGAAAATTGATATATTGAATGCTTAGAGTAATTATATTTAAACGGGGATAGCAGGTCCATTCTATGTGTCATACTTCATCATTTCGTGATATTGCCATATTTTTGCTGAAATTATTTAGGAGTGAACATCGACGATAAAGTTCGCAACTTTCGGTCGCTAATAAAACAACCCTGCCTGTACCGGAAGTAGCAAACGATGTGCGCGTGACGTCACAAGTTGTCAAGCTCCTCACATCTGAACATTGTTTACAATCATCAAAGAGAGCGATTCAGAGCGAAAAAGTGACGATTTCCTCATTAATTTGAGCGAAGATGAAAGATTCGTGGATGAGGATAGTGAAAGAGAAGGACCAGAGAAAAAAAAAAAAAAGACAGGGCAGTGGGAGCGATTCAGATGTTACATTTACTAGGATAATTCTGGAAAATCCCATCCACCATCTTCCGCTTATCCGAGGTCGGGTCGCGGGAGCAGCAGCCTAAGCAGGGAAACCCAGACTTCCCTCTCTCCAGCCACTTCGTCTAGCTCTGAGGATCCCGAGGCGTTCCCAGGCCAGCCGGGAGACATAGTCTTCCCAACGGGTCCTGGGTCTTCCCCGTGGCCTCCTACCAGCTGGACGTGCCCTAAACACCTCCCTAGGGAGGCGTTCGGGTGGCATCCTGACTAGATGCCCGAACCACCTCATCTGGCTCCTCTCGATCCCTTATCTGCTTATTGTGTTACTAGTGTTGTAGCGAGATTATACTGTCGTACCTGAAAGTCGGAGGGGTGTGGTGACCGCCAGTGTCTCTGAGGGAAGCCACGGAGGAGGCAAGAGAGTCGCAGCTGCCTCTTTGACATGTCTACGGTAAGAGCCGACTTATCACCACAATTTTCTCACCGAAACCTGCCGGTTGACATGTGGTCGGGAGCCATGTTTGCTTGACCGCTCTGTTCCATAGTAAAGCTTGACCTTCGGGAATGTAAACAAGGATACACCGGCTGTGTTTGTGTTGCTAAAGGCGGCCGCAATTCACTGCTTCCCACCTACATCTTTCTTCTTTGACGTCTCCATTATTAATTGAACAAATTGCCAAAGATTCAGCAACACAGATGTCCAGAATACTGTGTAATTATGCGATTAGAGCTGGAAAAAAGATGTCACGTGCACTCGTCATCATGCCGACGTTTTCAACAAGATACTTCGCTCGACATTTGTAATTGCAATTTAGTAAACTAAAGCGGCCGTATTGGCATGTGTTGCAATGTTAATATTTCATCATTGATATATAAACTATCAGACTGTGTGGTCGCTAGTAGTGGCTTTCAGTAGGCCTTTAATGTCTGGTGGACAAATAAGTTGCATATCCACACACCTTTCAAATTATCATTCCAGAGCGATTCGGACCGAGAAAGCGTCAATTTCCTCATTAATTTGCGTGAGAATGAAAGATTCGTGGATGAGGAAAGTGAGAGAGAAGGACTAGGAAAAAAAAAAAAAAGACTACGGTGGGAGCGATCCAGATGTTATTGGACTAATTTACCAGGATAATTCTGGAAAATCCCTTATCTGCTTATTGTGTTACTAGTGTTTTAGTGAGATTATATGGTCGTACATGTACAACCTGAAGGTCGGCCCCACACCTTTCTTCAGCACCAGTCGACGCGTGATGGCAATGCCATCTCTGCCCTTCGCAAGGGACCCTCTTCGAAACACTATCTTTCAAAATGATCACTGCATAATATACTGTACTCTGTGTTTGTGTGTGTGGTCCAATCCAACCGTGTTCGCTTGACCGCTCTGTTCCATAGTAAAGCCTCACCGTCATCTTTCAGGAATGTAAACAATGAAACACCGGCTGTGTTTGTGTTGCTAAAGGCGGCCGCAATACACCGCTTCCCACCTACAGCTTTCTTCTTTGACGTCTCCATTATTCATTGAACAAATTGCAAAAGATTCAGCAACACAGAAGTCCAGAATACTGTGGAATTATGTGATGAAAACAGACTACTTGTAGCCGAAACAAAATGCCCTCTACAATGTGTAACATCAAGCGCACGCGTCATCATTCCGCGACGTTTCAGCATGATACTTCCGAGCGAAATTTAAAATTGCAATTTAGTAAACTAAAAAGGCCGTATTGGCATGTGTTGCAATGTTAATATTTCATCATTGATATATAAACTATCAGACTGCGTGGTCGCTAGTAGTGGGTTTTAGTAGGCCTTTAAACATATACATTTTTATTGATTTACATTTAGAATAGAATAGTATGGACTTTATTGTCATTATATTTGCATGTAACGAGATTAAGGACTCCAATTTAAGGTGCGGTAATAGGAAGAAATATGGGATAAAAAAAACTAAACGATTTTGCGTTTCAATACGTTTAATTACTGCGATGAGATGGCGACTTGTCCAGCGACCCCAAAGGAGAAAAACAGTAGAAAATGGATGGATGGAATACGTTTAATTAAAAAATAAAATAATTGTTTCGAACATAATCTAAAAAAATTGAACCGGGTTCTTTTTTTCCCAAAGGCTGTGGTTTTATATTGAAAGAATAAAGGAGAACATTTGTGCCCCCCGCGAGCCCAAAAAGGGAATAAGCGGTAGAAAATGGATGGATGGATATACATTTTTTTATTGATTTACATTTAGAATGGCTGCACAAACCACTACAACATCCTCCGAAGAACCCACATAATCAAAAGTTAAGCAAATATCGAAGTTTTTATTTTGACCAAAAATGTGTTGCAATATTTGATACAATTAAAGTTGAAGATAAATGCAATTTCATGCCGTACAAACATTTTTTTCTATGGAAATGTAAAAAAAAATATTTATATAAGGTTGTTTATTGACGCATATTATTTGCAGGCGTTTGTGGGCCGTGTGAAATGTTGTGGCCCATGAATTGATTAACGTGGACCCCGACTTAAACAAGTTGAAAAACTTATTGGGGTGTTACCATTTAGTGGTCAATTGTAGGGAATATGTACTGTACTGTGCAATCTACTAATAAAAGTATCAATCAATCAAAACCCCGACACCTGTGACTTAAGGTTTGTTTGGCGCCTTTCAAAAGAATAGTTTTAAAAAGGCAGCACCGCCCACCTGACTGCTCAGGCGAGACACAGGTGGAATGGAATGAGGATGTTGTGGCTTGTTTTAAGAAAGTAGAAAAAAAAAAGGCGCAGCAGCTGGGCAGTTGGATGCTTGTTATTCTGGTCAGAGAGAGAAGAGGAAACATGCAGGAAGGAACCATTCCCTTCTGAGGTCACAGTCTTTCTCAACCTTGTCTTGTGTCGTCGTAAAAAAAGTGCATGCCAGGGACTTAAAAGTGTAGATACAAACTGCAGGAGTACATGTTTGGTTTGTACGGTTAAGAAGATTAAGCATATGGTGGAGAAATATCAGCGTTAATCACATCCCAGCGTGGTCCGAGAGGCACTAAGGCTTTGTGGCGTTCTAACCCTCGTCATTACAGTTCTGTCATCTGCTGGCGTTTGAATCGCTGCCTGTTAATCTCACACGTCACAACTGTGGAAATAGGCCTCGGCGATATGGCTGGAAAATGTATCCCGACATAGGAGTTTTATATCAGTCGATATTAGGGATGCACCGATTAATCGGTAACCGAATATATTTGGCCGAATATGGCAAAAAAAGCCACATTCGGCCTTCGGTGGAATGAGTTAAAAACTAGGCTGAATAGTGGCGTGTGACGCAATTATTTGACGCAGTGACGTTGGGATATGTTGTGTACCTGTATAAGTGTATGAGGTTACAAGCACACACTTATTGAGATTTAGTGGGGCCTCTGTTTACATTATTAGCCTGTTGTGTAGGCTACCTGTATAAGTGTATGAGGTTACAAGCACACACTTAATTGAGATTTACTTGAGCCTTCTGTTTACATTATTAGCATATCTACTGTGGCTAAGCAGACTTTTGCCAAAAGGACAATAATTAATTTGTTGTGGGTTTATCCAATTTAATGCACCTTATTTTTTTTTGGAATGCATGTTTTGTTTGAAGGCCTAATATAAATGAAAAACTTTGTGCTTTTTTTGAAAAGCAAAGACTACTGGAATATTAAAAAAATGTCAATATTCAATAAAAAATTACTTTATTTGAAAAACATGTCTAAATATTTATTCTAGGCTATTTATGCAATATTAAAAAAAATGTGAAAAACTGCATTCATTATTCGGTATTCGGCCTTCGGCCAAGCGTTTAAATTTTATTCGGCTTCGGCTTTGGCTACAAATTTTCATTTCGGTGCATCCCTAGTCGACATGCACCTGGGGATAGGTTGATTGGCAACACTAAATTGGCCCTAGTGTTTGAATGTGAGTGTGAATGTTGTCTGTCTATCTGTGTTGGCCCTGAGATAAGTTGGCGACTTGTCCAGGGTGTACCCCGCCTTCCGCCCGATTGTAGCTGAGATAGGCGCCAGGATGGATGGATATCAATTATGATTGATATTTTTATGACCTATGGAATAGGCAGCACGGTGGAACAAGGGTTAGTGCATGTGCCTCATAATACGAAGGTCCTGCAGTCCTGGGTTCAAATCCAGGCTCGGGATCTTTCTGTGTGGAGTTTGCATGTTCTCCCCGTGACTGTGTGGGTTCCCTCCAGGTTCTCCGGCTTCCTCCCACCTCCAAAGACATGCACCTGGGGATAGGTTGATTGGCAACACTAAATGGTCCCTAGTGTGTGAATGTTGTCTGTCTATCTGTGTTGGCCCTGCCATGAGGTGGCGACTTGTCCAGGGTGTACCCCGCCTTCCGTCCGAATGCAGCTCAGATTGGCTCCAGCACCCCCCGCAGCCCCAAAAGGGACAAGCGGTAGAAAATGGATGGATGGATGAACTATGGAATATAAGGATCAGGAGAAAAATATAAGAAATGTAAACATTTTTATTTGATTTGTAACTCCCTCTGATTGTGATCCTCTCAGCCATCAAGGGGGAGAGGAAATGTCAACACAAGCATGGAAAACAATGTAAACAAAGTATTATAATCACATTAAACACTTAACAATAAGCTCTTAAAATGAAGGAATATGTAAGAAATGCTTCATCAAGTGAAAGAAAATAGTGAGAAAATGTAAACAGAGATAAACCTCAGAAGTATTTTCTGCAGGTTTAGTGTCAGGAAGTTACAGCTGTGCTCTAAAGTGTGAGCGCAGCTAAGGTGGTGTGGTATTAGCGGTCTTGCCTTGCATCATGTACAGACCACAAAGGGACTACGGTTTCTTTTGAAAAAAAATCCAAAAAGTATCCAGGTGACTTTTTAATCCACAATTTCTTCATTTGGACTTTCTCTTTTCACATCATGCAAAGAATCATATTGTATATTGTAGCGTCCCGGAAGAGTTAGTGCTGCATGGGATTCTGGGTATTTGTTCTGTTGTGTTTATGTTGTGTTACGGTGCGGATGTTTTCCCGAAATTTGTTTGTCATTCTTGTTTGGTGCGGCATGGCGTAGTGGGTAGAGCGGCCGTGCCAGAAACCTGAGGGTTGCAGGTTCGCTTCCCACCTATTGACATCCAAATCGCTGCCGTTGTGTCCTTGGGCAGGAAACTTCACCCTTTGCCCCCGGTGCCGCTCACACTGGTGAATGAATGATGAATGAATGATTGGTGGTGGTCGGAGGGGCCGTAGGCACAAACTGGCAGCCACACTTCCGTCAGTCTACTCCAGGGCAGCTGTGGCTGCTGATGTAGCTTACCACCACCAGGTGTGAATGAATCATGGGTTCCCACTTCACTGTGAGCGCTTTGAGTATCTAACAATAGAAAAGCGCGATATAAATCTAATCCATTATTATTATTATGGGTTCACAGTGTGGCGCATATTTGTAACAGTGTTAAAGTTTATTTATACGGCCACTCTGTGTGACCTGTATGGCTGTTGACCAAGTATGATTTGCCTTCACTTGTGTGTGTGTGTGTGTGTGTGTGTGTGTGTGTGTGTGTGTGTGTGTGTGTGTGTGTGTGTGTGTGAAAAGCCATAGCTGTTATGTGATTGGGCCGGCACGCAAATGCAGTGTCTTAAAGGCACGCCCCCAATATTGTTGTCTTGGTGGAAATCGGGAGAAATTCGGGAGAATGGTTGCCCAGGGAGATTTTTGGGAGGGGCACTGAAATTCGTGAGTCTCCCGGGAAAATGGGGAGGGTTGGCAAGTATGACTGGTAGACGCACCTGCTCTGTACTTCTCCCTACGTCTGTGTACCCTTCCGTACAGAGGCGTTTTAAAAAGTCATCAATTTTACTTTTTGAAACCGATACCGATAATTTCTGATATTACATTTTAAAGCATTTCTTGGCCGATGATATCGGCAGTCCCATATAATCTCTAGTTGGAACCCATTTCTTCAGTGTATCAGCATATTGAGAAGGAAATAGGCACTAACACTAACCATATCCACATAGGTTTTAATTGTTGAAAATATATTTTGCCCAGTCAGTTGGATAACACATGGACATACAGGCTAATTAGCATATATTTCCCCCGTTAGCCTGTATGTCCATGTTTCATTGACCGGGCTAGCATGCTAAGCATTACACTAAGAGCGAAACACCATCACACTAAGCATTGGTTGCAGGGACATACTATCTTTCATAGATTGTATTGGACAATATAGTTTACATACCAAATATCTAATTGTATTTATTACAAGTAATAAGAAAAGGTAAAGGTCTGACTTACCTATCAAGGAGTAAATGAGCAAGTTTTCAATGGGCTCCATCTTTCAAAGGCATCCCCGATACAAATCCTGTTTTAGTTCCTGGCTTTGTCATGAATAACTTGAGAATGGTAACTTTTAGATGGACTAACGTCTGACATGTTTAGTAACTTTACCAGTGGCAGTAGTCAGACCAAGATGGCGGTGCGTCACTGGCAACCTGGATGCTACACACTCACGGACTTATTAATTGGTCAAACGGTGGAGGGTGGGGCATCGAAATGTAAACACTAACAATATTTCAGGGCTGTAAATGTAAGTAATTTTGAAATCAGCATATCCCGGCTGAACTACTGTTATCAGTGTTAGAGATTTGAACATATCTGAAATATGGGATCTGAACCGAGGATGTCGTTATGGCTTCTGCAGCCCTTTGAGACACTTGTGTTTTAGGGCTATATTAATAAACATTGATTAATTGATTTATTATAGAGGTATTGGAAAATAATATTATTTATTAATGCCATATCAGGGCCATTTAATGGTGACTTGACATGACATTTTTACATATGACACCTTCAAATCAAATACATTTTAAAGTAAAATTTAAAACAATAAAGGCTTAGCAAATAAAACATATCAATACTAAGACTGAAACACTTTCAGTGAAGTATAAGAAACAGAAAACATGCAAAATATTGGCTTTTCTAACAGTTATTTTAGTTTTTTTTATGTTAATTATATATTAATGAATGAATTAATTAATTATATTTTTTATATAGCGCTTTTTCTCAAGTGACTCAAAGTGCTTTACATAGTGACACCCAATATCTAAGTTATATTTAAACCAGTGTGGGTGGCACTGGGAGCAGGTGGGTAAAGTGTCTTGCCCAAGGACACAACGGCATTGACTAGGATGGCACAAGCGGGAATCGAACCTGAAACCCTCAAGTTGCTGGCACAGCCACTCTACCAACCGAGCTATAAAAAAAAACTACTGATTCAAAAGACTTAAGTGTGCTTTTAAGTATTTTTTCAGCACATTCAGCAATATAATAACCGGGGTCAATTTGGTCCCAAAAATGAAGTAGAATTCATTCGCTGGTACACTTGGGTGGTGGCATCACACATAAAAATCACTTTACTTTGTTCATGTCTTGCCTACAAATGTTGCTTGATTAAGTTATGTACAAGTAAAACCGAACAGAATGGAAATCTTTGCCACATTTCATACCTAGCACATGAATCGAGGGCTTAATTATTGTTTTTTTCATTAATTATTGAAGAGCTGACCCTCCTGTAGCGTGGAATGGCAGCCCATCGTAAACCTTTTTTATTTATTTATTCTTTTACAAACACTGTCGGCTAATTATCTTTCTTCTTTTTAGTGTGCAGAGACTTTGCTGTCCTGGAAGACCACTCCCTTGCCTACAACCTGCAGGAGCAAGAAAGTAAGCAAGTTTTCCATATTGTTTTTATTTGTATTGGTGTGAAGATCTCAACCTTGGAGCCTTCTTTCTTCTATCTATCCTGATGTCATGGCCAACAAGGTGGGTTTCCCTCCTTCATGCTGTCCACAAACGTCCATGACGAGCAACAATCCTGAGTTCACCTTGTGTATTTTACATGTGTGCTGTGTTCAATGTGTGAATGTTCGGCTTTCATTCCTTCTTCTCGCCATGACTCTGCATACAAGTCACACACCAAAACCACAATTACTGCAGCATAAAAATAATCCTTTTGTGTGCTGCTCTCCTCGCTCGTCAATTATTAACCAGCTTCTTTCTAGAAAGGCACAGTGCTCATTACGGAGTATTATGAAACTGTTTGAACGACGTGTGTTCATCCAAGCCTCAAATCTTGCCTTAATTGTCTTTATTTAAGACCTCACTTTAAAGGGGAACTGCACTTTTTTTTTTTTTTTTTTTAAAGAGTTTTGCCTTCAAAACATTATGAGAGACAAGAAGACAAAAGTTTTTTTTGTTTGTTTGTTTTTCGCTTTCTAACATATAAAATGGGCTCGTTCTTACCATGAATTGATTAACGTGGACCCCGACTGTGGAAAAGGTGATTTTCTGTGAATACTTTCTGGATTCACTGCATTCCCGGATTTTGTAAATCCTAATGTAAATACTAATACAAGAATTTCTGAAATTAAAAATGTCAATCAATTGACAGACATGACTGATGTATACATATTTACAGTACTTGTACACCTGGCTGCTACATAACAGACATTGCTATATCATCCGCTAACTCATATAAATACTCTTAATATTCTTCTTTTTAAACTTTACTGAACACTTAATTCTTGGTGGTTTTTCAAGTGATTAACATGTTGTCTTGTCTGTGTGACATGTTTGGCTTTGTCCGCCACTCCTCCTCCAGTGATAATATTACTTGTAAGAAATGTATTTATTTGCTGCTATGGAGGTGATGAGTATTAACTTAGTGCAGTGTTTTTCAACCACACTAGTGTGCTGCGGGAGATAATCTAATATCACTTATTTGGGTTAAAAATATTATTTGCAAACTAGTAATTATAGTCTGCAAATGATGTTGTTGTGTTGGTGCTGTCTAGAGCTCTGCAGAGTAACTGTGTAATACTCTTCCATATCAGTAGGTGGCAGCCGGTAGTTAATAGCTTTGTAGATGTCGGAAACAGCGGAAGGCAGCGTGCAGGTAAAAAGGTGTCTAATGCTTAAACGAAAAATAAACAAAAGGTGAGTGCCCCTAAGAAAAGGCATTTCAAGCTTAGGGAAGGCTATGCAGAACGAAACTAAAACTGAACTGGCTGCAAAGTAAACAAAAAAACCGAATACTGGACGACAGCAAAGACTTACTGTGGAGCAAAGACGTCGTCCACAATGTACACCCGAACATGACATGAAAATCAACAATCCCTCCACAAAGAAGGATAAAAACAACTGAAATCTACTTGATTGCTAAAACAAAATAGGTGCGGGAAATATCGCTCAAAGACATGAAACTGCTTCAGGAAAGTACCAAAATAAGAGAAAAAGCCAACAAAATAGGAGCGCAAGACAAGAAATAAAACACTACACACAGGAAATCATCAATAAACTTTAAATAAGTCAGGGTGTGATGTGACAGGTGGTGAAAGTACACCTACTTTGAGACAAGAGCTAAAGTGATGCATGAAAGGTTATATTTTAAAGTCATATCCAACAATTGTGACGACTTATTACTGTCAACTGACTTTCGTTTTTTAAGGATTACTGCTGGTGGTGTGCCTCCGCATTTTTTCAACGCAAAAAACGTGCCTTGGCTCAAAAAAGGTTGAAAAACACTGACTTAGTGGGGCGGCTCCACACTGTGTATGAACATAGCCAGGTATTGTCAGCCAGGGGACCAAATATAAATCAAGCACGATCTTAACAAAGCCTTCTTGTCTGCTCCTGCTTTTCCGTACTCTGTGTAACAAATTCAGCCGGGCCCTCCAATGGAAATACTGTATACATGTAAGAAATGTATTTGTCACAATGGAGATGATGATTATTGATCTAGGATTGTGGCTCCTAAAGTACCAGTTGAAACAGCCTTCCAAGTCGACAAAGGCTTTGCAAAATAACTGCTATCTGAACGAGTGGAATGACAAACAAAAGCTGCCATTGTGCTCAAGGACTGTCTGCATGATGGCCTTCCTCCCCGGCTCTGATAGCCTCGCCGGCCAGGACCAGTTGGCTCGGCTCTTTATGCCGTGTTTTTGACTTGAATGTGTGTGCGCCAACACGGCCTGACACATTCACAATCTCAACTTTAGGCAAGAAAAATGTGTTTACATTTTCTGCAGAAGCATGCAGCCCAAGTGTGAAGTACGGCTGCATGATTAATCGACATCCAACAAGGTGTATTCTTGCACCCTTAATTATTATTTCATATTGTGATTACATTTGTGTTTAATATGGTCACAAAATTATGCTGACAATAATGTTATTTTTGGGACAATATATCGTCCAGACAAATGTAAAAAATAACCTTTTATAGTTTCAATGTTCAGTTGCAGAGCATGATGTGGACACAAGCTCGGAGTCTATCTGCATGAAGCCAAATATTTTTGAAGTAAATTATTGCATATTGTTCTAATTTGTGGCCCTTTGAGGTAGGGCTGGGCGATATATCGTGGGTTTGTTGTCTCTGTGCGATATAGAAAATTACTATATCGTGATATTCGAGTATACATTCTCACGCAGTTGCTTTTCGCTGCGGGCATTACACTACAGGCTTTTCTCACTCTTTCTTGTCTCTCCTTAACACAGAGACTTAAAACAAACGCACCTTCTTACGTCACATACTGTCGCTTCATACGCCCTCGCTGAGCAGAGAGGTAGCAGCATGGGTAACATTAGCTGTGATGCTAGCGGAGTGGTTATACGAGGGAGAGAAGGTGCGAATCTAGTAACAAATGAAGGAAGAATTAATTCCCGAGAAAAACAGGACGGGGTCCATCGTCTGGCAGTGGTTTGGCTTCAAGCGGGAAGATGTCGAACAAGTATGCGGCAAAAGCATTGCTACAAAAAGTAGCACTTACTGCTAATTTGTAGCATCGTTTGAAAAGTCACCCGCCAGAGAATGAAGAGTGTTTGAAACTCCACATGTCAACATCTCCGTTCAGTGCCACACCCACAACATGCAGAGGCAACCATTTCCACATCAACACCGTACGAAAAAAATAGTTATAACGTCCGCAGTAACCTGCCAAATAGTGAAGGACGTACATTATTTGATTTCCTATTAGGCAGCTCATTTTTATTTGACACTTATTGAAATATCTTGTGTGACATCATGCACAAAAGTGCACTTTGTTTTACACTTGTAATGGTGTTCTGTACAAAAAGTGCACTTTAATTTAGTGTTGTTTTGATATGTCAATCAATGTTTACTTATATAGCCCTAAATCACTAGTGTCTCAAAGGGCTGTACAAACCACAACACAAACCACTACGACATCCTCGGTATGCCCACATAAGGGCAAGGAAAACTCACACCCAGTGGGACGTCGGTGACAATGATGACTATGAGAACCTTGGAGAGGACGAAAGCAATTGATGTCGAGCGGGTCTAACGTGATACTGTGAAAGTTCAATCCATAATGGATCCAACACAGCCGCGAGAGTCCAGTCCAAAGCGGATCCAACACAGCAGCGAGAGTCCCGTTCACAGCGCAGCCAGCAGGAAACCATCCCAAGCGGAGGCGGATCAGCAGCGCAGGGATGTCCCCAGCCAATACACAGGCGAGCGGTCAATCCTGGGTCCCGACTCTGGACAGCCAGTACGTCATCCATGGCCACCGGATCGGACCGGACCCCCTCCACAAGGGAGAGTGGGACATAGGAGAAAAAGAAAAGAAACGGCAGATCAACTGGTCTAAAAAGGGAGTCTATTTAAAGGCTAGAGTATACAAATGAGTTTTAAGGTGAGACTTAAATGCTTCTACTGAGGTGGCATCTCGAACTTTTACCGGGAGGGCATTCCAGAGTACTGGAGCCCGAAATGAAAACGCTCTATAGCCCGCAGACTTTTTTGGGGCTTTGGGAATCACTAATAAGCCGGAGTCTTTTGAACGCAGATTTCTTGCCGGGACATATGGTACAATACAATCGGCAAGATAGGATGGAGCTAGACCGTGTAGTATTTTATACGTAAGTAGTAAAACCTTAAAGTCACATTTTAAGTGCACAGGAAGCCAGTTTAGGTGTAATGTGATCAAACTTAGTGACATCATGCACAGAAGTGCACTCATAGCTTGTTTTAAAATGTCTCTGACAATCTTGCACTTCCTGTTTTGGAAATGACATGACTGTTTGTGCCACTGCTTAATAACTGTTTAATAAATACAGTACTGATAAGTTGACTTAATTGTGGTTTCCATCTCTGCCTGAAAGTTTACAATGAGCATATATTAATGCAGTATGAAGAAGAATGTTTTAATGTAGACTCAGAATCATCATACTGTTGTGATTATATGCATCAAGTGTTCATTCAAGGCTAAGGCAAAATATGGAGATATATATGGTGTATCGTGACATGGCCTAAAAATATCAAGATATTAATAAAAGGCCATATCGCCCAGCTCTATGACATCATGCCCAAAAGGGCACTTTATTTGTTTTAAACTATTGTAGTGGCGTTCTGTACAAAAAGTGCACTTTAATTTAGTGTTGTTTTGATACGTCATCTTAGTGACATCATGCACAAAAGTGCACTAATAGCTTGTTTTAAAATGTCTCTGACAATCTTGCACTTTCTGTTTTGGAAATGACATGAATGTTTGTGCCACTGCTTAATAACTGTTTAATAAATACAGTATTGGTAAGTTGACTTAATTGTGGTTTCCGTCTCTGCATGAAAGGCAAAAATATGAAGATATATATCGTCTATCGCAGGGGTAGGGAACCTGTGGCTCTTTTGATGACTGCATCTGGCTCTCGGATAAATCTGAGCTGACGTTGCTTAACACGATAAGTAATGAATAATTCCACTTGTAATCACAGTGTTGAAAATAATGTTCAAAATATAAAACATTCTCATGCATTTTTAATCCATCCATCCGTTTCCTACCGCACCTGTTCAAGAAGTTGCGTTAACGGTAAGAAGTTATTTATGTATTATTGGTTAGTGTGGGGCTTGCCCTCCTGGGGGTTCTTCAGACCACCAAGCACCGACCTGAGAGTCTGTTTCAGGGTTACAATATTGTTTTATTTTTCAATAAGTCTCTCAGTTGCTTTCCAGCAATTGTCTTTTTCTTTGTCGTCCTTGCTCGTGCTTTGGCTCCAGCTCCAACCCCATCTCTCCTCCTGGCTGCTGCTTATAACAGAGCGACAGGTGATTAGATAACAAGGCCCAGGTGGGCCCTCTACGCACCTATTGCTGATTTCGAGGCTGATGGTGGCAACACCCCGCTTCGCTGCAGGCCCGCAGGCCACGCCCCCTCCACAGTTAGCTTTCGAATAACACTGTTATTACAAAGAACAAGAGACCTATTATACTCTAGAAATGTTGGTCTTGCTTAAAAATGCACGCGTTTAGTTGTGTTCAGTGTTGAAAAAATATTACATGGCTCTTACGGAAATACATTTTGAAATATTTGGCTTCTTGGCTCTCTAAGCCAAAAAGGTTTATCGTGACATGGCTTAAAAATATCGAGATATTAATAAGAGGCCAGCCCTACTTTGAGGCAAGAATATAAATAATATAAAAGTAACACTTTTTGTTTTTCTAGTTTTATCAACTTATATGTATAAAATATAAAAATCTAGATTTTGTGAACTTTTACTTATTATTTTTTATTGACATCATTCCAATCATTTGTGGCTTTTCTGTTCCAGTGTGCAGCAATCTTTTTTCGGTCCTGATTTGACGTGACACAACAACCTCAAGGTTGATTGTTTGGGCTTCCACTTGACGAATGTGGCAGCCCTTGAATGATGCGCTCCAACTTGACTTCTGCCTTCAGATATTTATTTGATCAAAAAGATCAATAAGACACCTTTTTGACTTGTGACTCACCGGGCTCCTCGTTTCACCTCAGCGCCCGAGATCAGGAACTCTATTTAGCCTGGTGCTGGCAAATTGCCAGATGCTATTTGGAGCTTTTCACAAGGATGACGGATAGTCGGTGAAGAAGATCTTGGAATGCGAGTGAGTGATGCGCTCCACGCTTAGTGCGTCAGCCGGCAGGATTTATCTGCAGTTACGGCCGCAACGCACACTCTGCTCACCTTGGAACGGCACCGCCACGACGCACGTTCATTTCTCAGGCATCTTTTGGGTGTGTCGTCAGAGAATGACGAATATGCGTCCGAGGCGTTCATCTTGTTCTTCATTCCAAAAGTGCGCCAGGAGGAAAAACATCAAGTCGCAGCGAATCAGGAAATAAGTCACTTGTTGACATTTCTGGCTGAGTGGTTTCCCGCCGGACTGCGATTTATCTGTGGCGGTGACTTGCAGGGGTGTCTATATGAGGCATCATTGACTAAGACACATGTGTATGTCTGTTTTATTACTTGTAGCATTTCACCGCAGGTCAATTCCCTTTTTTTTTTTGCCTATGTCGGATTTTTTCATACTTCCTCCCTCAATTTTTTGAGGGAGGAAGTAGGAAAAAACAAGCCAATATGATTATATTTATATTGGGGGCAGCACGGTGGACCAGGGGTTAGTGCATGTGCCTCACAATACAAAGGTCCTGAATAGTCCTGGGTTCAATCCCGTGCTTGGGATTTTTCTGTGTGGAGTTTGCATGTTCTCCCCATGACTGCGTGGGTTCCTTCCGGGTACTCCGGCTTCCTCCCACTTCCAAAGACATGCACCTGGGGATAGGCCCCTCCCACTTCCAAAGACATGCACCTGGGGATAGGTTGATTGGCAACACTAAATTGGCCCTAGTGTGTGAATGTTGTCTGTCTACCTGTGTGGGCCCTGTGATGAGGTGGCGACTTGTCCAGGGTGTACCCCGCCTGAATGCAGCTGAGATAGGGAACAGCACCCCTCGCAACCCCAAAAGGGACAAGCGGCAGGAAATGGATGGATGGATATTCATATTGGCATTCATGGTAGCTAACGATTAGCGATCTATTTGTGAGCTGGCGTTTATGGTTCCAGCTAGTGATTGGAACGATTAGTTTTCAGCTTGCGATCAAAAATCTTTTGGTCAGCTGGGGAATTGTAGCCCCAGTTGCTAGCCGGGGATCGGACCCCGATTTGCCAGCCAGGGATCGGAGCCCCAGTTGCCAGCCAGGGATCGGAGCCCCAGTTGCCAGCCAGGGATCGGAGCCCCAGTTGCCAGCCAGGGATCGGAGCCCCAGTTGCCAGCCAGGGACCGGGGCCCCAGTTGCCAGCCAGGGACCGGGGCCCCAGTTGCCAGCCAGGGACCGGGGCCCCAGTTGCCAGCCAGGGACCGGGGCCCCAGTTGCCAGCCAGGGACCGGAGCCATAGTTGCCAGCCAGGGACCGGAGCCATAGTTGCCAGCCAGGGACCGGAGCCTTAGTTGCCAGCCAGGGACCGGAGCCCTAGTTGCCAGCCAGGGACCGGAGCCCTAGTTGCCAGCCAGGGACCGGAGCCCTAGTTGCCAGCCAGGGACCGGAGCCCTAGTTGCCAGCCAGGGACCGGAGCCCTAGTTGCCAGCCAGGGACCGGAGCCCTAGTTGCCAGCCAGGGACCGGAGCCCAAGTTGCCAGCCAGGGACCGGAGACCAAGTTGCCAGCCAGGGACCGGAGACCAAGTTGCCAGCCAGGCACCGGAGACCAAGTTGCCAGCCAGGCACCGGAGACCAAGTTGCCAGCCAGGCACCGGAGACCAAGTTGCCAGCCAGGGACCGGAGACCAAGTTGCCAGCCAGGCACCGGAGACCAAGTTGCCAGCCAGGGACCGGAGCCCTAGTTGCCAGCTAGAGATGGCAGCAGAATACTGTTATTTGAATATTGTTAGTTTTGCACAATGACAAGGTTCTTTTAGGTACAGTTTAAGGTGAAATGCAATCATAATTTCATACAAGATATAGTATAAGTGCTTGTCTTTCTTGGCCTGGAAAATGTTGAAGACCCAGATGTCATTGTGAGTGTTTTTTTTCATTAGTCGTGTGACTGGCTAGTGAGGAGGTACTGCAAAGTCATCCAGGATACATGGATGGGTGTCCATGTGTCATATTTGTGAAGACACTCAAGAGAGCAACGTGTTTGTGTCTTCCAGTTGAGAGCCACTTGGCGTCCAACGTCCACAAGAGCCGCCTGGTGCAGCAGGACCTGAAGGTGGCCAAGAAGCTGCAGGAGGAGGAGGATGAGATCGCCAAGGTCGTGATCAAGAAGCAGCATGTCGAAATGTGAGTGTGTCTCTCACTGACTCACCGCTTACACCATGTGACACATCTCCAGCAGTCTTACTAGCTGATCAGCAATAGCAGACACACTTGTGCAGCAGTGCTCCACCTAGTGGTAGCCTGCAGTACACCTCCTGGCTCAATGCCATTTAAGTCCGGCCCCCACCTACCGGGGTAAAATCTCCTGTGTGCCGTGCATTTTAATGGCATAAACTTGCTGACTCTTACAGTGTCCTGCTAATTTGGTCATGCAGCAATACTGCTGAAAAAAGGCATCGACATTCATGCAAATGTGGAGTGTGGGTCCCTTAAAGCAGGGATGTCCAAAGTGTGGCCCGCAGGACATTTTTCAATGCCAAAATACGATTAAAAAAAAAAAAAAAAAATTCAAAGCATAAAAAGTAGTAAAAAAGAGCAAAGAGGTGAAATTTAACAAGAAAATGTTGCAATTTTGACTCTAATAACACAAAGCTGCCATGCAGGCTGTTTCTTTCTTAAAAAAAATAATGAATCAAAATCAATGTCATTATGAATTATTGACCTATTCAAGGCACCCATTACGTCCACTTTGAGATATTTTTTGTGTAAAATGTTGCACATTTTGTGTTTGCCACATGTTTTTTTTTTAAATAAACAAACAAAAAACATAAACAACGATAAAACTTATAATTGACGGATAGATCTGAAGTTGATCTTGAGATTATTGTGTTAAAAATCAACAAAATAATTATAATTAATTTTTTAACACTTTCATTAGTAGGACCCTTTTAGATCCCCAATAATTTTAGTGTGATTTTTATTTTTTCCTTTTTTATTTAATTTTTTTTTTAAGTGCCATTGCTCAAAAAATAATAATGAATCAATGTTGTTATGACTTATTATGGGGCGGTATAGCTCGGTTGGTGGAGCGGCCGTGCCAGCAACTTGAGGGTTGCAGGTTCGATCCCCGCTTCCGCCATCCTAGTCACTGCCGTTGTGTCCTTGGGCAAGACACTTTACCCACCTGCTCCCAGTGCCACCCACATTGCTTTATATGTAACTTAGATATTGGGTGTCACTATGTAAAGCGCTTTGAGTCACTAGAGAAAAAGCGCTATATAAATATCCTTCACTTCACTTATTGACCTTTTTAAAGCTACATTTATTATATAATCTAAAATATTCCACTTAAAGATGTTATTGGGTGAAAATATTGCATGTTTTGTGTTTTTTCTATTAAAAAAATGATTTTCTATGACAAAAAGGGCATACAACTTAATTTTTTAAAAATGTTATATTGACAGATAGACTTAATGTTGAACTAGAGATTTAAGCCTATAATAATACTGAATAATGACACTTTTTTAATACTTTTTTGACCAAAACCCTTTGATGTCACCTGGATCAAGCCTGAGTGGAGGCCTAAATGTTTATTTTTATACATATATTGTATTGGTTTTTAAAATAAAAAATATCAAAATGGCCCCGGCTTGCTTTGATTTTTCAGTGTGCGGCCCTCAGTGGAAAAAATTTGGACACCCCTGCCTTAAAGGCTCCGTTATAGATTTTGCATCAATAATGGATAAAACTGACCCCCAAAAAAATCATCATTATAATGGGGGTTTTACAGTAGACACAATGATGCACACTTTTCCAGGTGTCATTCTACCACAAGTTCAAAGGCTTCCAGGAACATGTTGTCTTATTTATATTTTGGTTGTTAAGGTGTTGTTGTCCTCTCTCTCTCTCTCTCTCCTGCCCACAATCGACACAAACTGGCGGAAACCTCAGCGAGCGCCAAGATAATGAGATCGCCCTTGAGATTCAGGACCAACTGGTCCGACAGGCCGAACTGCAACGACGCCAGCAGGAAGAGATAGATGCGGTAGGAAATGCACACACACTCACACACACACACACACACACACACACACACACACACACACACACACACACACACACACACACACACACACACACACACACAAAGTTAGTAGTTGGTATGACTTTAATGACACGAGTGCCCCTCCCGGTTTTAAGAATGGGTTCAACTCATTATTGTCATCTGTGGATATCTTAGTCAGCAAAGTATTTGCTTGAATGAAGGTTGAGTCCCACTGTGAATGGAAAAACCAAAACAGTTTTTACACGCTGATTTGATCATCCGCTCTTCAGCACCACCACACTTAAATGGATACAGCAATCAGTACCAGTACTCTAACTGTACCACTTTTTGGTCCCTTTTTGTGTGGCATAATAAATATTGTTTTTGACATAATAGTGAGAGTCCAGTCCATAGTGGATCTAACATAATAGTGAGAGTCCAGTCCATAGTGGATCTAACATAATAGTGTGAGAGTCCAGTCCATAGTGGATCTAACATAATAGTGTGAGAGTCCAGTCCATAGTGGATCTAACATAATAGTGAGAATCCAGTCCATAGTGGATCTAACATAATAGTGAGAGTCCAGTCCATAGTGGATCTAACATAATAGTGTGAGAGTCCAGTCCATAGTGGATCTAACATAATAGTGAGAGTCCAGTCCATAATGGATCTAACATAATAGTGTGAAAGTCCAGTCCATAGTGGATCAAACATAATAGTGAGAGTCCAGTCCATAGTGGATCTAACATAATAGTGTGAGAGTTCGGTCCATAGTGGATCTAACATAATAGTGTGAGAGTCCGGTCCATAGTGGATCTAACATAATAGTGGAAGTCCAGTCCATAGTGGATCTAACATAATAGTGTGAGAGTCCAGTCCATAGTGGATCTAACATAATAGTGTGAGAGTCCAGTCCATAGTGGATCTAACATAATAGTGAGAGTCCAGTCCATAATGGATCTAACATAATAGTGAGAGTCCAGTCCATAGTGGATCTAACATAATAGTGTGAAAGTCCAGTCCATAGTGGATCTAACATAATAGTGAGAGTCCAGTCCATAGTGGATCTAACATAATAGTGTGAGAGTCCAGTCCATAGTGGATCTAACATAATAGTGTGAGAGTCCAGTCCATAGTGGATCTAACATAATAGTGTGAGAGTCCAGTCCATAGTGGATCTAACATAATAGTGTGAGAGTCCAGTCCATAGTGGATCTAACATAAAAGTAAGAGTCCAGTCCATAGTGGATCTAACATAAAAGTAAGAGTCCAGTCCATAGTGGATCTAACATAATAGTGATAGTCCAGTCCATAGTGGATCTAACATAATAGTGTGAGAGTCCGGTCCATAGTGGATCTAACATAATAGTGAGAGTCCAGTCCATAGTGGATCTAACATAATAGTGTGAGAGTCCAGTCCATAGTGGATCTAACATAATAGTGTGAGATTCCAGTCCATAGTGGATCTAACATAATAGTGTGAGAGTCCAGTCCATAGTGGATCTAACATAATAGTGTGAGAGTCCAGTCCATAGTGGATCTAACATAAAAGTAAGAGTCCAGTCCATAGTGGATCTAACATAATAGTGATAGTCCAGTCCATAGTGGATCTAACATAATAGTGTGAGAGTCTGGTCCATAGTGGATCTAACATAATAGTGAGAGTCCAGTCCATAGTGGATCTAACATAATAGTGTGAGAGTCCGGTCCATAGTGGATCTAACATAATAGTGATAGTCCAGTCCATAGTGGATATAACATAATAGTGTGAGAGTCCGGTCCATTGTGGATCTAACATAATAGTGTGAGAGTCCAGTCCATAGTGGATCTAACATAATAGTGTGAGAGTCCAGTCCATAGTGGATATAACATAATAGTGTGAGAGTCCAGTCCATAGTGGATCTAACATAATTGTGTGAGAGTCCAGTCCATAGTGGATCTAACATTATAGTGATAGTCCAGTCCATAGTGGATCTAACATAATAGTGTGAGAGTCCGGTCCATAGTGGATCTAACATAATAGTGAGAGTCCAGTCCATAGTGGATATAACATAATAGTGTGAGAGTCCGGTCCATAGTGGATCTAACATAATAGTGAGAGTCCGGTCCATAGTGGATCTAACATAATAGTGAGAGTCCAGTCCATAGTGGATATAACATAATAGTGTGAGAGTCCGGTCCATAGTGGATCCAACATAATAGTGGAAGTCCAGTCCATAGTGGATCTAACATAATAGTGTGAGAGTCCAGTCCATAGTGGATCTAACCTAATATTGTGAGAGTCCAGTCCATAGTGGATCTAACATAATAGTGTGAGAGTCCAGTCCATAGTGGATCTAACATAATAGTGTGAGACTCCAGTCCATAGTGGATCTAACATAATAGTGTGAGACTCCAGTCCATAGTGGATCTAACATAATAGTGTGAGACTCCAGTCCATAGTGGATCTAACATAATAGTGTGAGAGTCCAGTCCATAGTGGATCTAACATAATAGTGTGAGACTCCAGTCCATAGTGGATCTAACATAATAGTGAAAGTCCAGTCCATAGTGGATCTAACATAATAGTGTGAGACTCCAGTCCATAGTGGATCTAACATAATAGTGTGAGACTCCAGTCCATAGTGGATCCAACATAATAGTGAAAGTCCATTACATCGTGGGGCCAGCAGAAGACCATCCTGTGCGGAGACAGTCCAGCAGCGCAGAGATGTCCCCAACCGATGCACAGGCGAGTGTGGTCAACCCCGGGTCCCGACTCTGGACAGCCAGCACTTCATCCATGGCCCCCGACCCTCTCTCCACAAGGGTGAGGGCGGCAGAGCAGAAAAGAAAAGAAACGGCAGATCAACTGGTCTAAAAGGGGGTCTATTTGAAGACTAAAGAATACAAATGAGTTTTAAGATGGGACTTAAAGAATTACAGAGACAGACATTAAAGACAAAGAGAACATTACCATCATTCTCCCTAATTAACCACAGTCTCCTTTTAGAACCCTGCAGGTTCTACAAAAACAAAACATCAGTGCTGTGTTGAAATACTTATAAAGTATCAGCTGTGGCTGTAGGCAAGCTCTTTTTTTTTTTTAGCACCACAAGATGGCAGGTGCTTTTGTACCTGTGCTTGGGCTTCAAAATTTACTGGACTGTGTTTACTCTTCTGTGCTATTAATGCTGGCTCATCAGTTTGCTCCTCATCACTGCTGCAATGTCTGTTCTGTTGCTGTTGTGTTGTGCACAAAACCTGCTTGAATAGGGCTGCATTTTCCTTTCCACTTTCTCAAGCCCTCCACATCATTTTAGCTCCAAAATTCATTTGTTTAGGTCTGGGTTTTTTAAATCTTGGCAGTCTATCGCCGCAAACAAGGGACTCCTGTTTATTGTTGCTTGTGTGTGCATTTTGCAGACTATCGCTCGGGAGCTGCACGAGAAAGAGATGAAAGAGGAAAGGCGACGGAAGAAACAACTGGAAGAAGAGTACTATGAGGATCCAGGAGGTGAGGACCTTGACCTTTCTTTGCCTAGACCTGAATATTTTTAGTGGACCACTGACGCCACATAACCTCCTGTTGAGTGCGGCATGGATACAAGCGTGACACACAGGCATTGTCTGCAGTTTATGTCAAAACATTCCATGTTTGTTTTGTTAGAGCGTGAACAAAGGAATGACCCTTTCTGAATAACGCCTTGTTTCCACCCAAAGGTTCACTTCAGGTCGGCACAATACCAAATGCAACATTTGTGCTGCATTTACTTCAGTAATATTTGTCCTACAATAAGCACACAATTTATTCTATTTTACTTAAGTCCTTTACAAAAGGTAAACATGCTAGGCTATAGATTACCAGGAACTACAAGCTACACAACAGCTAAGCACACAAGCTAGATATAGGTAATAATCATTGAACAATAAAAGGTTAATAATTTAAGAGCCTCTTCTCACTCCGGTGCTTACCGAAGGCATGCGGTAAATTTAGGCCTGCGCTTATAAATTTGAGTGTGATGTAAGGATACCATCATGAAAAGCACATTTAATTAAAAAAACGTTATTATGGTCTTACCTTTACTTAAAAATGAAGTCCATGTGCAGCTCCTTCTGATCAAAAGCATCGATAACTTGTTTATAGAAGTCTTCCTTATCTTTCTTCAGTTTTAAAAGTCTCTGTCTCGATGGAGGTCTTCCTTTATTACCTCCTGCTTCGATTGAAAGTCCAGTTTAGAAAACTGTTTTATTTTAGATAGGTAATCCTCCATGTTAAAAGTGCAGGCGAGAGGAGAAAATAAACGATCGCTGCTCACTCTTGTTGCTTGTTGTCACTTCTGCTGCAGCCGAGTTGTCGCAAGAAGGATCACTAGCGCTCTCTACCACCACAAGGCGGGAGTCATTTAATGACTCAAGTCATATTTGACACACGCAGCTACGGTTTATTAATAAAACATAGCTGCTTAATGTTCTTTTTAGCATATTCAATAGCTTGGACCTTGAATCCTACTGAATAGCTCTTAATCTTCTTCCCTTTATTGGATTGGATTTATGCGATTTCAAATGATTGAAATCAGCCTCCTCCAGTTTGAAAATGATGACAGGTGAAGTGTCACTGGTGATGTGACAAGTTTGACCCGGCGGAAATTCTAGACATGCGCTAATAAAAATAATATTTTGCAAAACGAGTTTGACCCGGCGTTAATCCTGAGCCGGCGGTAATACTAAGCATCCGCTAATTATTTTACGAGTTTGACCCGGCAGTAATTCTAGACAGGCGCGTACTATATACCCGGCGGCAATTCAAGGAAATACGGTAAAATGTAAAACCAACTTTTATCTGTTGGTACCTGTTTTTGTGAATTTGAGATATATATTGTGGAGGTTGCCCTCCCGTGGGTCCTCCAGACCACCACGCATTGCCATGAGAGCCCGTTTCAGAGTTACAATATAGTTTTATTTTTATATAATGTCTGCGGGTTGCTCTCCAGCAATTGTCCATTTGTCTCTGACAGGCACGCTCTCGCTCTCACGCCAGCTCCAACAATGTCTGTTCTCCTGGCTGCTGTTTAAACAGTGTGTCAGGTTATTAGACCATAAGGCCCACCTGGGCCATCCAGGCACCTGTCGCTGACTTCGAGGCTTGTCCTGGCACACCCCGTTCCGCTGCAGGTCCGCAGGCCAGGACCCACTCCACATATATAAATCCCGAACATGTGAAATCAAACCATGGAAGTATTGCTGAGTTATTTACAAAACAATATTGCCTTCATTCCTACTTCCTCAAAAGGCGTTTTGAATTTGCCCAACTTGACGTTTTTGCAACATGTGACGTCAGCGGATAGCTCAATATATGGTAGAGCTTTACCCGAAGAGCTTAGCGCGAGGCCGCCATTTTAGTCAATAAGTTTTTTTTATTTCTATCCTCTTGTTATGGGGCAGACTAGCTCGTACATGCACATGCATCCTCCGCTGTTGCCATTTCTAACACAAAGTAGCGCACAGTTCTCACTTAAATCTGTCAGTAGACTCCATATGGAAGTGCTAAAAACGACAACATGGCTGACGGGGAGAAGATGCAGTCGAGGTGGAGGCACGTAATAAAGATCGGCCCACAAAACGGCGCATTCTAAAGAGACTTGGAGATGGTCTGTAAAACATAATCCATGCAACACTCTGAACAAAGAACCACCATTACATGTTATTTAGACCGGTGTTTTTCAACCACTGTGCCGCGAGATGCAGTCTGGTGTGCCGTGGGAGATTATTCAGTTTCACCTATTGGGGTTAGAGATACTTTTTGCAAACCAGTAGCTAATTGCTTTGTTGATATTGGAAACAGCGGTAGGCAGCATGCAGGTAAAAAGGTATCTAATGCTTAGTAGAAATGATACGCACGTTTAGAAGACTGAACCGCACTTGTACTTCCAGTTCAAAACTCTAAACAGCAGGAAAAACTGTAGCCATTCACCCAGCAGCACATGCAGTGAACCAACTTGTCCAAAAGATGGCGCCATAGCAGTAACATTAATGTATTTTGCATGTGTATTGTAAAAATGCTTAAACCAAAAATAACCAAAAGGTGAGTGCCCCTAAGAAAAGGCATTGAAGCTTAGAGAAGGCTATGTAGAACGAAACTAAAACTGAACTGGCTGCAAAGTAAAAAACAACAGAATGCTGGACGACAGCAAAGACTTACTGTGGAGCAAAGACAATGTACATCCAAACATGACATGTCAATCAGCAATGTCCCCACAAAGAAGGATAAAAACAACTGAAATAGTCTTGATTGCTGAAACAAAGAAGATAGGGAAATATCGCTCAAAGGAAGACACGAAACTGCTACATGAAAATACCAAAAAAAGAGAAAAAGCCACTAAAATAGGAGCGCAAGACGAGAAGTAAAACACTACACACACGAAAACATCAAAAAAGCCCAAATAAGTCAGGCGTGACAGTACAACTACTTTGAGACAAGAACTACAGTGATGCATGCTTGGTTCTGGTTCAAAGCTATGTCACTGTCAACCGAGTTTCAATTTTTAATTATTTCTGCTGCTGGTGTGCCGCCGGATTTTTTCACTGCAAAAAATGTGCCTTGGCTCAAAAAAGGTTGAACAACACTGATGTAAACCACCAGGAAGTGTTTAAATGTGGAAAACAATTATATCATGACCCCTTTTAGAGACCACATAAGTCCATTCAATAGGTTGGCGTTTTTCATTGCTATTGTTCTGTTTGACTCATTTCACTCGATCAAACCTTTTCCAACATGTTTACTGCTGACATCCTATTGAATCAATACTGCTATGGTATTCGAGTTAGATGGAACACTCCTACTGGAAACTGAACTGGGTGGAAACAAGGCTACAAGAGTTGTAAAGTTTAATACCAAGTATGTTGCTGCTAGGCCTTCCTTTTGAGCAGGCTGGGGATGACTTTGTGTGCACTGGAGTCTTTATGAAGCTTGTCACCGGAAGTCAGCGGCCTATTTTTATCTTTAATCCACAGGATGAGTGTCGCACATAAGCCAGCGTGTGTTTACAATCCGTCTGCGCTTTTCAGACAATCAAGTAGGAGGAATAATGAGGGCTTAAACGGGAGAGAACACTTAAAGCACTTAGGCTGTGTCGCTTTATGCCAGTGGCAGCCACTTTAGACCTGCACTTTGAATTTTCTTCACACTCAGCAACGACCTTGGCCTCAACCTGAGGAAACAATGGTGCGGTTTTTCTTTACTCATTCATTCTTCACGCAGGCCACCTGCCATCGTCGTGTCAGTTCAAGTTTGGTTATTTTGAAGCCATTTACTCTTGTCAGCATTTATGATACTAATGTTTAGCTTACTAACTACTTCAGGAACTTGTATCCATTGTCCATTTGCCAGCATAATGTTGCCATGACTAACCTACTAACCACCTGACTTCATTACCGTATTTTCCAGACTATAGAGCTATAGAACTATAGAGCGCATAAACCGCACCCAATAAATTCTAGAAGAAAAAAATATTTATCCCTATCAACTGTACCTGAATACAAATCGCAGATATATACGTTGTGAAATTAGTTATTTACACAGAAATATTCTGTAAATGTTTGTTTCCATACCTTAATTGTTTCCAAACGGCGTCTGTAACATGGCAGTAAAACAGCTGAACAAACAAAACAAAAGTCATGGTCATGGACCTACTAGCTGCGCAAGCTTTGATTGATTAATTGATTGATTGATTAAAAATGTTTTAACCTACTCAGTGGACCAGTGGTTAGAGCAGGGGTCAGGAACCTTTTTGGTTGAGAGAGCCATGAAAGCCAAATATTTTACTATGTATTTCCGTGAGAGCCATATAATATTTTTTAACACTGAATACAACTAAATACATGCATTTTTAGGTAAGACCAAACATTTTAAGAGTATAATAAGTGTCTTCTTCTTTTTAATAACATTGTTTTTCTGAAGCTAACCAATATTAAATAAAATAGTTCTTACCATTAATGCGACTTCTTGAACAGGTGTGGTAGAAAACTGATGAAAGGATTAAAATGTTTGAGAATGTTTTATATTTTGAACGTTTTTTTTTTAACACTGATTACCAGCGGAATGATTCAATACTTAACGATCGCTGTGTTTTTCAACCGCTGTGCCGTAGTACACTAGTGTGCCGTGGGAGATCAGGTAATTTCACCTAATTGGGTTAAAAGTATTTTTTTCCAAACAGTAATTATAATCTGCAAATGTGTCTTTGTTGAGTGTCGGTGCTGTCTAGAGCTCGGCAGAGTAACCGTGTAATACTCTTACATATCAGTAAGTGGCAGCAGGTAGCCAATTGCTCTGTAGATGTCGAGAACATGGTATGTCGTGATCCCAATATGGGGGAGGCAGCGTGTAGGTAAAAAGGTATCCAACTTTTAAACCAAAAATAAACAAAAGGGGAGTACCGCTAAGAAAAGGCATTGAAGCAAAACAAAGCTAAAACTGAACTGGCTACAAAGTAAACAAAAACGGAATGCTGGACGACAGCAAAGACTTACAGTGTACGGAGAAGATGGCGTCCACAAAGTACATCTGTACATGACATGACAATCAACAATGTCCCCTCAAAGAAGGAGTACGTCCTCACAACTTAGTCTTGATTGCGAAAACAAAGCAGGTGCGGGGAATAGCATTCAAGGAATACATGAAACTACTACAGGAAAATACCAACAAAAGCGGAAAAGCCACCCAAATAGGAGCGGAAGACACAGGAAAACCCCAAAAAAACGAAAACAAGTTACGGCGTGATGTGACAGGTGGTGACAGTACACCTACATTGAGACAAGAGCTATATTGATGCATGGTTGGTTTTGGTTGGAATTCATATCCAACAATTGCGAGAACAACTTTTTATTGTCAGTATCCGCTACTGAGTTTCATTTTTTTATGTTTTCTGCTGGTGGTTTGCCTCGGAATTTTTCCAATGACAAAAATGTGCCTTTGCTCAGAAAAGGTTGAAATACACTCACTTATCGTGTTAAGTAATGCCAGCTAAGATGTATCTAAGAGCCACATGCAGTCATCAAAAGAGCCACATCTGGCTCTAGAGCCATAGGTTCCCTACCCCTGGGTTAGAGTGTCCGCCCTGAGATCGGTAGGTTGTGAGTTCAAACCTTGGTGGAGTCATACCAAAGCCTATAAAAATGGGACCCATTACCTCCCCGCTTGACACTCAGCATCAAGGGTTGGAATTGGGGGTTAAATCACCAAAAATTATTCCCGGGCGCGGCACCGCTGTTGCTCACTGCTCCCCTCACCTCCCAGGGGGTGATGGATCAAATGCAGAGAGTAATTTCGCCACACCAAGAGTGTGTGTGACAATCATTGGTACTTTAACTTTCTTAGTAGATTGCACAGTACAGTACATATTGCGTACAATTGACCACTAAATGGTAACACCCCAATAAGTTTTTCAACTTGTTTAAGTCGGGGTCCACGTTAATCAATTCATGGTAACTAGCTCTCCAATCAGCTAAACAGACTCAATAACTCCATAGTGACGTTTTGCTGAATTTACAGAGGAATTTGTGAAACTGAAACGATACAAAAAAAAAAGTCATTGTAAGTTATTAATACTAACACAGACATTTGTAAACGTGTTAGCATATTAGCTAATGCTAACGAAGCTAGCTTTGTTACATTATGCTCGCACATACAAATATTTGGGGCGTCAAATCAATTCTGAATGAATCGCAATCCTTATTTGTAACAATTTTTAATCAATTAAAACAATCAAAATTCATTTATATTTTTTTTAATCTGTACTTTTTAGCCAGGCGAATCATATTGTTGATGTAGATGCCCATATTTGCTGTACAGATAAGACATACATACAGTTATCAAAGTTGTTTGTCTATTTTATGGAGGAATAGTAAGTCATAGAACTGGCACCCAAATTTATTTAAAAAGAAATGTATTGATTATAAATCGAGAATAGACTTTGAATCGACTTGTTACCCTCAAGAATTGAATCGAATTGTGTGCTGCCCAAAGAGTCACAGCCCTAACTAATATGCATGAAAGTATTCCGACATCCCACACAGGACGGTTGAGTTAGAAATAGTTGTTTTAGTTATATTGTAAAAACTTACAAACGTTGCTTAGAGTGAGAAATAAAAAAATCCATGCGAGTAAAAACGATACGCATGTCTAGAAGACGGAACCGCACTTGTACTTCTAGTTCAGAACTCTAAACAACAGGAAAAACTGTAGCCATTCACCCAGCAGCACATGCAGTGAACCAACTCGTCCAAAAGATGGCGCCATTGCAGCAACAATAATGTATTTTGCATGTGTTTTATAAAAAAGCTTGAACCAAAAATAAACAAAAGGTGAGTGCCCCTAAGAAAAGGCATTGAAGCTTAGAGAAGGCTATGCAGAACGAAACTAAAACTAAACTAGCTACAAAGTAAACAAAAACTAAATGCTGGAAAACAGCAAAGACTTACTGTGGAGCAAAGATGGCGTCCACAAAATATATCCGAACATGACATGACAGACAATGTCCCCACAAAGAAGGATAAAACAACTGAAATAGTCTTGATTGCTGAAACAAAGTAGATGCGGGCAATATCGCTCAGAGGAAGACATGAAAGTGCTACAGGAAAATAACACAAAACAAGAAAAAGCCCCCAAAATAGGAGCGCAAGAAAACTAAAACAGTACACACAGAAAAACAGCAAAAAACTCAATAAGTCAGGGCGTGATGTGACAGGTGGTGACACTACACCTACTTTGAGACAAGACCTACTTTGATGCATGCTTGGTTATGGTTCAAAGCCAAGTCCAACAATTGCAACAACTTTTTACTGTCAACCTAGTGTAGTTTTTTAAAGATTTCTGCCGGTGGTGTGGCTTAGGACGTTTTGCAATTCTCAGCGTAGAAAAATCCATAAATTAGCCACATTGTTTTATAAACTGCAGGGTTCAAAGTAGTGGCTTATAGTTTGGAATTTACGGTACTTGTCTTGGTTGTCACTTTGCACATCTCCACGTTCCCTCCAACCATTATTCTGTCAATGTCCCCCTTTCCCCGACTTTTCTCAGCTGCAAGACA
Source organism: Nerophis ophidion (assembly GCF_033978795.1). Taxonomy (NCBI): domain Eukaryota; kingdom Metazoa; phylum Chordata; class Actinopteri; order Syngnathiformes; family Syngnathidae; genus Nerophis; species Nerophis ophidion. The sequence continues at coordinate 4,173,891 of NC_084632.1, forward strand.
GCTTCTTGACTTGGACAACCCCGTGCACCACACCGCTAGTTCCTCAAATGCTGCGGTGAGCTACCCAGCTGAGCACTCGCCAGATTATAATTCCATCGAGCCAAAAAGGAGCAGGTACCCGAAACATGACCCAGCAGCCCCACATAGCTCTAAGTACACTGAACCCCCCCTGGTGGCAGAAGGTGGGCAGCGCAGGCATGCCGATACATACCCAGTTCATCAGCTGTCCCCAAAAGTTAGGCCTGGGGACAGGTACCCGGACTATGAACCAGCTGAGTCCAGCAGAGCACAGGACTCGGAAAGAGCGGTGAGACGGAGAGAGAGGCCGACCCGATCTCCACATGGTCCCATGGAGAGAGACGAAGGCTGGCAGAGGGACAAGAGACACAACCGAGACTGGGCCAGAGAACCAGAGCATTACGTGAGAAAGGAGAAGGACTTGAGAATGGCGAGAGCAGGAAAAGACAGAGATGGAGGCCATAGAGACTATAGCGAGGACGGGCAAAGACACAAAGGACATCGAGGCAGGGAAAAGGCTCCTGACCATGAACCTTTGGAGTCCAGGCGGGGCCGGGGCTCCCGGGAGGAGGAAGAGGATGAGACCAGGAGGGCCAGGGCTCGCCACAGGGTTCTCTCTGACGAGGTGTTTGACGAGATCAGGAACTTGGACAGCAGGGAGCTGCCACAAGGGGACGCCTCCAGCGGAGAGACAGGTACCACCCTGAGTCCCCGTCCGGCCTCTGTGGGCGTGCTGTGTGCTGTGGATCTGTCAGGTGGTGGTCTGATCAATCTTCATAAT
>NC_084632.1:4179689-4237189 GCF_033978795.1 Nerophis ophidion
GTTAAAAAAAAATAAAGTGCACTTTTGTGCATGATGTCAAAAAAATGTGTCAAACAAAAATGAGCTGCATAATAGGAAATCAAATAATGTATGTTCTTCACTATGTGGTTAATTACTGCAGACGTTATCTCCTTCTTTTGTTGACTATTTGTTAAATATATATATATATATATATATATATATATATATATATATATATATATATATATATATATATATATATATATATATATATATACACACACATATAGATATGTACATACATACTGTGATTAGGTGGCCACTTGTCTACCGCCCGAATGCAGCTGAGATAAGATCCTGCGACCCCAAAAGGGACAAGCGGTAGGAAATCAATGGATGGATATGTGTGGCGCAGTGGTATAGTGGCCGTGCGCAACCCGAGGGTCCTTGGTTCAAATCCCACCTAGTACCAACCTCGTCACGTCCGTTGTGTCCTGAGCAAGACACTTCACCCTTGCTCCTGATGGGTGCTGGTTGGCGCCTTGCATGGCAGCTCCCTCCATCAGTGTGTGAATGTGTGTGTGAATGGGTAAATGTGGAAGTAGTGTCAAAGCGCTTTGAGAACCTTGAAGGTAGAAAAGCACTATACAAGTACAACCCATTTATCATTTATTTATTTATATATATATATACACACAGATGTGTATATATATATATATATATATATATATATATGTGTGTATGCGTGTATATATGTGTGTATATATATCATGCACACGCATACACAAGTCTCCAAAACGTTAATTACCATGTTGCTACAATAAAAAACAAACCAAGGAAAATATAAAAAGTTGTACTGTTTTTATAGTGTATGTATGTATGTACGTATGTATATATATATATATATATATATATATATATATATATATATATTCCTCGCACACTAATTGACGCAAGAGCGCCCACTTGCCGCTGATGTCACGTTATTGATGGGAAAATACATTTTACAACAGTAAAATGGATTAGAAAGGACAGATCGAAAAAATAAAACAACAAAATAAAATAATTAATTTTTTTTAACTTGGGCTTCCCGCGGGCCGGATTTTGGACGCGGGCGGGCTGTATCCAGCCCGCGGGCCGTAATTTGGGTACCACTGTCTTACACACATGTAAGTGATGTTTTTTTTCTCCTAAATTAAACACGTTAGCGCTGCAAAAAACAAGTCATTACTGGTCCCACGTTGGCTAAAAGATAATGCTAGAAAAAAACACCTAAAGCTTGTCCTGCTGTTTGCTAATGTATAATATTCATGTTTAAATTAAATTATTTTTTTTACTACAAATTATTGTCGACTCCAGGCCTCTTTTATCACTAATAATTGGTTTTGGGTAAAAGGCCTTGATAAAAACATGATGTCCAGTGTGTGGCTCCACATCTGAAAGTCCTTGCACTTTGACAGGAGATTGCCAGACTGCTGATGGAACAAGAGAAGAAGGAGTACAGGAAACACAGAGAACGGGGCAAAGAGCGGGAGGAGAAGGACAAGGAGAGGGAGAGGGACAGGGAGCGCTTGGCCATGGAGAAGATGGCCATGGAAAGGAGGCGCCCAGAGGGAGACCACAGGGTGAGGCAAAGGTAACATGGGTCTCATTAGATTGTGCAGGTGTACCTAATGTTGTGGCTTTTTCCATCTTTGTCGGATTCCAGCTAAATCCAGAGGACGTTGTCCGACCTCGAACCCGAGACGACCATGACCACCAGAGGCACAAGAACCACCACAAGCCTTCCAGGTAATGGCACACAGCACAATAGTTAGTCATTGTACTCTTTAACCCTATGTATTATTTTTGTATATCAATTCGGCCTTAGGCATCCCCAGCCCCAATCCCACGAGTACGTGAATTTAAACCCTGGTTACGGCTACCCTGACCACGCCGCTCCTCAACGGGCGCACGCCAGGCCAGAGGCCGCACACAAAGGTACGACACACTTAACTCGGGAAACCATTCAGCCTGACATCACCTCTTGTCATCCAAACTGTCTTTCTGTATCCAGGAATATTTGTCATTCCTAGATATTGTAGTCTCAGGGCGTTCAATCATCACCACTGGACTCTTTGGTTGGTCTTGGAAGATGTTTTAACTCTCATCTGAGTAGACTTCATCTGTTCATGGTCTTAGACTTAGATCGGTTGCATCTAGTCTTAGACCTAGATTGGTCACATCTAGTCTTAGATTTAAATTGATCACATGTAGTCTTAGACTTAGATCGGTTGCATCTAGTCTTAGACCGAGGTTCGTCACATCTAGTCTTAGACTTAAATTGGTCACATCTAGTCTTAGACTTAGATCGGTTGCATCTAGTCTTAGACCTAGATTGGTCACATCTAGTCTTGGACTTAGATCGGTCACATCTAGTCTTGGACTTAGATCGGTCACATCAAGTCTTAGACTTAGATCGGTTGCATCTAGTCTTAGACCTAGATTGGTCACATCTAGTCTTAGACTTAAATTGGTCACATCTAGTCTTAGACTTAGATCGGTCACATCTAGTCTTAGACTTAGATGGGTCACCAATAGTCTTAGACTTAGATTGGTCACATCTAGTCTTAGACTTAGATTGGTCACATCTAGTCTTAGACTTAGATTGGTCACATCTAGTCTTAGACTTAGATTGGTCACATCTAGTCTTAGACTTAGATTGGTCACATCTAGTCTTAGACCTAGATTGGTCACATCTAGTCTTAGACTTAGATTGGTCACATCTAGTCTTAGACTTAGATCGGTCACATCTAGTCTTAGACTTAGATCGGTCACATCTAGTCTTAGACTTAGATTGGTCACATCTAGTCTTAGACTTAGATTGGTCACATCTAGTCTTAGACCTAGATTGGTCACATCTAGTCTTAGACTTAGATTGGTCACATCTAGTCTTACACTTAGATCGGTCACATCTAGTCTTAGACTTAGATCGGTCACATCTAGTCTTAGATTTAGATTGGTCACATCTAGTCTTAGATTTAGATCGGTCACATCTAGTCTTAGACCTAGATTGGTCACATCTAGTCTTAGACTTAGATTGGTCACATCTAGTCTTAGACTTAGATCGGTCACATCTAGTCTTGGACTTAGATCGGTCACATCTAGTCTTGGACTTAGATCGGTCACATCTAGTCTTAGATTTAGATTGGTCACATCTAGTCTTAGATTTAGATTGGTCACATCTAGTCTTAGATTTAGATTGGTCACATCTAGTCTTAGACTTAGATTGGTCACATCTAGTCTTAGACTTAGATCGGTCACATCTAGTCTTAGACTTAGATCGGCCAATGTTTCTGAACAGTCTGTTCTTTTAGAAGGCACAGCAATAAATGAACAGTGTCTGCTTGCCAAGTAGGGACTTTAATTTATTTCTTCAGTTTGCAGGTAGCAACAGTTCTAATATATATATTGTATTCTATACTTGTAAATGTATATGTGTGTGTGTATATGTAATATGTGTGTATGTATGTAGGTGTGTGTGTGTGTGTGTGTGTGTGTGTGTATATATATATATATATATACATATACATATACAGGACTGTCTCAGAAAATTAGAATATTGTGATAAAGTCCTTATTTTCTGTAATGCAACTAAAAACATGAAAATGTCATACATTCTGGATTCATTACACATCAACTGAAATATTGCAAGCCTTTTATTATTTTAATATGGCTGATTATGGCATACAGCTTAAGAAAACTAAAAAAAAACCTATCTCAAAAAATTTGAATATTTTCTCAGACCAAGTAAAAAAAGAGATTTATTACAGCAAAACAAAATCAAACATTTAAAAATATCAATTAATGCACTCAGTAGTTTGTTGGGAATCCTTTTGCATGGATTTATGTGAAGATTGCCGAAATAAAATACATTGATTGATTGATTGATTGATTACTGCATCAATGCGGTGTGGCATGGAGGCAATCAGCCTGTGGCATTGCTGAGGTGTTATGGATGCCCAGGATGCTTCAATATCAGACTTTAGCTCATTTGCATTATTGGGTTTGGTGTCTTTCAGCTTCTTCTTCACGATAACCCACAAATTCTCTATGAGGTTCATGTCAGGAGAGTTGGCAGGCCAATGGAGGACAGTAATGCCATGGTCAGTACACCAGTTACTGCTGGTTTTGGCACTGTGGGCAGGTGCCACATCATGCTGGAAAATTAAATCATCATCTCCATAGAGCTTTACAACAGATGGAAGCATGTACACAGCTGCATTGATACTGGACTTGATGAAACACAGTGGGCCAAAACCAGCAGCTGACATGGCTCCCCAAACCATTGCTGACTGAGGGAACTTCCGTTGTCTAGAGTTCAGGAGTGGCTTGACCATGGGAATACGGCTATTGAAGCTGTATCTGTTGAAAAGCTCTATGGAGATGATTTCATTTTCCAGCATGATCTGGCATCTGTCCCCATTGCCAAAACCACCAGTAACTGGTGTACTGACCATGGTATTACTCCCCTGACCTGAACCTCATAGAGAATTTGTGGGTTATCGTGAAGAAGAAGCTGAAAGACATCAGGCCCAATAAGGCAAATGAGCTAAAGGCCGTTATTGAAGCATCCTGGGCATCCATAACACCTCAGCAATGCCACAGGCTGATTGCCTCCATGCCACGCCACATTGATGCTGTAATCTGTGCAAAAGGATTCCCAACAAACTACTGAGTGCATTAATTGACATTTTCAAATGTTTGATTTTGTTTTGCTGTTATAAATCTTTTTTTTTACTTTGTTTTTTTTGAGATAGGGTTTTTTGAGTTTTCTTAAGCTGTATGCCATAATCAGCCATATTAAAATAATAAAAGGCTTGCAATATTTCAGTTGATGTGTAATGAATCCAGAATGTATGACGTTTTCATGTTTTTAGTTGCATTACAGAAAATAAAATACTTTATCACAATATTCTAATTTTCTGAGACAGTCCTGTGTAGCCAGGACACAAACAGGGTGTCATTCGAATAACTATTAATATGATCCATTTTAAGACTTTTATTATCGATAATGAAATATGATCTCCCCTTCACTGTGTGTGTGTATAAATATATGTGTGTATACATATACACACATATATATATACATATATATATGTGTGTATATGTATATATATGTGTGTATATGTATACATACGTGTATATATGTATACATGTATATGTGTATATATATATATATATATATACATATGTGTATATATATATATGTATATATATATATACACACATATATATATGTATATATATATATATATACATATATATGTGTGTATATGTATATATATATATATATATATATATATATATACACACATATATATATATATGTATGTATATATACATATATATGTGTATATGTATGTATATATATATATATATATATATACACACATATATATATGTATGTATGTATGTATGTATGTATGTATGTATATATATATATATATATATATATATATATATATATATATACTCTACACCACACCTTAAACCTGGACGTGTCTCTCGGTCACATGATTGCCACCCAGCAGTACAACCACAGCAACTAACAAAATGCACACATTAATATATTTATTTTTGACATTGTTAGCCACTGCAAAAATGTTTGTGCGTGCACAAAACATGCATTCAAATTAGCACAGCAGTTTTGTTGGATAGGAGCATAAACTGTAAGAAGAATATTAGTAGAAATTCGCACAAATGGAAGGAAAACTGACTCAGGTTAAAAGAGATCCTTGATGATGGATCGTTGTCCGTGGACAAAGTCACAGCAGTTGAGGTTTACATTTTAGTGGTCGCCCTACTTACTTTAATCAAACTGCCCTGGACTCAGCGTCATTAAGAGGACGAAAGCAGCCAGAAGATGCCAGGTGTCATAAAAAAGATTGTGTAAAGTGAAGTGCGAGAACTTTTCCATTTTCCCTGATGGATGTCTCCTCTTTTAACAGGTGCCTCTTACAAGCGGTGACTCAGGCTCCAGACGCCATCTTATTTATCCTCTTGTCTTCAACCATTCACTCTGTTGACCTTTGGGACAATCTTAATGAGCTGGTAATGGATTTTTAGTTGAATTATGATTATTATTTCTGTCCCATGCCGAGGAAACAAGGAGATTCCGAGCGTGCTGGAACCGCACTCATCTTTTTGTCTTTTTTTTTTTTTTTTTTATGTATACAGCTGATCCCCGCTATTATGGTCCACTATTTGAGGTTTGTCACCATTCACAGATCTTAACCTTCAGCCAATGTACGCAACTATAAAAAGCTCTGATAATGCCTATTTTTCATGTTTAGGGAATTTAATACCAACAAATTCCTGCCAATACTACAGAGTATCGATTCACGTAAAAATAAAACGGTGCCATATTTCCACGTAAACAATCCATCCAGCAGCACTCAGGGCGGACTCAAACTCCCTCTAAGTCATTTTTGACATTTTCAACACCAGCAAAGCAAGTGTGCTTGGTAGAAAGCACTCCAATGTAAATTAAGGATCCACGCCTCCAAAATGCTCTAGCTTGTTGCAAAGTTACATGGGATTCGCCATAGACAGGCTACTATTAGCATTAACGGTTTTACATGGTGATTTCAACACCTCCAAATTTAGTAATGAAGACTACAACTAAGATGACACAGCTGGTGTGTAATAATCACCATACTAACAGTACAAACACTTTGTAGGGCGCAACATAACACAGTCAGCTTCATGAAAAAAGTTACTTCCTAGTTAGACAACATATCATGGATAACCTTTACAGTACTCTTGTCTTGGAACTGCGACTGCATTGCAAATAAGAATCAAAAGTAGTTATTATGTTACATAAAAAATAAATGTATTACCAAATTAATACCATTTATTAACACATAAAAGTACTGAAAATTGGTACCGTTTAGTACCGGTATCGATTCCTAGGTACAATATTGGTTCAAATGGGAACGGTACCATTCCTATGCTTGTCACACATAAAGAAAGAAATCATCTATGGCTATTAATTGGTTCCGGGCCTGGTTGTGTTAAATACATTTCCGTGAAGTAAGAAATATTAATTGTACATCAAATATTTTCATAGCTGCTGCATAAAAAAAAAACTGAAATTTTTTCCACCATTATGAGAGTCCTCTCAACAGGAAGTAACACTCTAGTCATTGCCCTCCTGTAATACAAGTCAGAAAGGCTGAGCCAATCAGTGGCCACGATACTGAACAGTGGACTGACCGCTTTGTTGTCATCCGCAGTATTGATATTTTTAGTTCATTTAGCCTTTTTATGCGTGAAAAATATTTAATTTAGGTCAAAAACACTTGAAATATTGTAAAAATATCTTCCCGCCGGGAAATATTGAGCGACTTGAAGGCGGCGCCCTCTGCTGTTTTCATAGCCGCAACACATTTCCCCATCCCCGCCCTGCAGATAGCGCCATCAAACCTTTTTTTAATGAAAGTTGGCATAAAAGAAACAAGTTATCCGCAATTTGCAGCAGAGATGGTGCAACTAAATCTGGACCAGGGGATCTCCCGTATATACAGCAAGCCTCGTTTCACATCCCACAATTCCTACCGGTGCAAATGTGCTTATGCCTTTTTGACACCTTTTTTTTTTTGTGGCGGTGGGGACGTGCCAGCTGAGTCCTGCGACGCGGTGGCCTCAGTACCTTGTCGTCCTGGTACAAAGACTGTTTCTTTCCCGCTCGCCCTCCACCTGAAAGTGGCAGACGGAGGTGCATGCCAAGCCATCCATCCTAAAGTGCGTAAAACAAGGTGCCAACTCCCACGGCTCTCCATAACGTCAACTGTAATACCCTTCACTGCATGCACTATCGTGAGATTTATTGTTTTTTTTTTAAAGTATGTCCATTTTTTTTTTATCCTGTCCGACCAAATGATCGAAAAAAACATCTCATATTTATGTCCGTTTTAAAAAGGGAACTTTTTTTCAATTTAATTTAAATGTAATATTTTTGTTGTCAGCAGGGAACAAAAAAGGCTTCCACTGGAAGTGACGTAAAGGGACTTGTTTGACTGTTTTTTTTCTGCTTCGTCGTCATGTTCTGTTCATATTGAATCAGGTCAGCGTGAAATAAAATCCTTCAGTTGCTTTTCAGGTGAACTCTGTGGACTCTAGCTGGTTCCGTGGTGCTGTCTTATTCCCATGTGCCATACGTCTGGTTTCTCCAAGCTGATGGGAGGTGTTGGGGCGCCACCTTGTGTTCACTGTGAACCGCTCAGGATGAGTTGGTACATTTTCTTTTCAAAGAGCAATCAACACATGCTGGAGGGAAAAGAGCATTTTTACCGACAAGAAAGCCATTGCTTTTACTTACTGCACCTCAAATTGGAATAAAGTGTATCAGCATTCACCGGTGAGCTCGCTTGTTCCTCCGTAGCAGAGACAAGTTGTTCAAACTTGTTATATTTTTCAAGCAGGAAACACATATGTGTTCACTCGCTCACTGCTAAGTTAAGTGTTCCCAATTCATGCCAGTTTCTCCACAGTGACTGGTAAAAATCACAAACCCCGTTTCCATATAAGTTGGGAAATTGTGTTAGATGTAAATATAAACAGAATACAATGATTTGCAAATCCTTTTCAAGCCATATTCAGTTGAATATGCTACAAAGACAACATATTTGATGTTATAAACTGATAAACATTTTTAATCATTAACTTTAGAATTTGATGCCAGCAACACGTGACTAAGAAGTTGGGAAAGCTGGCAATAAATACTGATAAAGTTGAGGAATGCTCATCAAACACTTATTTGGAACATCCCACAGGTGTGCAGGCTAATTGGGAACAGGTGGGTGCCATGATTGGGTATAAAAGCAGCTTCCCAAAAAATGCTCAGTCTTTCACAAGAAAGGATGGGGCGAGGTACACCCCTTTGTCCACAACTGCGTGAGCAAATAGTCAAACAGTTTAAGAACAACCTTTCTCAAAGTGCAATTGCAAGTAATTTAGGGATTTCAACTTCTACGCTCCATAATATTATTAAAAGATTCAGAGAATCGGGAGAAATCACTCCATGTAAGCGGCATGACCGGAAACCAACATTGAATGACCGTGACTTTCGATCTCTCAGACAGCACTGTATCAAAAACAGACATCAATCTCTAAAGGATATCACCACATGGGTTCAGGAACACTTCAGAAAGCCACTGTCACTAAGTACAGTTCGTCTCTATACCTGTCAGTGCAAGTTAAAGCTCTACTATGCAAAGCGAAAGCCATTTATCAACAACATCCAGAAATGCCGCCGGCTTCTCTGGGCCCGAGATCATCTAAGATGGACTGATGCAAAGTGGAAAAGTGTTCTGTGGTCTGTCGAGTCCACATTTTAAATTGTTTTTGAAAATATTCGACATCGTGTCATCTGGACTTAAGGGGAAGCGAACCATCCAGACTGTTATCGACGCAAAGTTGAAAAGCCAGCATGTGTGATGGTATGGGGGTGCATTAGTGCCCAAGGCATGGGTAACTTACACATCTGTGAAGGCACCATTAACGCTGAAAGGTACATACAGGTTTTGGAACAACATATGCTGCCATCTAAGCGCTGTCTTCTTCATGGACGCCCCTGCTTATTTCAGCAAGACAATGCCAAGCCACATTCAGCACGTGTTACAACAGCGTGGCTTCGTAAAAAAAAAAAGAGCGGGTCCAGACCTGTCTCCCATGGAAAATGTGTGGCACATTATGAAGCGTAAAATATGACAGCGGAGACCCCGGACTGTTGAAGGACTGAAGCTCTACATAAAACAAGAATGGGAAAAAATTCCACTTTTAAAGCTTCAACAATTAGTTTCCTCAGTTCCCAAATGTTTATTGAGTGGTGTTAAAGGAAAATGTGATGTAACACAGTGGTGAACATGCCCTTTCCCAACTACTTTGGCACGTGTTGCAGCCATGAAATTCTAAGTTAATTATTATTTGCAAAAAAAATGAAGTTTATGAGTTTGAACATCAAGTATCTTTGTAGCATATTCAACTGAATATGGGTTGAAAAGGATTTGCGAATAATTGTATTCTGTTTATATTTACATCTAACACAATTTCCCAACTCATATGGAAACAAGGTTTGTACTTGAGCACACACGCTGGATGTAGGTAATAATCATTGAACAATAAAACAGTCAATATAAACAAGTATCAAATAATTATAGTTGCATATTACTTACACCCTGAATATTATACTATTCACATCTAAATGTCCTCCAATAAGCACACAATTCATTGTAATTTACTAAAGTCATTTACAGAAATTGAAAATGTTTGGACGGGGGTCACCAACCCGCGTTACCGCCGCCCTTTTTCAAAAATGTATGAAAAATGGAAAAAGATGAGGGGAAAAAAAAAACATATTTTTTGTTTTGATATGGTTTCTGAAGGAGGACAAACATGACACAAACCTCTCTAATTGTTATAAAGCACAGTGTTTATATTAAACATGCTTCACTGACTCGAGTATTTGGCGAGCGCCGTTTTGTCCTACTAATTTTGGAGGTCCTTGAACTCACCATGGTTTGTTTACATGTACAACTTTCTCCGACCTTCTAAGACGTGTTTTATGTCACTTCCTTTTCGGTCTCATTTTGTCTACCAAACTTTTAATGTTCATGAATGCACGAAGGTGAGTTTTGTTGACATTATTGACTTGTGTGGAGTGCTAATCAGACATATTTGGTCACTGCAAGCTAATCGATGCTAACATGCTATTTAGGCTAGTTATATGTACATGTTGCATTATTATGTCTCATTTGTGGCTATATTTGTGCTCATTTAGTTTCCTTTAAGTCCTTTTAAATAGGGTCCTTGGCCCACAGGAGTCCTTTGCCATGGGCCAAGGACCCTATTGAAACTGCTGTGTTTTATTATTATTCCGCACCTACGCGCTGTAATTTGACCCCCTTAACATGCTTCAAAACTCAGCAAATTTGACACACACGTCGGTATAGCAAACCTTCCCAACATATTAAGCAACCAATCCCCCAAAATGAAAATTGCGCTCTAGCGCCCCCTAGGAAAAAAATACAGACAAAACTGCATGTAACTTCTGTTAGGAATGTCATAGCGACATGAAACAAAAACTCCTATGTAGGTCTGACTTAGACCCAATTTTCATACACTCACTTCTTTCAGCAAAAATCTACAGGAAGTTGGCAAAAACCCCTTCAAAATAAAATTTTCGCAAAAAATGCAATTTTTGCCTCTTTGAGCTGTAATTTGACCCCTTTAAAATGCTTCAAAACTCACCAAACTTGGCACACACATCAGGACTGGCGAAAATTGCGATCTAATGAAAAAAACAAATCCCAAAACTAAAAATTTCGCTCTAGCGCAATTTTTGAATAAAACACAGCAAAAACTGCTCCTAGGAAGAAAACACAAACAAAATTGCTTGTAACTTCCAGTAGCAATGCCGGAAAGACATGAAACAAAAACTTATATGTAGTTCTCACTTAGACCTATGTTTTAATAATCGACATCCTTCAGCAAAAATCAACAGGAAGTTGGCAATTACCCCTTCAAAATAAAAGTTTTGTGAAAACCCGTCACCTTTTTTCAAACGAAAATTCCTCCGAGTGCGTTTGTCGTTTCGGCTTCAAACTCGCACAGGAGAGAGTTTGAACCCTTCTGATTAAAAGTATAGATCAGAGTTTTGAATACTGCTCCAGTTTTGATTTTACGTGCCTTCAAAGAACACCCGTGCAAATTTTCCTAAAAAATGTCATTTTTGCCTCTTCGATCTGTAATTTGACCCTCTTAAAATGCTTCAAAACTCACCAAACTTGACACACACATCAGGACTGCCAACAATTGCGAGCTAATAAAAAAAAAAAACCCCAAAACTCAAATTGTGCTCTAGCGCCCCCTAGGAATACAACACAGACATACTGCTCCTAGGAAGAAAACACAGACAAAACTGATTGTAACTTCCGGTAGGAATGCCAAAGAGACATGAAACAAAAACCCCTATGTAGGTCTCACTTAGACCTACATTTTAATAATTAACATAATTTAGCAAGAATCAACAGGAAGTTTGATATTTTCACTTCAATACAACAACTGCATTACTTTCACAATGCATTAAATAGTGGCACCCAGGCGTCTTCTACCGCTTATCTGGCCGTGGGTCTCGGGGGCAGCAGCCAAAGGCGGACCCGACCAACGCTGCTTGCAGCTTTAATTCAATTTATATCTCATGACACACTATCTGTATGTAATATGGCTTTTAATTTGTATTTTTGGTCCAATACGGGTCTTTCATCATTTTGGGTTGCCGACCCAGGGCTAGGCTACAGGTTACTTAGAGCTAGCAGCTACACAACAGCTAAGCACATAAGCGAGACATGGGTGGTAATCATCAAACAAGTACATAATTGTTTCATATTACTTAAACACACAAAGTCTCCAAGCCGTATTAGAAAGTATCCAGTAACAAATGTGTCCGCGTCATGAGATGAACTCGGCCACAGGGTGTCACCAAACAACAAATTGCCACCCCACTTCAACTTAAAGAGGTCCATTTACGCAAAACTAAATGTTTTTTTTTAATTTGTTGGTACCTTTTTATTTAAGATCCTAAAAATGTGAAATGGAACCAAGAAGGCAAATAATCTTGCCTTTTTTCATACTTCCTTTGAACGAACCGTGTGGAATTTGTATCTCCATACATGGTGGTAGTCCGCCCCAAGAGCTTTGCATGAGTCCGCCATTACTTTTCTCAATGCTGTTGTGGGGCAGACTGGCTCCTACATGCACATGCATCCTCCGCTGTGGCCATTTTCTGATGCAAAGTATTCTATGCTTGAAATATTTACTTGTCAGCAGACTCCATATGGAGGTGCTAAAAACTACAACATGGCTGACGGGGTGGAGCCTCATCTGAAGGGGGCGTGGCTTGACGGAGGCCTTTAGCATGTAAACAAGAGACTGGTCGGAAAACGGCTTGAAGATGGTCTGCAAAACGTAATCCTTGCAACATTTTGAGCCAAGAAGCCGCTCTACATCTTATGTAGACCACATTTAAGTGTTTTGAAATTAAATAAGTTTATTCCGGTCATATAATCAACCATTGTGTGTGATCAGTTTAACAGTCCAGATTAGACATATTTGTAAATTATACACAACAATGAATAGGCTGAAGCCAAAGCTTATATTTGCCTGTCCTGTACCTTTACTGAAAAAAAGATTACCTGGAACATCAAAAAAAATAAATGTGATGAAAGTAATTGTTCTATATTTTTTAATTTTCCATTATTTCCCCTTTCAAGGCTTTCTCAAACCTTAACAAAGAACTGCATGTCTTCCACTGATCACTGAGCTTGTTCCACCATTTAAATCCTAAAACTGAAATACATTTGTAATTTTTATTCCTTCTTACTTAACTTATTGTGCAACCCTTTGAGACACTTGTGATTTTGGGCTATATAAATAAACATTGATTGATTGATTGACCTATTTCAAAAATCAATATAGTTTACTCCTCCTTAATTGAAATCACTTAAGAATACAAGCTGGAAGGCTGTCATTTTTTACTCCAAACATCATTTGCAATGCTTTTAATAACACAATGTCTGAAAATTTTAACACATTAGAACTTATAGTGTGAAGCGACTGGGATGGGAATCAGCACCCCTAAGTCCGAGTCCATGGTTCTTGCCCGGGAAAGGGTGGAGTGCCATCTCCGAGACCCTGCCCCAAGTGGAGGAGTTCAAGTACCTAGGAGTCTTGTTCACGAGTGAGGGAAGAGTGGATGGTGAGATCAACAGGCGGATCGGTGCGGCGTCTTCAGTAATGTGGACGTTGTACCGATCCGTTGTGGTGAAGAAGGAGCTGAGCCGGAAGGCAAAGCTCTCAATTTACCGATCGATCTACGTTCCCATCCTCACCTATGGTCATGAGCTTTGGGTTATGACTGAAAGGACAAGATCACGGGTACAAGAAACTAGTTTTCCTCCACATGGAGAGGAGTCAGATGAGGTGGTTCGGGCATCTGGTCAGGATGCCACCCGAACGCTTCCCTAGAGATCTGTTTCAGGCCACGGGGAAGACCCAGGACACGTTGGGAAGACTATGTCTCCCGGCTGGCCTGGGAACGCCTCTGGATCCCCCGGGAGGAGCCGGACGAAGTAGCTGGGGAGAGGGAAGTCTGGGCTTCCCTGCTTAGGCTGTTGCCCCCGCGACCCGACCTCGGATAGGCGGAAGAAGATGGATGGATAGAACTTATAAATAATGGATTGGTATGTTCATAGTGGCACGCTTTGTGTATGTGACGGACTCCTGCCGTCGTGCGGGTTCCACCGACCATTCAGGAAGGACATTGCTGAGCAGGTTTGACTCTTGTTTATTTTTTCAAATAACACAAGCTTTGTCTTCAGGTCGGGACGTTTCTCAGCTCCTTCTCTCCTGCTCGCTCCTCGCTCGCTTCTGTCTTCGTCTGCGGCTCGCTCTCTGTTGCTCTTTGTTCGTCGTTGCAGGCTCTCCAACTCCTTCTGCCTTGATCCCTCCTCTTTCTCCCCTTTTACACAGCCAGAGGAGATAAGATAATTGTGTGCCGGTGTGCAAGCCACGGACCCGATCTCGCTCGTAGCATCGTTCCCTGCATTCTCCGCCTCCTTGCCGCCATCTTGGGCAGGGCACGCTGCAGCCTCTCCACAGTGTAATATTCTAATCTCTTTTGAAGTTTGATTATTGGGTCTACATTTATTTTGTAAACATTTCCCCAAACTTCAACACAATATGATAAACATAGAAAAATAACAATATAACATATGCAGACATTATTTATTCAGCTTGATTAAGAATAGCAATAGATTTGGATATTTTTCCCTTTTATATATTCAATATGCAGTTTCCAACATAATTTATGATCAATTATTATTTAGTTTAATATGTTGCTTCACAATTTGTCCTTGCACCACTAAACACCATACATTTAGTTTTCTTATCATTTAATGATAACTTAATAATATCAAACCTTTTTTTTTTGCTGAATCAACTCAATCTCTATTATCCTCAATCCAATATACATTTGTATCATCTGCAAACATAATACATTTTAATTTATTAGATACTGAACAAATATATGTATAAAAAAAAAGATGTGTAAATAAATCATGTGACCCTTAAAAGATTGCATTTTGCTGACCATAATGTACATTATGTCCTGTTTGACTGTGTCCTGTGATTGACAGGTGACTCGTCCACGCTGTGGTCCGCCTCTCACCTCCGTCACCTGGGATAGGCTGCAGTCCTGACCCTGAACCCGATAAGTTATGCAATGAATGGAGGTAATTGCCGTCAAGGTACCCCACCCTAACTCAAACCTGTACTACAGGTGTTCCTGCCTCCTAATTGCTCCAAGTATTGTTAGAAAAAAAATGAACGCCTCTAATCAAGTAACCGCCAAGTGTTTGCCAGGTGTGTGAGCTACCTTTATATCGCTGTTTTCTCATGGACTCCAAAACATTTGAATAACACCCCTTAGAGCAGTGGTTCTCAACCTTTTTTCAGTGAACATTTTTTTTAATTCAAGTACCCCCTAATCCAGGGGTAGGGAACCTATGGCTCTAGATCAGGGGTGCCCATTACGTGGATCGCGAGCTACCAGTCGACCGTGGGGGGTGTGTCAGTCGATTTCCAGCCAGGCTTTTAAAAAAAATAGACCTAAAAATGAGTGATCATCAATCTTCACCAAGACGTCACTTAAATGACATTCACGGTACCGGAGGGTCTTGTGAGATGACGCTGGCTGCTGCAAGATCATTATTATGAAAATATGACCGAGAGGAAGGCGAGAAACACTTTTTATTTCAACAGACTCTCGCGCCGTACCTTCCGTCAAAACTCTAAAGGCCGACTGCACATTTCCTATCTTCACAATAAAAGCCCTGCTTCATGCTGCCTGCGCTAACTAAATACAGAGTCTCGGAAAACTGGCGTGCACATCACTTGTGCACGCCAGCTTTCCGAGACTCTTATTTTGTTAGCGCAGGCAGCATGAAGCAGGGCTTTTATTGTGAAGATAGGAAATGTGCAGTCGGCCTTTAGAGTTTTGACGGAAGGGACGGCGCGAAAGTCTGTTGAAATAAAAAGTGTTTCTCGCCTTCCTCTCTGTCATTTTTTCATAATAATGAACTGGCAGCAGCCAGCGTCATCTCACAAGACCCTCAGGTGCCGTGAATGTCAATCAAGCAAGCTACGGAATTTGCCGCCAATGTTTTTCTTGTAAAGTGTATGGAAGCTGGATGAATTAGATGCCAAAAACCAACCACTTTCATGTGGTATTGTACAGAAAGGACAACTTTTTTTCTCCTCCATTTGAAAATGTGGGCGTTATCATCATTACTGTCTGATTCCAATCAATGCAAGTCATCAGAATCAGGTAATACACCAACTTATATTCTTGTCTTCGTGAAAGAAAGACATCTATATGTGTTACACATGCTTGTATTATCATTAAACACATTTAACTTGTTTACAAAAATGTCTCTTTCATAAATAAATAAATAAATAAATATAAATGATATATATAAATGAGGTAGATCCCCTCGAGTTGGTCTACAGGCTGGAAAGTTGCACACAATAATAATACTAATAATAATGGATTAGATTTATATCGCGCTTTTCTATTATTAGATACTCCAAGCGCTCACAGAGAAGCAGGAAGCAATCATTCATTCACACCTGGTGGTGGTAAGCTACTTTTGTAGCCACAGCTGCCCTGGGGTAGACTGACGGAAGCCTGGCAAACAAACAAAACTTTAATAGATTAAAAAAAAAAAACAATGGATACCAAGCTTGAACCTGGAATATCTCACCAGGTAAAAATAAGTACAGCATTTCAAGGGTAAAATATTTTTTATAACATTTACAATAATTAAGAAAATATGTATAATATTTAGGGCATGTCCAATTTATTTTTTTACCGATGGCAGCAAACTGGACTTGTATAAAAGTTATTTGTAATTTACCATAAGGGCTTCTGAGCTGTAGTGCTGGGGCGGGAGGTCAAGTGCGCAGCTGAGTTGGCGCAGACCCGGAAATGAAGAGTTGTTTGCAGAAGTGAACATGTGGATCTATTGATTGAAACTTGTATTAGTAGATTGCATAGTACAGTACATATTCCGTACAATTGACCACTGAATGGTAACACCCCTTTCTACACGTGTTATTATATTACATGATTACTGCTTAATTCTGCAAATTTATACTATTCAACATCATTTTTAAACTTTGTCTATGCAAACAACTGTTACATTTTAAAAAGTGTTCACTTAGATACCTTTGATTGATTGATTGAAACTTTTATTAGTAGATAGCACGTTACAGTACATATTCCCTACAATTGACCACTAAATGGTAACAAGTTTCTCAACTTAATCAATTCATGGTAATTCATTCATCTTCCTGCAAGGAATTAAATTATCTTGTTTTGTGACGCTTTCTCGCTATTTTCTTTCCATGTTTTTATTTGATTCCTACGATATTCTAATAACAACCGTGATGCGTACTTTACCCGGGACTTAAAGCTTCTTTATACGGTCTCCACTTTTCTTTCAAGTGAGTTGGAGCCCAATCTGCATGGCAAATACCATAATAAATAAATCACATACCGGTATGCATTTTTTATGTATTTTTTTTGTAATGAACTCAGGGTTTTTGCTGCTCATTTCAAAGTAATTTAATCGATTTTTTTTTACAAATATTAAGCCCTGAAATGGCTTTAAAAAAAAAAAAAGCATTACGTACAGTTGTGATCAAAATTATTCAACCCCCACACAATTTTGGTGTTTTAGCAAGTTGGACATTTATTCTGTATTTAGTTTATAGTCATATCAAATAAAGATGTGTCAAATCGACAAATGCAACTTAAATTGTAACACTGTATTTTACAAAATACCAAAAAAGGACATTTTTCTTAATACCTCATTGACAAAATGATTCAACCCCTTGAAGATCATAACTCTTAAGAACAGAATTTGAATAAGGTCTTTTCAATCAGGTGTTGAAAACACCTGTAGATGTGATTAGAACCATAACGAGCAACAATTAAACTGATTGAAAAAGACTGTGATGCTCAGCTTCTTGTAGATGGTCAATGGTGTATTTGCAACATGGTGAAGTCCAGGGAGTGGTCAAAGAAGTCAAGAGAGGAGGTCATTCCTCTTCATAAGAAAGGATATGGATATAAGAAAATAGCAAAGACATTACACATTCCAAGAGACACAGTTGGGAGCATAATTCACAAGTTTAAAGCTAAAGGCACAGTGGAAACACTACCTGGGCGTGGTAGAAAGAGGATGCTGTGTGCAACTGCTGTCCGGTATTTGAAGCGTACAGTGGTGAAAAACCCCCGGGAAACAGCTGAGGAACTACAACAGGACATTGCAGAGGGGGGGACGCAGGTTTGGTCCCAGACAATACGGCGCACACTACGAGATGAAGGCCTCCATGCCAGAACTCCCACGCACTCCCCACTTCTGACTACCAGGCACATGAAAAATAGACCCCAGTATGCCAAAAATCATCTGGACAAACCCCAAAGGTTTTGGGAAACCGTTCTATGGAGTGATGAGACAAAACTGGAACTCTTTGGGCCTATGAATCAACGTTATGTCTGGAGGAGAAAAAAATGAAGCTTACAAAGAGAAGAACACCTTGCCTACTGTTAAGCATGGTGGGGGGTCAATCATGCTCTGGGCTGTTTCTCTGCCTCAGGTACCGGGAATCTCCAGCGCGTTCAAGGCATTATGAATTCTATTTCCTAGCAGGATATATTAGCTGCAAATGTCATGAAGTCAGTGACGAAGCTGAGGCTTGGGAGACGTTGAATAATTTTGATCACAACTGTACGTCCAGAGGCAATGGGCAATAAAAAAGGCAACAAAACAAACCACCTGACCCAGTTTTTTCAATTTGAGAAAAAAAAAGTGCACTTCGAGATGTTCAATATTTACTGTTTGCTGTTCGTTTACACATTTAGCATAATTTAGTTACTGACCTTTCAATTGCAATTGTAAATATAAAAGTTTTGTAAACCTTTTTTCAAACGTTATCTCCTCTGAGCTCGTTTGTCGTTGAAGGGGTAATTTTTAACTTCCTGTTGATTTTTGCTGAAGGATGTCGATTATTAAAACGTAGGTCTAAGTGAGACCTACATAGAAGTTTTTGTTTCATGTCTTTCCGGCATTGCTACTGGAAGTTACAAGCAATTTTGTTTGTGTTTTCTTCCTAGGAGCAGTTTTTGCTGTGTTTTATTCAAAAATTGCGCTAGAGCGAAATTTTGAGTTTTGGGATTTGTTTTTTTCATTAGATCGCAATCTTCGCCAGACCTGATGTGTGTGCCAAGTTTGGTGACTTTTGAAGCATTTTAAGGGGGTCAAATTACAGCTCAAAGAGGCAAATTTTTTGCGAAAATTTAGCTTTGAATGGGTTTTTGCAAAATTTTTGTTGATTTTTGCCCCGGAAGATACAATTATGAAATCTAGGTCTAAGTCAGACCTACATAGAAGGTTTTGTTTCATGTCTGTACGACATTCCGAACGGAAGTTACAAGCAGTCTGTTTTTTGTTTTTTTTCTAGGGGGCGCTAGAGTGCAATTTTCATTTTTGGGGTTTGGTTACTTAATAAGTTGGGAAGGTTTGCCACACCGACGTGTGTGTCATATTTGGTGAGTTTTGAAGCATGTTAAGGGGGTCAAATTAGGGCGCGAAGGAGCGGAATAATAATAAAACACAGCCGTTTCAATAGGGCCCATGGCAAAGGACTCCTGTGGAGTCCTTTGCCATGGGCCAAGGACCCTAATAATAATAAAACACAGCAGTTTCAATAGGGTCCTTGGCCCATGGCAAAAGACTCCTGTGTAGTCCTTTGCCATGGGCCTGCGGACCCTAATAATAATAAAACACAGCAGTTTCAATAGGGTCCTTGGCCCATGGCAAAGGACTCCTGTGGAGT
Source organism: Nerophis ophidion (assembly GCF_033978795.1). Lineage (NCBI taxonomy): Eukaryota > Metazoa > Chordata > Actinopteri > Syngnathiformes > Syngnathidae > Nerophis > Nerophis ophidion. The sequence continues at coordinate 4,199,652 of NC_084632.1, forward strand.
CCTTTGCCATGGGCCAAGGACCCTAATAATAATAATAATAAAACACAGCCGTTTCAATAGGGTCCTTGGCCCATGGCAAAGGACTCCTGTGTAGTCCTTTGCCATGGGCCTGCGGACCCTAATAATAATAAAACACAGCAGTTTCAATAGGGTACTTGGCCCATTGCAAAGGACTCCTGTGGAGTCCTTTGCAATGGGCCAAGGACCCTAATAATAATAATAAAACACAGCAGTTTCAATAGGGTCCTTGGCCCATTGCAAAGGACTCCTGTGGAGTCCTTTGCAATGGGCCAAGGACCCTAATAATAATAATAATAAAACACAGCAGTTTCAATAGGGTCCTTGGCCCATTGCAAAGGACTCCTGTGGAGTCCTTTGCAATGGGCCAAGGACCCAGGACTCCTGTGGAGTCCTTTGCAATGGGCCAAGGACCCTAATAATAATAATAATAAAACACAGCAGTTTCAATAGGGTCCTTGGCCCATTGCAAAGGACTCCTGTGGAGTCCTTTGCAATGGGCCAAGGACCCTAATAATAATAATAATAAAACACAGCAGTTTCAATAGGGTCCTTGGCCCATTGCAAAGGACTCCTGTGGAGTCCTTTGCAATGGGCCAAGGACCCTAATAATAATAATAATAAAACACAGCAGTTTCAATAGGGTCCTTGGCCCATTGCAAAGGACTCCTGTGGAGTCCTTTGCAAAGGGCCTGGCGGACCCTAAAAATAGCCCAGTATTGAAAGATGTGCGTTCAGGTTTGAAAAAGTTACACGTGTTATTATATCACATGATTACATTACTGCTTAATTTGGCAATTTTATACTATTCAACATCATCGTTTTTAAACTTTGTCTATGCCAGTGGTTCTCAAATGGGGGTACGTGTACCCCTGGGGGTACTTGAAGGTATGCCAAGGGGTACGAGAGATTTTTTTAAATATTCTAAAAATAGCAACAATTCAAAAATCCTTTATAAATATATTCATTGTCTAAAACGTCAACAAAATATGAATGTAAGTTCATAAAGTGTGAAAAGAAATACAACAATGCAATATTCAGTGTTGACAGCTAGATTTTTTGTGGACATTTTCCATAAATGTTGATGTTAAAATTTCTTTTTTTGTGAAGAAATGAAGTTGATGAATCCAGATGGATCTCTATTACAATCCCCAAAGAGGGCACTTTAAGTTGATGATTACTTCTATGTGGAGAAATCTGCATTTATAATTGAATTAAATGAGGGTACGTGTACCCCTGGGGGTACTTGAAGGTATGCCAAGGGGTACGAGAGATCTTTAGAAAAATATTCTAATAATAACAACAATTCAAAAATCCTTTATAAACATACTTATTGAACATTACTTCAACAAAATATGAATATAAGTTCATAAAGTGTGAAAAGAAATACAACAATGTAATATTCAGTGTTGACAGCTTGATTTTTTGTGGACATGTTCCATAAATATTGATGTTAAAGATTTCTTTTTTTGTTAAGAAATGTTTAGAATGAAGTTCCTGAATCCAGATGGATCTCTATTACAATCCCCAAAGTTTAAGTTGATGATTACTTCTATGTAAAGAAACTTTTATTTATAATTGAATTACTTGTTTATTTTTCAACAACTTTGACATATTTTTATATCTTTTTTCCCAAAGAGTTCAAGAAAGAGCACTACAAATGAGCAATATTTTGCACTGTTATACAATTTAATGAATCATAAACTGATGACATAGTGCTGTATTTTACTTCTTTATCCTTTTTTTTTCAACCAAAGATGCTTTGCTCTAATTAGGGAGTACTTGAATTAAAAAAAAATGTTCACAGGGGGTACATCACTGAAAAAAGGCTGAGAACCACTGCTCTATGCGGACAGTTGTTACATTTTAAAAAGTGTTCAATTACATACCTTTGATTGATTAAAACTTTTATTAGTAGATTGCACAGTACAGTACATATTCCGTACAATTGACCACTAAATAAGTTTTTCAACTTGTTAAAGTTCATTAATTCATGGTTGCTGCAGGAACCCTGAGAACTTTACTCATCTTTAACATCCTCAATGTGCATTTGAGTATTTTTTTTTTCTTCTCACTCCACCTAATGAAACCAGTTTGGCGAAAAAACCTGTTTTAATGCGCGCCTTCAGCTGTGTGCGTATGAAAATTAGTAACCGCAATCAAGCGACGCTGGAGCATTAAGTGACGATGTCTGCAGACTGACAACCATGTTTATTTCACGATTCCAGCGCTCAGTGAAACAAGAAGACTTAGACTTCCTTTTTATTGTCGTTCAAATTTGAACTTTACAGCAGAGATAAGAACGACATTTCGTTACATAAGCTAGTGCAGGATGACAAAAAAAAAAGCAATAAGGTGCATATATAATTAAATATATATATATATAAATATATACAGTGGGGCAAAAAAGGTATATAGTCAGCCACCGACTGTGCAAGTTCTCCCACTTAAAATGATGACAGAGGTCTGTAATTTTCATCATAGGTACACTTCAACTGTGAGAGACAGAATGTGGACAAACAATCCAGGAATTCTCATTGTAGGAATTTTAAAGAATTTATATGTAAGTTATGCTGGAAAATAAGTATTTGGTCAACCATTCAAAGCTCTCACTGATGGAAGGAGGTTTTGGCTCCAAATCTCACGTTACATGGCCCCATTCATTCTTTCCTTAACACGGATCAATCGTCCTGTCCCCTTAGCAGAAAAACAGCCCCAAAGCATGATGTTTCCACCCCCATGCTTCACAGTAGGTGTGGTGTTCTTGGGATGCAACTCAGTATTCTTCTTCCTCCAAACATGACAAGTTGAGTTTATACCAAAATGGATACATGGATGATACAGCAGAGGATTGGGAGAAAGTCATGTGGTCAGATGAAACCAAAATACAACTGGTATAAACTCAACTCGTCGTGTTTGGAGGAAGAAGAATACTGAGTTGCATCCCAAGAACACCATACCTACTGTGAAGCATGGGGGTGGAAACATCATGCTTTGAGGCTGTTTTTCCGCTAAGGGGACAGGACGATTGATCCGTGTTAAGGAAAGAATGAATGGGGCCATGTATCGGGAGATTTGGAGCCAAAACCTCCTTCCATCAGTTAGAACCAAATACTTATTTTCCACCATAATTTACAAATTAAAGCTGCAAGCAGCGTTGCTCGGGTCCGCCTTTGGCCTCTGCCAAACCCTGGTCTAAGTCAGACCTACATAGAGGTCTTTGTTTCATGTCTCTACGACATTCCTAACAGAAGTTACAAGCAGTTTTGTCTGGGTTTTTTCCTAGGGGGCGCTGGAGCGCAATTTTGACTTTTGGGGTTTGGTTTTTTATTAGATGGCAATTTTCGCCAGTCCTGATGTGTGTGTAAAATTTGGTGAGTTTTGAAGCATGTTAAGGGGGTCAAATTATCGATCAGCGTTTCTGGATGTTGTTGATAAATGGCTTTCGCTTGGCATAGTAAGTGAATTATATTTATGTAGCGCTTTTCTCAAGTGACTCAAAGCGCTTTTACATAGTGACACCCAATATCTAAGTTACATTTAAACCAGTGTGGGTGGCACTGGGAGCAGGTGGGTAAAGTGTCTTGCTCAAGGACACAACGGCAGTGACTAGGATGGCAGAAGCGGGAATCGAACCTGCAACCCTCAAGTTGCTGGCACGGCCACTCTACCAACCGAGCCATACTGAGTTGCATCCCAAGAACACCACACCTACTGTGAAGCATGGGGGTGGAAACATCGTGCTTTGGGGCTGTTTTTCTGCTAAGGGGACAGGACGATTGATCCGTGTTAAGGAAAGAATGAATGGGGCCATGTATCCTGAGATTTTGAGCCAAAACCTCCTTCCATCAGTTAGAACCAAATACTTATTTTCCACCATCATTTACAAATTAAAGCTGCAAGCAGCATTGGTCGGGTCCGCCTTTGGCCGCTGCCAAGCCCTGGTCTAAGTCAGACCTACATAGAGGTCTTTGTTTCATGTCTCTATGACATTCCTAACAGAAGTTACAAGCAGTTTTGTCTGGGTTTTTTCCTAGGGGGCGCTGGAGCGCAATGTTGACTTTTGGGGTTTGGTTTTTTATTAGATGGCAATTTTCGCCAGTCCTGATGTGTGTGTAAAATTTGGTGAGTTTTGAAGCATGTTAAGGGGGTCAAATTATCGATCAGCGTTTCTGGATGTTGTTGATAAATGGCTTTCGCTTGGCATAGTAAGTGAATTATATTTATGTAGCGCTTTTCTCATGTGACTCAAAGCGCTTTTACATAGTGACACCCAATATCTAAGTTACATTCAAACCAGTGTGGGTGGCACTGGGAGCAGGTGGGTAAAGTGTCTTGCCCAAGAACACAACGGCAGTGACTAGGATGGCAGAAGCGGGAATCGAACCTGCAACCCTCAAGTTGCTGGCACGAGATGATTAAATTATGACGCGTTCAAGAGTCTTACGGCCTGAGGGAAGAAGCTGGAGGTTCTGCTTCGGAGGCTGCGGAACCTTTTTTTAGAGTCCAGCAGTGAAAACAGTGAAAGCAAAAAGAAGAGGACACAATAAACTTTTACTGTCAAAACAAAACAAAAACAGCTGCAATATATTGAGAGTATAAATTGGACAACATGGTAATTATTCAGAAATAGCTTAGTTATAAACCTGAGGCGCATGTGATATTAACTTAGATGCAATTAGAAAAGCCTTCTAAAAAGTATTGTTTTCATGCATGTTGTTTATACTTTCCTTTAATTGGCCGTCAACAAAGGGAGGGGGGAGGGGTCCCGCCCGTCATGGAGCCGAGCTGGTTGGCCGACATACCTCACATTACTCGCTCCACGCCTGGCGTGTGGGAACACCGCCGCCGTGCCCACATCGCCAAAAATTGCCCGCTCGGCAGAAGCCCGCGTGGGACCTGGTGGGTGTTTTTTTTTGTTCTTTGGCACACACGTTGCACACACGACCAGAAACAATGACTGAAATTTCTGAACCGACAAATTCCCAGGCAAAGTTTCTAGCGGTGCGGGCAACAGAAGAGCCGGCGCCTCCGACGCTTCCTGCGGAGACGGGCGACAAAGGTTAGGCTGCATGCAGGGGTCAACTAGTGTGTGTGTGTGTGTGTGTGTGTGTGTGTGTGTGTGTGTGTGTAGAGGCGACTCACCCGCCATCCGGATCAACCTCCGTGATGATCCAGAAGAAGTGTGTCCGTCCCAGGTGAGTGTTTTTCACTTTGTGTCTCACCTGGCAGCTCCGGCGTGAGTGCAGCCGTCTATCAAGGCGAGGACGCCGTGTTGAGACATGATGACACACCCACCTGGCGGAGAGAGAGAGAGACAGGTACACGCCCCCTTTCCTTCCACTCCTTGGCTTTCCGTCCATCAGGTGGTTCTGCAATGGGCTGCAAAATAGGAAAAAGGCATCAATTGTGTCGTACGAACCACATGTATAAAAAAAACAAACGTTGCCTTTATTTTGATGACTTTGTTGTAGTTGTAGTTTATCTGTCGTTTTTATTTGAAAACAACAACAACAAAAAACCCCCCGAGGTGCCTCTGCAGGAAAAACCGGTAGGCAGTCAGGAACTATTTGGTCGCAACACGTGCGATTGGAAAAACGCTGCAAATGCCCAAAAAAAAAGTGCATTAGGGAAATGCTGCGAGTTCACGGAACAAAATGGAATCAAGCCAGAATATTTTTTATTTATTTGTGTTTTTTTATTTTGGCTATCATTCACAATCCTTATGTAAGACAAGAACATTCTTTTCTTTTTGTAGGCCTTCTGTCAATCAATGTTTACTTATGTAGACCTAAATCACGAGTGTCTCAAAGGGCTGCACGATCCACAACAATATCCTCGGTTCAGATCCCACATCAGGGCAAGGAAAAACTCAACCCAATAGTACAATGAGAAACCTTGGAGAGGACCTCAGATGTGGGGGACCAGTGTGAGAGTCCAGTCCATAGTGGATCTTACATAATAGTGAGAGTCCAGTCCATAGTGGATCTTACATAATAGTGAGAGTCCAGTCCATAGTGGATCTAAAATAATATTATGAGAGTCCAGTCCATAGTGGATCTAACATAATAGTGAGAGTCCAGTCCATTGTGAATCTAACATAATAGTGAGAGTCCAGTCCATTGTGGATCTAACATAATAGTGAGAGTCCAGTCCATAGTGAATCTTACATAATATTATGAGAGTCTAGTCCATAGTGGATCTAATATAATAGTGAGAGTCCAGTCCATAGTGGATCTAACATAATAGTGAGAGTCCAGTCCATAGTGGATCTAATATAATAGTGAGAGTCCAGTCCATAGTGGATCCAACATAATAGTGAGAGAGTCCAGTCCATAGTGGATCTAACATAATAGTGAGAGTCCAGTCCGTAGTGGATCCAACATAATAGTGTGGGAGTCCAGTCCATAGTGGATCTAACATAATAGTGTGGGAGTCAAGTCCATAGTGGATCTAACATAATAGTGTGAGAGTTCAGTCCATAGTGGATCTAACATAATAGTGAGAGTCCAGTCCATTGTGGGTCTAACATAATAGTGAGAGTCCAGTCCATAGTGGATCTAACATAATAGTGAGAGTCCAGTCCATAGTGGATCTAACATAATAGTGAGAGTCCAGTCCATAGTGGATCTAACATAATAGTGTGAGAGTCCAGTCCATTCTGGATTTAACACAATAGTGAGAGTCCAGTCCATAATTGATCTAACATAATAGTGAGAGTCCAGTCCATAGTGGATCTAACATAATAGTGTGAGAGTTCAGTCCATAGTGGATCTAACATAATAGTGAGAGTCCAGTCCATAGTGGATCTAACATAATAGTGAGAGTCCAGTCCATAGTGGATCTAACATAATAGTGAGAGTCCAGTCCATAGTGGATCTAACATAATAGTGAGAGTCCATTCCATAGTGGATCTAACATAATAGTGGGAGTCCAGTCCATAGTGGATCTAACATAATAGTGAGAGTCCAGTCCATAGTGGATCTAACATAATAGTGTGAGAGTCCAGTCCATTCTGGATTTAACACAATAGTGAGAGTCCAGTCCATAATTGATCTAACATAATAGTGTGAGAGTCCAGTCCATAATGGATCTAACATAATAGTGAGAGTCCAGTCCATAGTGGATCTAACATAATAGTGAGAGTCCAGTCTATAGTGGATCTAGCATGATAGTGAGAGTCCAGTCCATAGTGGATCTAACATAATAGTGTGAAAGTCCAGTCCATAGTGGATCTAACATAATAGTGTGAAAGTCCAGTCCATAGTGGATCTAACATAATAGTGAGAGTCCAGTCTATAGTGGATCTAGCATGATAGTGAGAGTCCAGACGATAGTTGATCTAACATAATAGTGAGAGTCCAGTCCATAGTGGATCTAACATAATAGTGTGAAAGTCCAGTCCATAGTGGATCTAACATAATAGTGTGAAAGTCCAGTCCATAGTGGATCTAACATAATAGTGAGAGTCCAGTCCATAGTGGATCTAACATAATAGTGAGAGTCCAGTCCATAGTGGATCTAACATAATAGTGTGAAAGTCCAGTCCATAGTGGATCTAACATAATAGTGAGAGTCCAGTCTATAGTGGATCTAACATAATAGTGAGAGTCCAGTCCATAGTGGGCCAGCAGGAGACCATCCCGAGCAGAGACAGGTCAGCAGTGCAGAGATGTCCCCGACCGATGCACACACGAGCGGTCCATCCTGGTCCCGACTTTTGACAGCCAGCGCTTAATCCATGGCCACTGAACAAAATGAAAATATGTTTGAAGTGGCCCCAAGAGAAGTCCAACTGTGTATCTGCGGTATAGAAGATGGCCAGAAGGAAGTTGGTAGAATGAAAAGGTTCAGCACTACAAACAAAAACAAAAGTGGTAATAATTAGTTGTTCGATGATACTTTAAAGTCTTTAATCCGCCTGGATAACTTCTGTTGTCTTCTGTGAATTTGCTGCATTTTTCTTATGTTCTGTCTTTGTTTTGTTTTGTTTTTTTAATTTGCAACCATTTTTCTTGTGCATTTGTTACCGACGTCACACTCGCTTGGCGCTGTTGCTCTAGTTTCACTTTCGCTCCTTAAAAGCCGCCTCCGCCCTCTTAATACTTGCAAACTTTGTAGCTGGCTGTCCGCGGGACTATCTGCATTATAAATAAAGATCACAGACATGCTGACAACGCTCCAGACAATGGCGTGTGTTTAGTTTACATCCGGTTTCGGTAGCGCGGTTTTCAGTGATGAAAGTATTTTTCCGTGGTCAAGTTTTCGGTACATAACTTGTCAATAGTGCGTAAATAATTTGCTACATATATCAATTCATACTGTAACGACCATTTGATATTCATGTTTTGTGTTTGTCTTTTGGATTTGATGTCAGTTTTTCCCATGTTTGCAAACACACCGTCCATGTCTGAAAGGTGATTGGCGGACAACAAGGAAGTTAAAGTACCAATGATCGTCAGACACACACTAGGTGTGGCGAAATTATTGTCTGCATTTGACCCATCCCATTGTTCACCCCCTGGGAGGTGAGGGGAGCAGTGAGCAGCAGCGGTGGCCGTGCCCGGGTATTTGTTCTGTTGTGTTTATGTCGTGTTACTGTGCGTATGTTCTCCCGAAATGTGTTTGTCATTCTTGTTTGGTGTGGGCTCACAGTGTGGCGCATATTTGTAACAGCGTTAAAGTGGTTTATACGGCCACCCTCAGTGTGACCTGTATGGCTGTTGATCAAGTATGCATTGCATTCACTCGTGTGTGTGAAAAGCCGTAGATATTATGTGATTGGGCCGGCACGCAAATGCAGTGCCTTGAAGGCACGCCCCCCCGATATTGTTGTCCGGGTGGAAATCGGGAAAAATTGAGGAGAATGGTTTCCCCGGGAGATTTTCGGGAGGGGCACTGAAATTCGGGAGTGTCCCGGGAAAATGGGGAGGGTTGGCAAGTATGACTGGGAGACGCAACTGCTCTGTACTTCTCCCTAGGTCCTTGTACTACTCTGTACAGCGGCCTTTTAAAAAGTCATACATTTTACTTTTTGAAACCGATACCGATCATTTCCATCCATCCATCTTCTTCCGCTTATCCGAGGTCGGGTCGCGGGGGCAGCAGCCTAAACAGGGAAACCCAGACTTCCCTCTCCCCAGCCACTTCGTCCAGCTCTTCCCGGGGTATCCTGAGGCGTTCCCAGATTAGCCGGGAGACATAGTCTTCCCAACGTGTCCTGGGTCTTCCCCGTGGCCTCCTACCGGTCGGACGTGCCCTAAACACCTCCCTAGGGAGGCGTTCGGGTGGCATCCTGACCAGATGCCCGAACCACCTCATCTGGCTCCTCTCCATGTGGAGGAGCAGCGGCTTTACTTTGAGTTCCTCCCGGATGGCAGAGCTTCTCACCCTATCTCTAAGGGAGAGACCCGCCACACGGCGGCGGAAACTCATTTTGGCCGATCATTTCCGATACTACATTTAAAACATTTATCGGCCGATGTTATTGGACATCTCTACTCACAACCTACCGGTCTCAGGGCAGACACTATAACCACTGAGTAGGAAGTGTTGTTGTGTGTCCGGGGAAGTGCGGACTTACGGCGACGAAAGTGTTTGCATGGGAGGTAAAACCTGTTGGAATTGTACCGTTATCATAAGATTGGCAATAAAAGTTAAAAAATAGCGTCAGACTTTGTGATTTCTTATAGGGGCTACGATACATTATATCAATCAATCAATGTTTATTTATATAGCCCCAAATCACAAATGTCTCAAAGGACTGCACAAATCATTACGACTACAACATCCTCGGAAGAACCCACAAAAGGGCAAGGAAAACTCACACCCAGTGGGCAGGGAGAATTCACATCCAGTGGCACGCCAGTGACAATGCTGACTATGAGAAACCTTGGAGAGGACCTCAGATGTGGGCAACCCCCCCTCTCTATTGCTTTAATTTGTTTTTGCAAGAGAGAAAAAAACGTTCTTTCAAGGTGTGGCAGTAATAAAAATGCCAAAGTGTCAATTACATCACGAGGAAACTCTGAATCGGACAAACTAATAACACAAACAAATAATAAATAGCTGCAGCCTGGCAGTAATTCCTATTCGCGTTTGTTTTATGGTGTTTTTTTTTTTTTGCTTTTGTATCATTTCGGTGTTTTAACGTGTTGCCTCCTCTAACGGAGAAATGAGTGTTTGCCCAATAATGTATCTAAAAAGTCCACAACATGTCAAGGACACCTGTTTAATAGGCCCCGCCCTTCCTCATTTCACAATAAACGGCCTTAATTGCCACATTTAGCCCGCTTTGCACACATGTAATAGTTGTGGCAATGTTCTTTGTCCCTGCTAGACTTGGAGACATGCAGCTGGGAGTCCTCGCACGGTGTTATAAAAAAAAAAAAACGTTTGGCCAGGGGGGGTGAGCGTGCCGGCTGTGCCTGATGCAGGAATGATATCCGACTGGTTGGAGCAGCACGCGGGCCAACATTGGAAGGGAGTCGACCTTGGACGCCTGACAAGGCAATTATCAGGTGCTTTGTTTAAGCTTGCAAAAAAAGACATACTGTGAGAAGAGCATCGTTTATTTGAAGGCTGGGCAATGGATGCCATGCTCTTACAAACCCCGTTTCCATGTGAGCTAGCACGTCCTTTTCAACCCATATTCAGTTGAATGTGCTACAAAGACAAGATATTTGATGTCCAAACTTATAAACTTTATTTATAAACTTACAATTTCATGGCTGCACCATGTGCCAAAGTAATTGGGAAAGGGCATGTTCACCACTGTGTTACATCACCTTTTCTTTTAACAACACTCAATAAACGTTTGGGAACTGAGGAAACTAATTGTTGAAGCTTTGAAAGTGGAATTCTTTCCCATTCTTGTTTTATGTAGAGCTTCAGTCCTTCAACAGTCCGCTGTTGTATTTTATGCTTCACACTGTAAAAAATCGAAACATTGAATGTGTAGGCAATGGTGTAACATCTATAATAAATATCTACAAACCCTGTTTCCATATGAGTTGGGAAATTGTGTTAGATGTAAATATAAACAGAATACAATGATTTGCAAATCCTTTTCAACCCATATTCAGTTGAATATGCTACAAAGACAACATATTTGATGTTCAAACTCATAAACTTTATTTATTTTTTGGGCAAATAATAATTAACTTAGAATTTCATGGCTGCAACAAGTGCCAAAGTAGTTGGGAAAGGGCATGTTCACCACTGTGTTACATCACCTTTTCTTTTAACAACACTCAATAAATGTTTGGGAACTGAGGAAACTAATTGTTGAAGCTTTGAAAGTAAAATTCTTTCTCATTCTTGTTTTATGTAGAGCTTCAGTCCTTCAACAGTCCGGGGTCTCCGCTGTCGTATTTTACGCTTCATTATCACCTTAAAACTCATCTGTATACTCTAGCCTTTAAATAGACCTCCTTTTTAGACCAGTTGATCTGCCGCTTCTTTTCTTTTTTCTCCTATGTCCCCCCCTCCCTTCTGGAGGGGGTCCGGTCCGATGACCATGGATGAAGTACTGGCTGTCCAGAGTCGAGACCCAGGATGGACCGCTCGCCTGTGTATCGGTTGGGGACATCTCTACGCTGCTGATCCGCCTCCGCTTGAGATGGTTTCCTGTGGACGGGACTCTCGCTGCTGTCTTGGATTCGCTTGAACTGAACTCTCGCGGCTGTGTTGGAGCCACTATGGATTGAACTTTCACAGTATCATGTTAGACCCGCTCGACATCCATTGCTTTCGGTCCCCTAGAGGGGGGGGGGTTGCCCACATCTGAGGTCCTCTCCAAGGTTTCTCATAGTCAGCATTGTCACTGGCGTCCCACTGGATGTGAATTCTCCCTGCCCACTGGGTGTGAGTTTTCCTTGCCCTTTTGTGGGTTCTTCCGAGGATATTGTAGTCGTAATGATTTGTGCAGTCCTTTGAGACATTTGTGATTTGGGGCTATATAAATAAACATTGATTGATCATTGATTGATTCATAATGCTCCACACATTTTCCATGGGAGACAGGTATGGACTGCAGGCGGGCCAGGTAAGTACCCGCAGTCTTTTTTTTACGAAGCCACGCTGTTGTAACACGTGCTGAATGTGGCTTGGCATTGTCTTGCTGAAATAAGCAGGGGCGTCCATGAAAAAGAGGGCGCTTAGATGGCAGCATATGTTGTTCCAAAACCTGTATGTACCTTTCAACATTAATGGTGCCTTCACAGATGTGTAAGTTACCCATGCCTCGGGCACTAATGCACCCCCATACCATCACAGATGCTGGCTTTTCCACTTTGCGTCGATAACAGTCTGGATGGTTCGCTTCTCTTTTGGTCCGGATGACACAATGTCGAATATTTCCAAAAACAATTTGAAATGTGGACTCGTCAGACCACAGAACACTTTTACACTTTGCATCAGTCCATCTTAGATGATCTCGGGCCCAGAGAAGACGACGGCGTGTCTGGATGTTGTTGATAAATGGCTTTCGCTTTGCATAGTAGAGCTTTAACTTTCACTTACAGATGTAGCGACCAACTGTATTTAGTGACAGTGTTTTTCTGAAGTGTTCCTGATCCCATGTGGTGATATCCTTTAGAGATTGATGTCGGTTTTTGATACAGTGCCGTCTGAGGGATGGAAGGTCACGGTCATTCAATGTTGGTTTCCGGCCATGCCGCTTATGTGGAGTGATTTCTCCAGATTCTCTGAACCTTTTGATGATATTATGGAGCGTAGATGTTGAAATCCCTAAATTACTTGCAATTGCACTTTGAGAAAGGTTGTTCTTAAACTGTTTGACTATTTGCTCACACAGTTGTGGACAAAGGGGTGTACCTCGCCCCATCCTTTCTTGTGAAAGACTGAGCATTTTTTGGGGAAGCTGTTTTTATAGCCAATCATGGCACCCACCTGTTCCCAATTAGCCTGCACACCTGTGGGGATGTTCCAAATAAGTGTTTGATGAGCATTCCTCAACTTTATCAGTATTTATTGCCACCTTTCCCAACTTCTTTGTCACGTGTTGCTGGCATCAAATTCTAAAGTTAATGATTATTTGCAAAAGAAAAAATGTTTATGAGTTTGAACATCAAATATGTTGTCTTTGTAACATATTCAACTGAATATGGCTTGAAAAGGATTTGCAAATCATTGTATTCTGTTTATATTTACATCTAACACAATTTCCCAACTCATATGGAAACGGGGTTTGTGTATATATATATATATATATATATCCCCATATATATATTAATGTTTATGTACCGTTCTAAACAGTGGGGCAAAACAGTATTTAGTCAGCCAGCGATTGTGCAAGTTCTCCCACTTAAAATGATGACAGAGGTCTGTCATTTTCATCATAGGTACACTTCAACTGTGAGAGACAGAATGTGGAAACAAAATCCAGGAATTCACATTGTAGGAATTTTAAAGAATTTATTTGTAAATTATGGTGGAAAATAAGTATTTGGTCAACCATTCAAATCTCTCACTGATGGAAGGAGGTTTTGGCTCAAAATCTCACGATACATGGCCCCATTCATTCTTTCCTTAACACGGATCAATCATCCTGTCCCCTTAGCAGAAAAACAGCACCAAGCATGATGTTTCCACCACCATGCTTCACAGTAGGTTTGGTGTTCTTGGGATGCAACTCAGTATTCTTCTTCCTCCAAACACCACCAGTTGAGTTTATACCAAAAAGTTCTATTTTGGTTTCATCTGACCACATGACATTCTACCAATCCTCTGCTGTATCATCCATGTATCCATTTTGGTATAAACTCAACTCGTGGTGTTTGGAGGAAGAAGAATACTGAGTTGCATCCCAAGAACACCAAACCTACTGTGAAGCATGGGGGTGGAAACATCATGCTTTGGGGCTGTTTTTCTGCTAAGGGGACAGGACGATTGATCCGTGTTAAGGAAAGAATGAATGGGGCCATGTATCGTGAGATTTGGAGCCAAAACCTTCTATCAGTGAGAGCTTTGAATGGTTGACCAAATACTTATTTTCCACCATAATTTACAAATAAATTCTTTAAAATTCCAATAAGGTGAATTCCTGGATTTTTCACATTCTGTCTCTCACAGTTGAAGTGTACCTATGATGAAAATTACAGACCTCTGTCATCATTTAAGTGGGAGAACTTGCACAATCGCTGGCTGACTAAATACTTTTTTGCCCCACTGTATATATATGTATATATATATATATGTATGGTTATACTACTCCAATATAACATCATGTTTTAGTAATCATCAGTATTATTATATTTAATAATAGTGATAATTATTAACATTATTATAATTAAAAAATAATTGTACTACTTAGAATGACCACTAGATGTCAGTTTCTTGCTAATGTTGTCTTTTAACAGGTGCAATGTACAGTAGTAATACAATATTTCTCAGTAGTAGTACAACACTCGCTTAAATATTCATGCTGTTTACTTAATGATCATAATAGCAATAATACAAACAACCAGTATGTTAGTGGCCTGACCACGTTGTTGTATATTATCACAGTACTGTATACAGTATTATCACAGTACTGTATACAGTATTACCACAGTACTGTATACAGTATTACCACAGTACTGTATACAGTATTACCACAGTACTGTATACAGTATTATCACAGTACTCACAAGACACATTTAGTATAGTAATAAGTTTAGTAAATCCACACACTGATTTAGATAGTTACTACTGTACAATATTCACGATGAGATTAACAGTGTTTTAGTGTGATGCTTTCCTGCACACACACACACACACACACACACACACACACACACACACACACACACGCAGTACAGTACAAAGTGTTTTTACAGTAAAAGTGAAGTGTTTATGAGAGACAGAGAGATGTTTGGGGGTGAGAGGAGGACCAAGATGTGATGGAGTTATTACAGGAAAGGGTGGATCTGATCCAATCGGACTGACAGATCTCATTTGTTTACAAACCCACTTCCTCTTTCTCCAAATATGGTCAAATACTTTGCTAATTGTCCGAGTGAAGACAATGTTTGTTGCTGTAAACAAACTTCGGACTCACTTGCCTCAACTTGGATTTCTTACAGACATACACAAATATATACACAAATGTATATGTATGTGTGTGTATATATATGTCTATGTGTATATATGTGTACATATATATATATATATATATATATATATATATATATAAGAGGTGTGGGAAAAAATCGATTCGAATACGAATCGAATCGTTTGTTATGCGAGTCAGAATCGATTCTAATTTTTTAAAAATCGATTTTTTTTAATTAATTTTTTTTTTATATATATATATATATATTTTTTTTTTTTTTTTAATCAATCCAACAAACCACTACCATGTTTAAAACATTTTCTGTAATTATAAACAGAAAAATATTACCTTTTAATGAAACAGTATTTGCAAAGTTCTTGTAATTATATATAGTAAAATATTTTTATTTGCAATTATGTATAACAAATGATATTGTATTGTAATTCTCAAACAAAACGTTCTCGTAGTTCTATATGATAAAATATTTTTTTCTTTACATAATATATTTTCTTGTTATTATATATACATATGATATATTTTCTTCTAATTATATGTATGATAATATAATTTATATATATATATATATATATATATACATTCAGTATAATGTAACTTTATATCGGAAAATAAAATTTTCTTATAATTATTCATTATAATAAAATATTTTTCTCTAAGTTAACATTTTCTTGTATTATGTAATAAAATATTGTTTCGCTGTACATAATATACTTGTTCTGTAATTATATATGATAAAATAATAGTTTCCTGTAATTCCATGTTTTTAGTCATACATGATAAAACAATATTTTATTGTAATTATATATACACATAATTGAATTCCTTGTTATTGTATTTATGATAACATAAAGTAGTTTTTTTATCATTTAACTTTTTCTTGTAATTATATATCATAATATTTTTGTAATTATACGTGATATAGTGTACTTTTTCTGTACTTATTTATAGCAAAAATATTACCTTCTAATTAAATGAAATTTAGAATTTTCTTTTAATTATATATAGTAAAGTACGTTTGTTGGTAATATATATAACAAATTATATAATTTTTTTATTTCTCTAACAAAACTTTCTGGTCATTATATCTGATAAAATAATTTATTTTATATATTGATTGCAAAATATTTTTCTTGTGATTATACATACATACGATGTATGATGATATAATTTATATATATATATATATATTAAATGTAATAAAATACTTTTCTCTAAGTTATAACATTTTATTGTAATAATATGGAATAAAAATATTATTTAGCTGTACATAATATACTTTTTCTGTAATTACATATGATAAAAAATAGTTTCTTTTAATTCAATTTTTTTGTTATATAATAAAAAAATATTTTGTTGTATTTATATGTACATATAATATCATTTCTTGTAATTACATTTATGATGACATAAATGTAATTTTTTGCAATTTAACTTTTTCTTGTAATTATATATAACATTTTTGTAATTATATGTGATATAATGTACTTTTTCTTTACTTATCTATAGCTAAATATTACCTTTTAATAAAATATAATCTAGAAGGTTCTTTTAATTATCTATAGTAAAGTATGTTTTTGGTCATTGTATACAATAAAATATTTTCTTTTATATATTGATTGTAAAATATTTTTCTTGTGATTATTTATACATATATTTTCTTGTAATTATTTGTATTAAGATATATTATATATATATATATATACATATATATATATATTAAATCAATATTTTATTGTATTTATATATATAATATATACATACTTATACATATAATATAATTCTTTGTAATTATGTTTATGATAACATAAAATAAATGTAATTTTATATTACAGAAGTTTGTCCTGTAATTGTATATCATAACATTTTTGTAATTATATGTGATATAATGTACTTTTTTGTACTTACATATAATGAAATAATATTGTTATTGTCATGTGTAATGAAAGTATATATTTTTTATCATTTGTTGTTTAATTTTTGCCATAATACGTAAAATATTTTCTTGTATTTCTTTGTAATATTGTCATGAATCATAGTACTCTAGTGTGAAATAAGTGTCTAAGTGTGTGAAATAAGTGTCTAAGTGTGTGAAATAAGTGTCTAAATGTGTGAAATAAGTGTCTAAGTGTGTGAAATAAGTGTCTAAGTGTGTGAAATAAGTGTCTAAGTGTGTGAAATAAGTGCCTAAGTGTGTGAAATAAGTGTCTAAGTGTGCGAAATAAGTGTCTAAGTGTGCGAAATAAGTGTCTAAGTGTGCGAAATAAGTGTCTAAGTGTGTGAAATAAGTGTCTAAGTGTGTGAAATAAGTGTATAAGTGTGTGAAATAAGTGTCTAGGTGTGTGAAATAAGTGTCTAAGTGTGTGAAATAAGTGTCTAAGTGTGTGAGATAAGTGTCTAAGTGTGTGAGATAAGTGCCTAAGTGTGTGAGATAAGTGTCTAAGTGTGTGAAATAAGTGTCTAAGTGTGTGAAATAAGTGTCTAAGTGTGTTAAATAAGTGTCTTAAGTGTGTGAAATAAGTGTCTAAGTGTGTGAAATAAGTGTCTAAGTGTGTGAAATAAGTGTCTAAGTGTGTGAAATAAATGTCTTAAGTGTGTGAAATAAGTGTCTAAGTGTGTGAAATAAGTGTCTAAGTGTGTGAAATAAGTGTCTAAGTGTGTGAAATAAGTGTCTAAGTGTGTGAAATAAGTGTCTAAGTGTGTGAAATAAGTGTCTAAGTGTGTGAAATAAGTGTCTAAGTGTGTGAAATAAGTGTCTAAGTGTGTGAAATAAGTGTCTAAGTGTGTGAAATAAGTGTCTAAGTGTGTGAAATAAGTGTCTAAGTGTGTGAAATAAGTGTCTAAGTGTGTGAAATAAGTGTCTAAGTGTGTGAAATAAGTGTCTAAGTGTGTGAGATAAGTGTCTAAGTGTGTGAAATAAGTGTCTAAGTGTGTGAAATAAGTGTCTAAGTGTGTGAAATAAGTGTCTAAGTGTGTGAAATAAGTGTCTGTGTGAGATAAGTGTCTAAGTGTGTGAAATAAGTGTCTAAGTGTGTGAAATAAGTGTCTAAGTGTGTGAAATAAGTGTCTAAGTGTGTGAAATAAGTGTCTAAGTGTGCGAAATAAGTGTCTAAGTGTGCGAAATAAGTGTCTTAAGTGTGTGAAATAAGTGTCTAAGTGTGTGAAATAAGTGTCTAAGTGTGTGAAATAAGTGTCTAAGTGTGTGAAATAAGTGTCTAAGTGTGTGAAATAAGTGTCTAAGTGTGTGAAATAAGTGTCTAAGTGTGTGAAATAAGTGTCTAATTGTGTGAAATAAGTGTCTAAGTGTGTGAAATAAGTGTCCAAGTGTGTGAAATAAGTGTCTAATTGTGTGAAATAAGTGTCTAATTG
Organism: Nerophis ophidion; assembly: GCF_033978795.1. NCBI lineage: Eukaryota > Metazoa > Chordata > Actinopteri > Syngnathiformes > Syngnathidae > Nerophis > Nerophis ophidion. Next base: position 4,218,109 of record NC_084632.1, read on the forward strand.
TGTGAAATAAGTGTCTAAGTGTGTGAAATAAGTGTCTAAGTGTGTGAAATAAATGTCTTAAGTGTGTGAAATAAGTGTCTAAGTGTGTGAAATAAGTGCCTAAGTGTGTGAAATAAGTGTCTAAGTGTGTGAGATAAGTGTCTAAGTGTGTGAGATAAGTGCCTAAGTGTGTGAGATAAGTGTCTAAGTGTGTGAAATAAGTGTCTAAGTGTGCGAAATAAGTGTCTAAGTGTGCGAAATAAGTGTAAGTGTGTGAAATAAGTGTCTAAGTGTGTGAAATAAGTGTATAAGTGTGTGAAATAAGTGTCCAAGTGTGTGAAACAAGTGTCCAAGTGTGTGAAACAAGTGTCTTAAGTGTGTGAAATAAGTGTCTAAGTGTGTGAAATAAGTGTCTAAGTGTGTGAAATAAGTGTCTTAAGTGTGTGAAATAAGTGTCTTAAGTGTGTGAAATAAGTGTCTGAGTGTGTGAAATAAGTGTCTAAGTGTGTGAAATAAATGTCTTAAGTGTGTGAAATAAGTGTCTAAGTGTGTGAAATAAGTGTCTGAGTGTGTGAAATAAGTGTCTAAGTGTGTGAAATAAATGTCTTAAGTGTGTGAAATAAGTGTCTAAGTGTGCGAAATAAGTGTCTAAGTGTGCGAAATAAGTGTCTAAGTGTGCGAAATAAGTGTCTAAGTGTGTGAAATAAGTGTCTAAGTGTGTGAAATAAGTGTATAAGTGTGTGAAATAAGTGTCTAGGTGTGTGAAATAAGTGTCTAAGTGTGTGAAATAAGTGTCTAAGTGTGTGAGATAAGTGTCTAAGTGTGTGAGATAAGTGCCTAAGTGTGTGAGATAAGTGTCTAAGTGTGTGAAATAAGTGTCTAAGTGTGTGAAATAAGTGTCTAAGTGTGTTAAATAAGTGTCTTAAGTGTGTGAAATAAGTGTCTAAGTGTGTGAAATAAGTGTCTAAGTGTGTGAAATAAGTGTCTAAGTGTGTGAAATAAATGTCTTAAGTGTATGAAATAAGTGTCTAAGTGTGTGAAATAAGTGTCTAAGTGTGTGAAATAAGTGTCTAAGTGTGTGAAATAAGTGTCTAAGTGTGTGAAATAAGTGTCTAAGTGTGTGAAATAAGTGTCTAAGTGTGTGAAATAAGTGTCTAAGTGTGTGAAATAAGTGTCTAAGTGTGTGAAATAAGTGTCTAAGTGTGTGAAATAAGTGTCTAAGTGTGTGAAATAAGTGTCTAAGTGTGTGAAATAAGTGTCTAAGTGTGCGAGATAAGTGTCTAAGTGTGTGAGATAAGTGTCTAAGTGTGTGAAATAAGTGTCTAAGTGTGTGAAATAAGTGTCTAAGTGTGTGAGATAAGTGTCTAAGTGTGTGAGATAAGTGTCTAAGTGTGTGAAATAAGTGTCTAAGTGTGTGAAATAAGTGTCTAAGTGTGTGAAATAAGTGTCTAAGTGTGTGAGATAAGTGTCTAAGTGTGTGAAATAAGTGTCTAAGTGTGTGAAATAAGTGTCTAAGTGTGTGAAATAAGTGTCTAAGTGTGTGAAATAAGTGTCTAAGTGTGTGAAATAAGTGTCTAAGTGTGTGAGATAAGTGTCTAAGTGTGTGAAATAAGTGTCTAAGTGTGTGAAATAAGTGTCTAAGTGTGTGAAATAAGTGTCTAAGTGTGTGAAATAAGTGTCTAAGTGTGTGAAATAAGTGTCTAAGTGTGTGAGATAAGTGTCTAAGTGTGTGAAATAAGGGCCCTGGTCGTCTGAAGGTTGAGAAGAAAATAAGAGTTTGAACTTTCCTGACTTAGTGTGTCAAAGTTGAGGGGATGTTGTGTTTTTTTCCCGCTCCTCATCAGATAAAGGAAGGACTTCCACCCCCCCAGCGCGGTATAAAAGAGGAGTGGTCCTGCCTTCAGCAGCAGCTCTCTTCTGCATGTGATGGCCAACTCTGCTCTGCAGCTCATCGGCTTCTTCCTGGCGCTGAGCGGCCTGGCCGTCACCATGATGGCCACCGTCATGGTGGAGTGGAAGCGCCACTTTGAGGGCAAGTCCCACAGCATCTACGAGGGTCTGTGGATGAGCTGCAGCGGCGAGCACCGCACCACCTGCGAGCTGCACGAGTCCGTCCTGGAGCTGCCATGTGAGTCCAGCGCCGACCTCGGTCTTCCTCTCTTCCTCTCCCCCACAGCTGTATTAAGAGCTCACCTGCTGCCTTTCAGTGGAGATCCAGATAACGCGAGCGCTGCTGCTGCTCAGCATCTTCCTGTCGGCCATGGCCTTGCTGGTGTCCACCGTGGGGATGAAGTGCACGCGCTTCATGGAGGACAAGGCCGTCAAGTCCACCGTGGCCCGCATTGGAGGGATTCTGTTCATGGTCTCAGGTAGGATCACTCAGAACTGTATTTTGGGTCTGCCGCTTTAATGCTAATGAGATGTTTGTCCACGCCTCCTCCCCAATGGGCGATACTGGTATCGATCCCATGAGATAATGTTCAACTTCATTTTATCAATCAATCAATCAATGTTTACTTATATAGCCCTAAATCACTAGTGTCTCAAAGGGCTGCACAAACCACCACGACATCCTCGGTGGCCCACATAAGGGCAAGGAAAACTCACACCCAGTGGGACGTCGGTGACAATGATGACTATGAGAACCTTGGAGAGGAGGAAAGCAATGGATGTCGAGCGGGTCTAACATGATACTGTGAAAGTTCAATCCATAATGGATCCAACACAGTCGCGAGAGTCCAGTCCAAAGCGGATCCAACACAGCAGCGAGAGTCCCGTTCACAGCGGAGCCAGCAGGAAACCATCCCAAGCGGAGGCGGATCAGCAGTGCAGAGATGTCCCCAGCCGATACACAGGAAAGCAGTACATGGCCACCGGATCGGACCGGACCCCCTCCACAAGGGAGGGGGGGGACATAGGAGAAAGAAAAGAAGTGGCAGATCAACTGGTCTAAAAAGGAGGTCTATTTAAAGGCTAGAGTATACAGATGAGTTTTAAGGTGAGACGTAAATGCTTCTACTGAGGTGGCATCTCGAACTGTTACCGGGAGGGCATTCCAGAGTACTGGAGCCCGAAATGAAAACGCTCTATAGCCCGCAGACTTTTTTTGGGCTTTGGGAATCACTAATAAGCCGGAGTCCTTTGAAGGCAGATTTCTTGCCGGGACATATGGTACAATACAATCGGCAAGATAGGATGGAGCTAGACCGTGTAGTATTTTATACGTAAGTAGTAAAACCTTAAAGTCACATCTTAAGTGCACAGGAAGCCAGTGCAGGTGAGCCAGTATAGGTATATATGTATGTATATATGTATATAAAGGTATATACAGTATAGGTATGTATATATGTATATAAAGGTATATACAGTATAGGTATATATGTATGTATATATGTATATAAAGGTATATACAGTATAGGTATATATGTATGTATATATGTATATAAAGGTATACACAGTACAGGCGTAATATGATCAAACTTTCTTGTTCTTGTCAAAAGTCTAGCAGCCGCATTTTGTACCAACTGTAATCTTTTAATGCTAGACATGGGGAGACCCGAAAATAATACGTTACAGTAGTCGAGGCGAGACGTAACAAACGCATGGATAATGATCTCAGCGTCTTTAGTGGACAAAATGGAGCGAATTTTAGCGATATTACGGGGATGAAAGAAGGCCGTTTTAGTAACGCTTTTAATGTGTGACTCAAAGGAGAGAGTTGGGTCGAAGATAATACCCAGATTCTTTACCGTGTCGCCTTGTTTAATTGTTTGGTTGTCAAATGTTAGAGTTGTATTATTAAATAGAGGTCGGTGTCTAGCAGGACCGATAATCAGCATTTCGTTTTTTTTGTTTTATATATATATATATATATATGTGTGTGTGTGTGTACATGTATATATATGTATGTATATATATATGTGTGTATGTATATATATGTATATTTATGTATGTATATATATATATATATATGTATATGCAGTATTTCACACAGGTCAGGCATTTATTTGTGGGGGGGGGGCGATGACCAAGAAGAACGCGGAGTTGAAATATAATTACAACACTTTATGTACATATTTATATAATATTTACATATTTATATAATTTGTAACTACAAGCTCCATTCACAGACAGAGTCCCATTGTTTTTATGGGCGGTGGCGCATGAGTCAAAAGCCGAAAAAAAAAATACATATATTTTTTTTAATTATTAATTTTTTTGTTTTGCTTTTGTGGCGGCCGTAATTTTGTTGTGGCGGGCCGCCGCAAATAAATGAATGTTTGGGAAACCCTGATATGTATATATATATTTATCTGGGGATAGGTTGATTGGCAACACTAAATGGTCCCTAGTGTGTGAATGTTGTCTGTCTATCTGTGTTGGCCCTACGATGAGGTGGCGACTTGTCCAGGGTGTACCCTGCCTTCCGCCAGATTGTAGCTGAGATAGGCGCCAGCGCCCCCCCGCGACCCCGAAAGGGAATAAGCGGTAGAAAATGGATGGATGGAAGGTTGATTGGCAACACTAAATGGTCCCTAGTGTGTGAATGTTGTCTGTCTATATGTGATCAGGTGGCAACTTGTCCAGGGTGTACCCCGCCTTCCGCCCGATTGTAGCTGAGATAGGCGCCAGCGCCCCCCGCGACCCCAAAAAATGGAAAAAGCGGTAGAAAATGGATGGATGGATGTATGTATGTACAAACCCCATTTCCATATGAGTTGGGAAATTGTGTTAGATGTAAATATAAACAGAATACAATGATTTGCAAATCCTTTTCAAGCCATATTCAGTTCACACAATTTGATGCCAGCAACACATGACAAAGAAGTTGGGAAAGGTGGCAATAAATACTGATAAAGTTGAGCAATGTTCATCAAACACTTATTTGGAACATCCCACAGGTGTGCAGGCTAATTGGGAACAGGTGGGTGCCATGATTGGGTATAAAAGCAGCTTCCATGAAACGCTAAGTAATTCACAAACAAGGATGGGGTGAGGGTCACCACTTTGTAAGCAAATTGTCGAACAGTTTTAGAACAACATTTCTCAACGAGCTATTGCAAGGAATTTAGGGATTTTACCAACTACGGTCCGTAAAATCATCAAAAGGTTCAGAGAATCTGGAGAAATCACTGCACGTAAGCGATGATATTACGGACCTTTGATCCCTTAGGCGGTACTGCATCAAAAACCAACATCAGTGTGTAAAGGATATCACCACATGGGCTCAGGAACACTTCATGAAACCATTTTCAGTAACTACAGTTGGTTGCTACATCTGTAAGTGCAAGTTAAAACTCTACTATGCAAAGCAAAACCCATTTATCAACAATATCCTGAAACGCCCCCGGCTAAGATGGACTGATGCAAAGTGGAAAAGTGTTCTGTGGTCTGACGAGTCCACATTTCAGATTTTATTTGGAAACTGTGGATGTGGTGTCCTCCAGAACGAAGAGGAAAATAACCATCCGGATTGTAATAGGCCTAAAGTGTAAAAGCCAGCATGTGTGATGGTATGGGGGTGTATTAGTGCCCAAGGCATGGGTAACTTAGGCACCATTAATGCTGAATGGTCCATACAGGTTTTGGAGCAACATATGTTGTCATCCAAGCAATGTTATCATGGACGCCCATGCTTATTTCAGCAAGACAAGTGTTACAACAGCGTGGCTTCGTTAAAAAAAAGAGTGCAGGTACTAGACTGGCGCGCCTGCAGTCCAGACCTGTCTCCCATTGAAAATGTGTGGTGCATTATGAAGCATAAAATATGACAACAAGACCCCGAACTGTTGAAGGACTGAAGCTCTACATAAAACAAGAATGGTAAAGAATTCCACTTTCAAAGCTTCAACAATTAGTTTCCTGAGTTCCCAAACGTTTATTGAGTGTTGTTAAAAGAAAAGGTGATGTAACACAGTGGTGAACATGCCCTTTCCCAACTACTTTGGCACGTGTTGCAGCCATGAAATTCTAAGTTAATTATTATTTGCAAAAAAAATAATGTTTATTAATTTGAACATCAAATATGTTGTCTTTGTAGCATATTCAACTGAATATGGCTTGAAAAGGATTTGCAAATCATTGTATTCTGTTTATATTTACATCTAACACAATTTCCCAGCTCATATGGAAACTGGGTTTGTATGTACTGTATTTTCCGGATCATAGGGCGCACTGCCCATGAGCAGCTTTATTCAGCTCTTTTCTTCATGCAAAAGGTACACTAGATTGTAAGGTGCATAAAGGGGTCATGTTGTTATATATTTTTTCTAAATGTAAAAGACTTCCTTGTGGTCTACATAACATTAAATGCTGGTTCTTTGCTCAAAACGTTGCATGGTTGATCTTCAAGTCGCTATCTGACAGTCACTTCAGGATGTGCCGTTTTGTGGGCGGTCTTATTCACGTGCCTCCACTTTGACGGCGTCTTCTCCCCGTCATCTTTGTTGTAGCGGTGTAGCGTGCAAGGACGGCAGTGCAAGAAGTGTCAAAAGATGGCGCTAACTGCTTTAATGACATTCAGACTTTACTTCAATCAATAACTCGTGGCTCACGAGTGCAACAACAACGCCTGAAATGTGTCCCGTGAAAAACCGTCCAACCGGAACTCTCTAATAACTAAAGTTCCTTGGGTGATTAATGTCAACTCACCAAACCGGTATGTTTTAGTGCTTTCATGGCGAGATATACGTTGGAAACTTTACACTACTTGATATTAGAAATGGCAACAGTGGAGGATGAACGTCGCATAACAAGAAGATAGAGAAAAAGAAGATTATTGACTACGGTGTCGGCACGGACTACAGTGGCGGACTCGCGTAAATTTTCAGGACTTATGCAGATCCCAAATACACATCAGCAGTTATCAGAAGGTAAAAAAAAGTTGATTTTGCATAATATTGCATAATGTAATATGTCTCTGGGTGCCATTTCGCGGTCCTTAAACACACACCGTAGTAAGACTTGTATCTCCGACTACGGTAGTCGTAACGGGCCGACAATCCATCAAGCGGTGCAGGTGGTATAGCTCGGTTGGTAGAGCGGCCGAGCCAGCAACTTAAGGGTTGCAGGTTCGAATCCCGCTTCCGCCAACCTAGTCACTGCCGTCGTGTCCTTGGGCAAGACACTTTACCCACCTGCTCCCAGTTCCACCCACACTGGTTTAAATGTAAAAATTTGATATTGGGTTTCACTACGTAAAGCGCTTTGAGTCACTAGAGAAAAAGCGCTATATAAATATAATTCGCTTCACAATTTACTTCACTTCAAAGTCATACTAAAATAATTTTGACAGATTTTTGAGCGCCGTGTGTTATGTTCTTTACTTTCAATGCAACATTTAAAATTGTGGTGTTGTTTACCGGCGTCATATTGCAGTCTGCGCGTATCTCGTATGTGCCCAGCATAATTCCGATTATCATTATAATATTGCTAAAAATTTTAAAGTTTTCTTATAAAATTGTGACTTTTGTCAAGTAAAATTATGACTCTTCTCTTAAAATTGCCAAAATGTTGTAAAATTCCAACTTTTATCATAACATTGCACAAATGTTCAGTGTTTCTTGTGAAATTTGGACTCGCATGGAGTAAAATTACGACTTTTATAACGACGCTGCCAAATTTCTAAGTTTTTCTTGTGAAATTGTGACCTTTTTTTGGTGAAATTTCAAATTTTTTTACAACAAGCTTTTTTATATTTGCACAGTATGTATACATTATTAATTTTATCAAAATAAATCTTTATATATCAAGAAAGGGGGGGTCCTAAAGAGGTAGGCATTTTTCAATTTGACTGTGTATCGCTTTTAAAAGGGCTCCACCCCTGGTCAACATATGAAATAACAAGTGTGCGTAAGAAATAGCAATGTGCCCCCTTTGGCTAAATATGATTAAAATATATATATATCATCATCTACCATCTACTGGTCACACTTATCATTACGCCATGTACCAAATAAAATAGCTTTGAGGTCGGTAAGCACAACCAGAATTATTCCGTACATTAGGCGCACTGTCGGTTTTTGAGAAAACGAACGGATTTAAGTGCGCCTTATAGTCCGGAAAATACGGTACATATACGCAGTATGCATGTCAGGTGATTTGAAAAACCATACATACAAAAAATGGGGGGCCTCACAAAAAGTGTGGCGATAACCGCAGAATTTAAAATTGCTCACCAAATTCGTCCTAGCTCCTCGGTACATAACGATATCAAACTATTGATGAAAACTAGTTTGGTCATTAACTATTCATGATTTCAAGTTGTTTATGTTGTCTTGTTAAACATAAATATCTGTAATTTGTGGTTATGACTAAAAGTCATATAAAGAAAAACTCTTAGACAGAAAAATGTCAATTAAAATGTGTATTTTTTTTGTCAAATTCGTTACATACAAAAACAATGTGAGATGTTTTTCCACTTAGCACTTTTTGGGTCACCCTAGCACAGGGGTCTCGAACTCAATTCACCCGGGGGCCACTGGGTGCAGAGTCTGGGTGAGGCTGGGCCGTAAGAAAGTAAAATATCGTAGCTTCCCGGAAGAGTTAGTGCTGCAAGGGGTGTTGGGTATTTGTTCTGTTGTGTTTATGTTGTGTTTGTCATTCTTGTTTGGTGTGGGTTCACAGTGTGGCGCTTATTTGTAACAGTCTTAAAGTTGTTTATACGGCCACCCTCAGTGTGACCTGTATGGCTGTTGACCAAGTATGCGCTGCATTCACTTGTGTGTGTGAAAATCCTTAGATATTATGTGAGTGGGCCGGCACGCAAAGGCAGTGCCTTCTAAAGTTTATTGGCGCTCTGTATTATGTTTTTTATTTTCAATCTAAGACTCCTTCCGTTCCTGCTTTTTGTGCACCCTTGTTTGTTTTAGTTACCATGGTTACTTATTATTTCCACCCGCTTATGATTAGTGTTCACCCGCTCACCTGCTGCCTAAACACTAATGAGAGGCATTATTTAAACCTGCCTTGCCCTCCAGTAAGTGCTGGAGTATTGTTTGCTGTTTGCTGTTTACTGTGGACTGCCTTTTTTTTTGGAAGCTGAGAGCTATACCCTGGATCCCGAGTCCTGTCCCTGTTTGCTGTTTCCTGGTTTCTGGTTTGTGTTTTCCTTGCCTTATTTTTCTGAACATTAAAACCATGTTTTCATTTTCCAAGCCTGTCATCTCTGCATCTTGGGGTTCGTCACCACCACTTCGTGACACTTTGTACTTTTCCCTACGTCCGTGTACCACTCCGTACAGCGGCGTTTTAAAAAGTCATTTATTTTACTTTTTTAAACTGGTACCGATAATTTCCAATGTTACATTTTAAAGCATTTATCGGCCGGTAATATCGGCAGTCCAATATTATTGGACATCTCTACAAATAACTGTTTGAATTGGTCTTGGTTATCGCGGACTGTTATTACTCACGGTCAGTAATATCCCTCGTCTCCATGGCAATATCCCACTCATTTGCCGCTTTTCCACTAAGGCAGGGGTAGGCAACCCAGAATGTTGAAAAAGCCATTTTGGAGCCAAATAACAACGCTGTCAAGCACTAACATTAAACTTTCATATTAAGGTGGGGACCGCGAAATAACGTCCCGCGGGCCGCGGGCCGCGTGTCTGAAACCCCTGCCCTGGCAGTACCTATAAAACACCACCGGGGGTGCTGTTGCGCCGTTTGTCGCTCATCAGAGGGTGAATAGTTTTACTTTTGTGATGCAATCTATGATACTCACCAATGGTGAAATGCTACTCTGAGCTCCACAAAGTTGTTGTGATGGCCACAGTTTGACTCTGGAACAGACTACAGCCATTTATTTCAAAGGCAGACAGCCCAAGGAGGGACACCGTGGACTTTCTCAACCAAACTTTATTGATTTTAGACTTTGATTATAGATTTGCTGTCCTCATTTGCACCTGTTTGTGTGCTACCGGCCCTTTAAGAGCCGCAATTTGGTGGTGGTGGTTTTTTATTTGTTTATTTATATATTTTTTTTAATAATGTTTTTTTTCTTTGTGTAGGTATTCTGACTTTCAGCGTTACTTCCTGGTTCGTCAAGAAGATTGTTCATAAGGTCCATGAGTCTCATCATCTGCACAGGTAACACACACACACACACACACACACACACACACACACACACACACACACACACACACACACACACACACACATGCATTCGTGTATTTCTGACCTTCTTGAGACCTGAGAAAAATGCCTCCCTCTTAGGACCAGCCTTTCTAGATATATAAAGATGTGTATTTACAACATTAATAATATATACATACTATGCAAATATAAAAAAGCTTGTTGTAAAAAATTAGACATTTCACAAGAAAAACTGAACATTTGTGCAATGTTATGATAAAAGTTGGAATTTTACTCAATAACAGTCAGAAAATATTGGCAATTTTATGAAAAGAGTCGTAATTTTACTTGACAAAAGTCACAATTTTACAACAAAACTTTAACATTTCTGGCAATATTATATTAATAATCAAAATTTTGCCTAGCAAAATGATGACGAAAGTCATACTTTTACTCAAAATTGTCACTGTTTTACAAGAACAACAAAGAAATTGGCAAAATTGTGATAAAAGTCTGAATTTTATATGACAAATGTCACCATTTCGCATTAAAAAGTAATAATTCTACATAAAAAAGTAATACTTTTGCAAGAAAATATTGCAATAAAACAGAAAGAATATGAGGTTTTATAAGAAAAAAGTCGACACATTGTGAGAAAAAAACTGCTTTTAGTTCATTTATTTATTTTTGGGGTTTGTAATTATTTTTTAATCTTCATTATTTACTTCAAGTTATTACAGTATGTCTCTATATACGTGTATATATATAATTATTTATTTCTTTTAATTAATTTTGGCCAAAGGGAGCACATTTCAATTTCTTACACACACTTGTTATTTCATATGGTGACCAGAGGTGGAGCACTTTTAAAAGCGACAAACAGTCAAATTGAAAAATGCCTACCTCTTTAGGACCACCCTTTCTTTATAGATAAAGATTTGCTTTGAGAACATTAATAATGTATAAATACTGTGCAAATATAAAAAAGCTTGTTGTAAAAAATTTGAAATTTCACAATTTCACCAGAAAAAAGTCACAATTTCATAAGAAAAATTTAGAATTTTGGCAGTGTTATAATAAAAGTCGTCATTTTACTCAACGCAAGTCCAAATTTCACAAGAAAAACTGAACATTTGTGCAATGTTATGATAAAAGTTGGAATTTTACTCAATAACAGTCAGAAAATATTGGCAATTTTATGAAAAGAGTCGTAATTTTACTTGACAAAAGTCACAATTTTACAACAAAACTTTAACATTTCTGGTAATATTATATTAATAATCAAAATTTTGCCTAGCAAAATGATGACGAAAGTCATAATTTTACTCAGAATTGTCATTGTTTTACAAGAACAACAAAGAAATTGGCAAAATTGTGATAAAAGTCTGAATGTTATATGACAAATGTCACCATTTCGCATTAAAAAGTAATAATTCTACATAAAAAAGTAACACTTTTGCAAGAAAATATTGCAATAAAACAGAAAGAATATGAGGTTTTATAAGAAAAAAGTCGACACATTGTGAGAAAAAAACTGCTTTTAGTTCATTTATTTATTTTTTTGGTTTGTAATTGTTTTTTAATCTTCATTATTTACTTCAAGTTATTACAGTATGTCTCTATATACGTGTATATATATATATAATTATTTTATTTTTTTTATTAATTTTGCCCAAAGGGAGCACATTTCAATTTCTTACACACACTTGTTATTTCATATGTTGACCAAAGGTGGAGCACTTTTAAAAGCGACAAACAGTCAAATTTAAAAATGCCTACCTCTTTAGGACCACCCTTTCTATGTAAATAAAGATTTGCCTTGAAAACATTAATAATGTATAAATACTGTACAAATTTTAAAAAGCTTGTTGTAAAAAATTAGATTGTGCAAAGTTATGATAAAAGTCGGAATTTTACTCCATAACAGTCACAAAATGTTGGCAATTTTATGAAAAGAGTTGTAATTTTACTCGACAGGTCACAATTCTATAAGAAAACTTTAACATTTCTGGCAATATTATAATAATAATTGGAATTTTGCTCGGCGAAATGATGACAAAAGTCATACTTTTACTCAAAATTGTCACTGTTTTACAAGAACAACAAAAAAATGGCAATGTTGTGATAAAAGTATGAATTTTATATGACAAATGTCACCATTTCGCATTAAAAAGTAATAATTTTACATAAAAAAAGTAATACTTTTGCAAGAAAATATTGCAATAAAACAGAAAGAATATGAGGTTTTATAAGAAAAAAGTCGACACATTGTGAGAAAAAAACTGCTTTTAGTTCATTTATTTATTTTTTTGGTGTGTAATTGTTTTTTAATCTTCATTATTTACTTCAAGTTATTACAGTATGTCTCTATATATGTGTATGTATGTATAAATATATATATGTATATATATATATATATATATATATATATATTAGTAATTTTGGCCAAAGGGAGCACATTTAAATTTCTTACACACACTTGTTATTTCATATGTTGACCAGAGGTGGAGCACTTTTAAAAGCGACAAACAGTCAAATTGAAAAATGCCTACCTCTTTAGGACCACCCTTTCTATATAAATAAAGATTTGCCTTGAAAACATTAATAATGTATAAATACTGTGCAAATATAAAAAAATTAAAATTTTACAATTCCACCAGAAAAAAGGTCACAATTTCATAAGAAAAGTTTTGAATTTTGGCAGTGTTATAATAAAAGTTGTCATTTTACTCAACGCAAGTCAAAATTTCACAAGAAAAACTGAACATTTGTGCAATTTTATGATAAAAGTTAAAATTTTACTCACTAACAGTCACAAAATATTGGCAATTTTATGAAAAGAGTCGTAATTTTACTCGACAGGTCAGAATTCTATAAGAAAACGTTAACATTTCTGGCAATATTATAATAATTGGAATTTTGCTCGGCGAAATAATGACAAAAGTCATACTTTTACTCAAAATTGTCACTGTTTTACAAGAACAACAAAGAAATTGGCAAAATTGTGATAAAAATCTGAATTTTATATGACAAATGTCAGCATTTCGCAATAAAAAGTAATAATTTTACATAAAAAAAGTAATACTTTTGCAAGAAAATATTGCAATAAAACAGAAAGAATATGAGGTTTTATAAGAAAAAAAGTCGACACTGAAAAAAAACTGCTTGTAGTTCATTTATTTATTTTTTTGGTTTGTAATTGTTTTTTAATCTTGATTATTTACTTCAAGTTATTACAGTATGTCTCTATATACGTGTATATATATAATTATTATTTTTTTTAAATTAATTTTGGCCAAATGGAGCACATTTCAATTTCTTACACACACTTGTTATTTCATATGTTGACCAGAGGTGGAGCACTTTTAAAAGCGACAAACAGTCAAATTGAAAAATGCCTACCTCTTTAGGACCACCCTTTCTATATAAATAAAGATTTGCCTTGAAAACATTAATAATGTATAAATACTGTACAAATATAAAAAAGTTTGTTGTAAAAAATTAGAAATTTTACAATTTCAAAGGTCGCAATTTCATAAGAAAAATTTAGAATTTTGGCAGTGTTATAATAAAAGTCGTCATTTTACTCAACACAAGTCAAAATTTCACAAGAAAAACTGAAGATTTGTGCAATGTTATGATAAAAGTTGGAATTTTACTCAATAACAGTCACAAAATATTGGCAATTTTATGAAAAGAGTCGTAATTTTACTTGACAAAAGTCACAATTTTATAACAAAACTTTAACATTTCTGGCAATATTATAATAATCGGAATTTTGCTCTGCAAAATGATGACGAAAGTCATAATTTTACACAAAATTGTCACTGTTTTACAAGAACAACAAAAAATTTGGCAATATTGTGATAAAAGTCTGAATTTTATATGACAAATGTCATCATTTTGCATTAAAAATAATAATTGTACAAACGTAAAAAAGTTATAATTTTACGAGAAAATATTCCAATAAAACAGAAAGAATATGAGAAATTTTTCCAAATTTGATAAGAAAAAAGTCGACACATTGTGAGAAAAAAAATGCTTTTAGTTTTTTTTTTTATTTGTCATGTTTTGTTCGTAATTGGTTTTTAATCTTCATTATTTACTTCAAGTTATTACAGTATGTCTCTATATATGTGTATGTATGTATATATATATATATATATATAAATTTAGGCCAAAGGGGGCACATTTCAGTTTCTTACACACACTTGTTATTTCATATGTTGGCCAGAGGGGGAGCACTTCAAATGTTTTCACACACACTTGTTATTTCGTATGTTGAGGGGTAGCACTTTTAAAAGCGACACACGGTCAATTTGAAAAACCCCTCCTTTTTGGGACACCCTCATTTAATCCTGACTTTGGAGCAATGTTCACGGACTCTAGTATTTGGCTCTCTGTTAGATGCAATGTTATTGGGACCATGATTTATGTCACCACTTGTTCACACCTCCTCCTATGGAATCTACTTTTCCTTCTTGGTGTCTCAAGAAGGGTAGAAATATAACAACACACTTTAAATGTTTTCACACACACTTGTTATTTCATATGTTGAGGGGTAGCACTTTTAAAAGCGACACACGGTCAATTATTGGGACACCCTCATTTAATCCTGACTTTGGAGCAATGTTCACGGACTCTAGTATTTGGCTCTCTGTTAGATGCAGTGTTATTGGGACCATGATTTATGTCACTACTTGTTCACACCTCCTTATATGGAAGCTACTTTTCCTTGGCGTCTCAAGAAGGGTAGAAATATAACAACACACTTCAAATGTTTTCCCACACACTTGTTATTTCGTATGTTGAGGGGTAGCACTTTTAAAAGCGACACACGGTCAATTTGAAAAATCCCTCCTTTTTGGGACCACCCTCATTTAATCCTGACTTTGGAGCAATGTTCACGGACTCTAGTATTTGGCTCTCTGTTAGATGCAGTGTTATTGGGACCATGATTTATGTCACTACTTGTTCACACCTCCTCATATGGAAGCTACTTTTCCTTCTTGGTGTCTCAAGAAGGGTAGAAATATAACAACACACTTCAAAAGTTTTCACACACACTTGTTATTTCGTATGTTGAGGGGTAGCACTTTTAAAGGCAACACACGGTCAATTTGAAAAATCCCTCCTTTTTGGGACCACCCTCATTTAATCCTGACTTTGGAGCAATGTTCACGGACTCTAGTATTTGGCTTTCTGTTAGATGCAATGTTATTGGGACCATGATTTATGTCACCACTTGTTCACACCTCCTCATATGGAAGCTAATTTTCCTTTGTGGTGTCTCAAGAAGGGTAGAAATATAACAACACACTTCAAATCTTTTCACACACACTTGTTATTTCGTATGTTGATGGGTAGCACTTTTAAAAGCAACACACGGTCAATTTGAAAAACCCCTCCTTTGTGGGACCACCCTTATTTAATCCTGATTTTGGAGCAATGTTCACGGACTCTAGTATTTGGCTCTCTGTTAGATGCAATGTTATTGGGACCATGATTTATGTCACCACTAACAAGTGGTGACATAACTTGTTCACACCTCCTCATATGGAAGCTACTTTTCCTTCTTGGTGTCTCAAGAAGGGTAGAAATATATCAACACACTTCAAATGTTTTCACACACACTTGTTATTTCGTATGTTGAGGGGTAACGCTTTTAAAAGCGACACACGGTCAATTATTGGGACACCCTCATTTAATCCTGACTTTGGAGCAATGTTCACGGACTCTAGTATTTGGCTCTCTGTTAGATGTAATGTTATTGGGACCATGATTTATGTCACCACTTGTTCACACCTCCTTATATGGAAGCTACTTTTCCTTCTTGGTGTCTCAAGAAGGGTAGAAATATAACAACACACTTCAAATGTTTTCACACACACTTGTTATTTCGTATGTTGAGGGGTAACACTTTTAAAAGCGACACACGGTCAATTATTGGGACACCCTCATTTAATCCTGACTTTGGATGTTCACGGACTCTAGTATTTGGCTCTCTGTTAGATGCAATGTTATTGGGACCATGATTTATGTCATCACTTGTTCACACCTCCTCATATGGAAGCTACTTTTCCTTCTTGGTGTCTCAAGAAGGGTAGAAATATAACAACACACTTCAAATGTTTTCACACACACTTGTTATTTCGTATGTTGATGGGTAGCACTTTTAAAAGCGACACACGGTCAATTTGAAAAAGCCCTCCTTTGTGGGACCACCCTTATTTAATCCTGACTTTGGAGCAATGTTCACGGACTCTAGTATTTGGCTTTTTGTTAGATGCAATGTTATTGGGACCATGATTTATGTCACCACTTGTTCACAAGCTACTTTTCCTTCTTGGTGTCTCAAGAAGGGTAGAAATATAACAACACACACACACACACACACACACACACACACACACACACACACACACACACACACACACACACACTCCAAGCATTAAAAAGCGGACTTTGAACTGAGTTTTTGTGTGCAGTTTTGAGTTTGGCAGGGCGGTGTTTGTGAGCTGGGCCGCCGGTCTCCTGACGACGGCCGGCGGAGCGTTCCTGAGCTGCGGGCGGTGCTCCAGGTCCTCGGCGTCCAGTTCCATAAGCTCCAACCACCTCACGCCGCCAAGCCCCTCGGCGACGGTGTGCAGCCAAAAGGTGTCTGATCACAATCAATGTCATGACTACTGAGTCATTATTATTGTTGTCCATCAACACTTGTACTAAAACACACTACTGCTTTTATTACTAGCAATTCTTTTTTTTTACTCTATTTTTTATATATGTTTTTAAAAAATATATATATTTGTTTTTCCTTACTAGGATTTCTTAAATATACTTTGTATTGTCGCATACTATAAATGTTTTTATGTACAGTTCTTCGGTGAGAATAAAAATGCAATAATTGCTTAACTTTGATGTGATTTTCCGGGCTGAAGGAACTCCTCGCACCGTGTCCGAGTATTCAAGTCCTGGGCAGAAACGCACAATCAGATGAGACAGAGTCGCACAGGAAGTGCAGCAAATGATTGTTGTGATTGTGGCTGATTGTGAGGATGTGCATGATCGTTTCCTCGCTCTCTTCATCTCTCAGCTCTCGCTTTAAAATTAACCCCGTCTTGTTTCCATTGTTTACGTCAGGTCCAAACACTGATGACATCTGTTAAAAGGCCTACAGAAATGTTCTTATTTAAACGGGGATAGCAGGTCCATTCTATGTTTCATACTTCATCATTCCGCGATATTGCCATATTTTTGCTGAAAGGATTTAGTAGAGAACATCGATGATAAAGTTTGCAACTTTTGGTCGCTAATAAAAAAGCCTTGCCTGTACCAGAAGTAGCAGACGATGTGCGTGTGACGTCACGAGTTGTGGAGCTCCTCACATCTGTACATTGTTTACAATCATGGCCACCAGCAGCAAGAGCGATTCGGACCGAGAAAGCGACGATTGCCCCATTAATTTGAGCGAGGATGAAAGATTTCTGGATGAGGAAAGTGAGAGTGAAGGACTCGAGAGAATAAAAAAAAAAAAAAGGCGAGGGCAGTGTGTCACGGCTTGGTGCAATAAGTATTACGAGGAACCCAAGGATGCAGACGAACAAAAGGTGAGTAGAAAAGTCTCTTTATTCAGCAAAACTTACTTACAACTAAGGGTGCTCCATAAAGGAGAGAACTAAGGACGACGAAGCAAAAGGTAAACTCAAATTCGAACTGAACTTAGGCTGGAGTTTGCAAGACGTGCAACTATCAAACTAAGACGGAGGCTGGATGGCACCAGGAGCGATCAGGAATACGCGTAGCAAAGTACATGGAAGATCTCGGAGTGGTTGAATCGCCGAGTGCCACCCAGCTGCCGAGGAGCAGGTTAAATATCCTTTAAGTCTTGCCTGTACCGGAAGTAGCAGACGATGTGCGTGTGACGTCACGGGTTGTGGAGCTCCTCACATCTGAACATTGTTTACAATCATGGCCACCAGCAGCTAGAGCGATTCGGACCGAGAAAGCGACGATTGCCCCATTAATTTGAGCGAGGGTGAAAGATTTCTGGATGAGGAAAGTGAGAGTGAAGGACTCGGGAGGAAAAAAAATAAAAAAGGCGAGGGCAGTGTGTCACGGCTTGGTGCAATAAGTATTACGAGGAACCCAAGGATGCAGACGAACAAAAGGTGAGTAGAAAAGTCTCTTTACTCAGCAAAACGTACTTACAACTAAGGGTGCTCCATAAAGGAGAGAACTAAGGACGACGAAGCAAAAGGTAAACTCAAATTCGAACTGAACTTAGGCTGGAGTTTGCAAGACGTGCAACTATCAAACTAAGACGCAGGCTGGATGGCACCAGGAGCGACCAGGAATACGCGTAGCAAAGTACATGGAAGATCTCGGAGTGGTTGAATCGCCGAGTGCCATCCAGCTGCCGAGGAGCAGGTTAAATATCCTCAAATGGAATTGGAAACAGCTGTGCACGTCTCGCAGCTCCGCCCACGAGAGAAAGGCAGGAACTGCAGGGGAAAGAGAACTGGAGTGAGGTCAAAAGGTCAACTGCACCAAAGAAAGGAAAACTGGATACAAATCACTAGGTGGCAGCAGGTGGTGACACAGTGAGAGCGATTCAGATGTTATTAGACACATTTACTAGGATAATTCTGGAAAATCCCTTATCTGCTTATTGTGTTATTAGTGTTTTAGTGAGATTATTGTGGTACCTGAATGTCGGTGGGGTGTGGCCACGAGTGTGGTGACCGCCAGTGTCTCCGGTTGGTGGATGTAAGAGAGTCCGCAGCTGCAGCAGGCCGCAAACTCCGCTCATATCTACGGTAACAGCCGACTTATTACCACAATTTTCTCACCGAAACCTGCCGGTTGACATGTGGTCGGGAACCATGTTCGCTCGACCGCTCTGTTCCATAGTAAAAGCTTCACCTTCGGGAATGTAAACAAGGAAACACCGGCTGTGTTTGCGGTGCTAAAGGCAACTGCAATACACCGCTTCCCACCTACATCTTTCTTCTTTGACGTCTCCATT
>NC_084632.1:4239689-4247189 GCF_033978795.1 Nerophis ophidion
TGAATATTAATCCACGGTGGTGACATTTGAGTGACAATCACATCAACTATGGATACCTGCAATAGCTGCCAACCACCACTGGAGGGAGACAAAACCTCATGTTGGACAAACCATCGCCAATGCAAGGTAAGTTTCAACTTTTATCGCTTATCGAGCTTTCATTGATCATAAATTGTTTTCAAACATATAAAATATTACAAAAACACAAGTAGAGCCTGGACTGTGAGCACAGTGCTTAGTAGTCGTGTTTGTTTAAGGCCTACTGAAATGAGATGTTCTTATTTAAACGGGGATAGCAGGTCCATTCTATGTGTCATACTTCATCATTTCGCGATGTTGCCATATTTTTGCTGAAAGGATTTAGTAGAGAACATCCATGATAAAGTTAGCAACCTTTGGTTGCTAATAAAAAAGCCTTGCTTGTACCGGAAGTAGCTGACTGTGTGAGCGTGACGTCACGGGTTGTGGAGCTCCTCACATCCGAACATTGTTTACAATCATGGCCACCAGCAGTGAGAGCGATTCGGACCGAGAAAGCGACGATTTCTCCATTAATTTGAGCAAGGATGAAAGATTCGTGGATGAGGATAGTGAGAGTGAAGGATTAGAAAGAAAAAAAAAAGACAGGGCAGTGGGAGCGATTCAGATGTTAGTAGACACATTTACTAGGATAATTCGGGAAAATCCCTTATCTGCTTATTGTGTAACTAGTGTTTTAGTGAGATTATATGGTACCTGAAAGTCGGAGGGGTGTGGTGACCGCCAGTGTCTCCGGTGGTAGGAGGTAATAGTTCGCAGCTGCAGGAGGACGCAAGCTCCGCTCATGTCTACGGTAAGAGCCGACTTATTACCAAAAAATGTCTCACCGAAACCTGCCGGTTGACATGGTCGGGAACCATGTTTGCTTGACCGCTCTGTTCCATAGAAAAAGCTTCACCTTCAGGAATGTAAACAAGGAAACACCGGTTGTGTTTGCGGTGCTAAAGGCAGCTGCAATACACCGCTTTCCACCTACATCTTTCTTCTTTGACGTCTCCATTATTAATTGGACAAATTGCAAAAGATGCAGCAACACAGATGTCCAGAATACTGTGTAATTATGCGATTAAAGCAGACGACTTGTAGCTTGGATCGGGCTGGAAAAAAATGTCCGCTACAATCCGGGACGTCACGTGCACGCGTCATCTTTCCGACGTTTTCAACAGGATGCTTCGCGCAAAATTTAAAATTGCAATTTAGTAAACTAAACCGGCCGTATTGGCATGTGTTGCAATGTTAATATTTCATCATTGATGTATAAACTATCAGACTGCGTGGTCGCTAGTAGTGGCTTTAAGTAGGCCTTTAAAGACTACATGTCAACCGGCAGTTTTCGGTAAGAAAATTGTGGTAATAAGTCGCCGCTTACCGGAGACATCAGCGGAGCTTCCGTCCTCCTGCAGTTGCTGTGACTTCCTTCAGAGACTCTGGCGTCAACACACCCGTGGCCACACCCCTCCGACTTTCAGGTACCGTATAATCTCAGTAAAACACTAGTAACACAATAAGCAGATAAGGGATTTTCCCGAATTATCCTAGTAAATGTGTCTAATAACATCTGAATCGCTCACACTGCAATCGCCTTTTTTTTTTCTAGTCCTTCGCTCTAAATTTCCTCATCCACAAATCTTTCATCCTCTCTCAAATTAATGGGGGAATCGGCGCTTTCTCGACCCGAATCGCTCTAGCTGCTGGTGGCCATGATTGTAAACAATGTTCAGATGTGAGGAGCTCCACAACCTGTGACGTCACGCGCACATCGTCTGCTACTTCCGGTACAGGCAAGGCGTTTTTATTAGCGACCCAAAGTTGCGAACTTTATCGTGGATGTTCTCTACTAAATCCTTTCAGCAAATATATGGCAATATCGCAAAATGATCAAGTATGACACATAGAATGGACCTGCTATCATTTCATTTCATTTTTATTTATCTCATTCATTGATGTGCATTTAGAACGATAAATAATAATATCACAATTATACAATTTAAATTCACACAATTCCTGAGAAGGAGCAGGATGAAGAAAATCTTATAATTTCCTGCCCACTTTGACATAATACATTATCTTACTTCATGAATATCGTTTAAGCCGACACATGTATCCAAATGTAATGAAACAATCAGAAACAGAAAACACAAGAAAAACACAACAAGTGCAAAACTTCATAAAGTATAAACCAAACCAAGAAAATAATAGTAATAATTACGGGTGGGCAAATTAGTGCGTTAATTATGAGTTAACTCATCAATCTATTAACGCCGACAATTATTTTATCGCACATTTGCGTATGTTGTTTACATGCTTTTATT
Source organism: Nerophis ophidion (assembly GCF_033978795.1). NCBI lineage: Eukaryota > Metazoa > Chordata > Actinopteri > Syngnathiformes > Syngnathidae > Nerophis > Nerophis ophidion. The sequence goes on from NC_084632.1 coordinate 4,242,041, forward strand.
TTGTTAACGTCTTGTCTTAACAAGATGGCGTCGCCCGGCGTGGAGGGGCTCTTGGTAAAGATGGAACATTTGGCAAAAATAGCGGACAATTCTGCAAATGTCATGGCTGGCTTACAGCGTGGTCACTCCGGGATCACTTACGACCGCCAGACAATTCTGGATGTGGATAGATCGGGCCGTTTTGGACTGAATGAGGCGTGCTTGCTAAACCGGCTAGCTAGCATGGGAATACTTTGCCGGCTACATCCAGCGGCCTGTGAAGCAGCGGAGTATATGTGTTGTCTGTCTATTTATGAATAATGCAGACCAGGAGTGTTGGCTGAGTTCTTAACGTTTGCTTTCAGAGCGTGCATATCACAACATACAAGATGCCGTCATGGCGACACAACCTATACCGGGCTACCGCGCATGCTCCTCACTCCTGTTGCATGCTGGGTAGGGTAGTTCTTTTTTTCCCTGGCTCATAACATCACAATATAGTACCATGTATATGATGCCTTCAGTTTATCAAAGCACCAAGCAAACAATCGGAAAATTCCCATCATATCAATTCCTAGATATGGTCATAATTATTTTAAGTGCACTACGCAGAATAAACACAACATTATTAATATTGCTACTACGGATAATTTGATCAAAAATTCCCTAAAACAGCCCACTACCTATAATATAAGTTTTTTAAACATAAGATCCCTGATTAAAAAAATGTTTCTGCTGTTACCTCAGAAATTGCCTGTTCAGATGTTATGATTGTGGCTCAGAGATTTGTATGTAGATTATATTTATTTTCCATAACAAACAGGATAACTTAAATACCCTGGCAGTGGCAATAAGCTTAAATGTTTGTATTTACATTTTTGGAGTTGATTTTCATCAAATATGCTATTTAATTGCTACTGTTTAACAAGGACTGATTTAAATTGTGTTTGCACAACAAATGTTTTGGCGCTTTTGTTCATGTGGGAGAATATTCCAATAAAGGTGCACTACACACTACTTTTGAATTCATTATTGGGCTTTGTGTATAAAATGCAGTTAATCGCGATTACTCAGAGAAATAGTGCGATTAACTTTGATTAAAATGTTTCATCGTTGCCCAGCCCTAGTAATAATATAATATACACCTCACGGAATGATACAGAGCAAATACAAAACCAGACAAAAATTAAGTAAAATAATAAATAAAAAACAAAATGTAAACATTTTGTTTTATCCCCGTTTAAATAAGAACATCTCATTTCAGGAGGCCTTTAATCGACGGTGGTGATAATGGCGTCAACTATGTGTACCTGCAGTAGCTGTGAACCACCGCTTGAGGGAGACAAAATTACAGTAATAATATAATATACACCTCACGGAATGATACAGAGCAAATATAAAACCAGACAAAAATTAAGTAAAATAATTAATTAAAAACATTTTGTTTTATCCCCGTTTAAATAAGAACATCTCATTTCAATAGGCCTTTAATCGACGGTGGTGATAATGGCGTCAACTATGTGTACCTGCAGTAGCTGTGAACTACCGCTTGAGGGAGACAAAATAATAGTAATAATATAATATACACCTCACGGAATGATACAGAGCAAATACAAAACCAGACAAAAATTAAGTAAAATAATAAATTAAAAACATTTTGTTTTATCCCCGTTTAAATAAGAACATCTCATTTCAATAGGCCTTTAATCGACGGTGGTGATAATGGCGTCAACTATGTGTACCTGCAGTAGCTGTGAACCACCGCTTGAGGGAGACAAAACCTCATGTTGGACGAACCATTTCCAAGGCAAGGCAAGGTGAGACATGACTGGAGTTTCAACTTTTATTACTTATTAAGCTTTCATTTTTTTATAAATCGTGTTCAAACATTGATTTGGTTATAAAATGTGGAGCCTCGACTATGATCAGCGTGCTTAGTAGTCGTGTTTGTTAAATAGTGCCTGAAGGACCCCTGCTGTGAAAGGGGAGGAGTCACCGGGGGGCCAGAGCAAAGTGTCCCCCCGAGCGAAGGAGCCCTCAGTCCCCGGCAGCATGCGACCCGACACCCGCGACTAAATGGACGAGAAGCCCGAGCTGTCTTGAGTTGTGTTGACCGACAGCCGCCGGTAGGATGGCCGCCAACTTTCGCCTCGTCTTGTCCGCGCTGCTGCTCGCCGTCTCGCCGCCGCCTTCGGCCGCCTTGGAGCCCGCGGACCTGCTGTACGAGTCCGCCGTGCAGGCCTTCTACGCCGGCGACTACGGCGGCGTGGTGCGCCTCATGGAGGCGGCGCTGGGCAGCCACGCCGAGGTCCGCCGCGCCAAAGTCCGCTGCCGGCTGAGGTGTCAGGACCAGCACCGCTTCCGGGAGGGCTTCACCGAGCTGGGCTTCTTCGACGTGGTTCTGCGCCGGGCGGCGTGCATGGACGCCTGCGTGGAGGAGGCGGTGGGCGTGCAGTCCCTGCATCGAGTCAGCGAGGACGTGGTGCAGGACTTCAACCGCAGGATTCCTTACAACTACCTGCAGCTGGCCTATCGCAAGGTAGGCCGGGGTCACCGTGGGTGATGGGGGGGTCACTATTGTCCACTCAGTGTGCGTCCTGCTGCGGCTTCCTCCTCTTCATCGTCACCGTCCTCAGCTGTTGCCTAGCAACGTGGTGATGCGGGCTGGTGATTGGAGGAGACCTCTTGCAAGTCATGCACAGCAGGGGTCCCCAACCACTGGTCTGCGGGCCACACAAGAAGTTAAAATTTTTTTTTTTTAAAAATCGTATTTTATTTTAATTTTTTAATTATTAAGTTAATTAATAAATCAACATAAAAAACGCAATATACTGTATTTCCTTGAATTGCCACCGGGGCGATATTTAAAGGCCTACTGAAAGCCACTACTACCGACCACGCAGTCTGATAGTTTATATATCAATACCGGCGCGGTATAACTCGGTTGGTAGAGTGGCCGTGCCAGCAACTTGAGGGTTGCAGGTTCAATTCCCGCTTCTGCCATTCTAGTCACTGCCGTTGTGTCCTTGGGCAAGGTACTTTACCCACCTGCTCCCAGTGCCACCCACACTGGTTTAAATGTAACTTAGATATTGGGTTTCACTATGTAAAGCGCTTTGAGTCACTAGAGAAAAGCGCTATATATAAAAAAAATATATATATATTAACATTGCAACACATGCCAATACGGCCGGTTTAGTTTACTAAATTACAATTTTAAATGTCCCGCGGAGTTTCTTGTTGAAAACGTCGCAGAATGACGACACGTGTTTGTTATGTTTCGAGTTGTAGCGGACATATTAGCCCAGCACCACACACGGCTAAAAGTCGTCTCTTTTCATCACATAATTACACAGTAATTTGGACATCTGTGTTGCTGAATCTTTGGCAATTTGTTCAATGAATAATGGAGACTATAAAGAACAATGCTGTTGGTTTGTTTGTTGTGAAGCTTTAACACAGAGCGGTCAAGCCGACATGTTTTTCTACGTCAACCAGCATGTTTTGGGATGGGAAAATTGTGATATATATATTACCGGAGACATCAGTGGATTATGGGTCCTCGTGCAGTTGCTGTCAAAAAAGGCATCTGTGAGCTTGGCTTCTCTCTGAGACACTGCCTGTTCACCGCAGCCATCCGACTTTAAGGTATGTCTTTACAATCTCACTAAAACACTATTAAAACAATAAGCAGATAAGGGATCTTCCAGAATTATCCTAGTAAATGTGTCTAATTATATCTGAAACGCTCACACTGCCGCAGCCGTCGCTTTTTATTTTATTTTATAATTTTTTTTAATTTACTAGTCCTTCACTATCACTATCACTATCCTCATTCACAAATCTTTCATCCTTGTTCAAATTAATGTGGAAATTGTCGCTTTCTCAGTCCGAATAGCTCTTACTGCTGGTGGCTCCCATTATAAACAATGTGAGGATGTGAGGAGCCCTCACACCGGTGACGTCATCGTCTGCTACTTCCGGTAAAGGCAGGGCTCTTTTATTAGCGACCAAAAGTTGGGAACTTTATCATCAAAAATATGGCAATATCGCGAAATGATTAAGTATCACACATAGAATGGACCTGCTATCCCCGTTTAAATAAGACAATCTCATTTCAGTAGGCCTCTAATTTAAAACCTCTTCTCACTCCTGCGCTTACCAAAGGCATGCGGTAAAAATTTCAGTGTGATGTAAGGATACCATCATGAAAAGCACATTTAATATAAAAACGTTATTATGGTCTTACCTTTACTTATAAATGAAGTCCATGCGCAGCTCCTTCTGATCAAAAGCATCGATAACTTGTTTATAGAAGTCTTCCTTATCTTTCTTCAGATTTAAAAGTATCTCTGTCTCGATGGAGATCTTCCTTTATCACCTCCTGCTTCGGTTGAAAGTCCAGTTTAGAAAACTGCTATCAGTTAGCTCGGCTCCCCACGTGCGGGCGACGACAGAATTATCCTCGGACAACTCCCCCTCCCGTTCTGCTCCGTGGGTGATCTCTTTATCCCACCGCTGCCACCATGAAGTGTTATTGTATAAATAATACGCTGGGTATCTAGGACTGGATAATGATTTATTTCAGCCCGGTTGTTTACATAGCCAGCATAGGAGTGTTACATCCTAAAAGGTCCGTCATATCCGTCCCAGCACATATCACGTCACTCTTGTCACTTCTTCTGCAGCTGAGTAGTCGCAAGAAGAATCACTAGCGCCCTCTACCACCAGGAGGCGGGAGTTATTTAATGACTCATATTTGACACACGCAGCTATGGTATATTAATAAAACTTAGCTGCTTACTGTTCTTTTTAGCATATTCAATAGCTTAATTCCTACTGAATAGCTCTTAATCTTCTTCCCTTTATGCGATTTCAAATTACCGGTATTGAAATCAGCCTCGTCCATTTTGAAAATGATGACAGGGGAAGTGTCACTCGTGACGTGACGAGTTTGACCCTGCAGTAATTCACGGAAATAAAGTATACATTATATATCGGTCCGTAAGACAACATTTCAGGCGTTGACCGGGCCACAGCTACAAAAAGGTTGGGGACCACTGATGAACAGCATAATCATGTCTAATATTTAAAGATTGACATCCAAACAAGTGTAGTGACTAGTGTTGTGCGAATTGATACTGAAACATCGACACCGCCGATACCAGAC
>NC_084632.1:4252189-4312189 GCF_033978795.1 Nerophis ophidion
TGATATCATGTGCGATACAAGCAGTGTTTACTTAAAACCTGAATGTCCTCCGACAAGCACACAAGAGCTAGCAGTTACACAACAGTTAAGCACACAATAGCACACAAGCTAGACGTACGTAAAAATCATTGAACAATTACACAGCACATTTGTCAATATAAACAAGAATCAAATAATTATAGTTGCATATTACTTACACCTACAACATCTCCAAAGCAGAAGCGTAATAAAGTATCCAGTAACAAATGTGTCCGTATCGTTCCACTTATGAGCTTTTACCGTCATGAATTATTGTGGTCACCTGGTGTTTAATCCTGTCAGGTTCAAACACTGATGACATGTATTAAACAGACAGAGAAGCAAGGAATCAAACAGAGACAGAATTAAGTTTGGCTCAATGCGGAGAAACGTGTAGACCTGTACCTGGCGAAAGATCGTACGCCTCCTCTTTTATTTGGACTTTCCCTGATTACAGCTGTCTCTAAAGGAAAGGGGGTCATAAACAGCCGCTGCCTTTGGTCACAAAGCAGTTAAAAAAAAAAAGTGCCTGGAGGGGGGTCAGGTCCTGCTTACTCTCTGCTTTGTAGATCTCGGGTCAAGACAAAATCTTCCTGTGGATTACAATACATCAAAGAAACCGACACTTTCATGTCGCTTCCCATCCTACAAAGTGGAGTTTTACAAGCCTTTTGCTTGGTAAGATCAGAGACGGCTTTTGTCTGCTCGCCAGGAACTCATGGAAACACACTTTTTTGTGATAATTTATACAATTATTCTGACAACTCCATTTCAATTTAAAGACCGCATACGTCCGTTCCAGAGGGATAATAATGAATAGGTGAGTGGAGTGTTTCTTAACTATAGGGCCCCCGAAGACCGCCAAAAATATCTGTGGTCTGTATCAGCGCTACTCAGTTGTAATACAATTTTCCACCACTTGTGGCAGTAATGGGGAAAGATATCAAACAGACAGAAAAACCAAGGCGCTAAAGTCATAGAAGTTTTTTTAAGTGCAAAAATTATGACTAAAGTGGTTAAGCTGCATTTTCATTTGCAGTGTAATTTTAGTGTTTAGTTAAAAAATATATATATTTTGAATGTTTATTTTAGCAAACAGATATATGTAATTTTATTTTTTGTCAGTTATTTTTTTGTTTAGTACTTATTTTTCTAATCAGTCTGTTAAATAAACAATCTTTGTAAATAACACATGGTTTCAAACCATTTGACATGGTTGTATATAATTATTGAATACAATTAAAATCAAAAGTCAAATTACTAATAGTGTCAAGATTTGAGTGGCCACCTGTCCCATCTTTAGTGTAAAAGTTGGGCCCCCAAGGTTCAAAAAGGTTCCCAGCAGGCGCAAGATATTGAAACAACGTTGAGAACTTGTTAAATTAAGTCCTGACGTTGAGCAACTCAAACATAACGTTGAAATAACATGACGTTTGTTCAATGTTTGGTTGTGACATTGACTCATTGAAATTTGGTCACATTCCAACCAATATTCTACAACACAAATACAACATTGAAACAACATAGTTTTTGACAACGTTTAATCAATGTTGGGTTCTGACGTTAATTTGACCATTGAATTTTGGTAATTTCCCAAACAAAATTCTACAACACAAATACAACATTGAAACAACATGCTTTTGACTGACGTTTATTCAATGTCAGGTTATGACGTGGATTTGACCATTGAAATTTGGTCATTTCATTTCCCAACCAATATTCTACAACACAAATACAACATTGAAACAACATGCTTTTTAGTGACATGCATTCAATCCCAGGTTGTGATGTTTGACCATTGAAATTTGGTCATTTCATTTCCCAACCAATATTCCACAACACAAATACAACATTGAAACAACATGCTTTTTAGTGACATGCATTCAATGTCAGGTTGTGATGTTTGACCATAGAAATTTGGTCATATTCCAACCAATATTCTACAAAACAAATACAACTTTTAGCTTTTTGACGACATTTAATCAATGTCGGGTTGTGACGTTGAACTGACGTTGAAATTTGGTCATTTCCCAACCAATATTCCACAACACAAATACAGCATTGAAACAACATAGTTTTTGACTACGTTTAATCAATGCTGGGTTCTGACGTTGATTTGACCTTTGAATTTTGGTCATATTCCAACCAATATTCTACAACACAAATACAACATTGAAACAACATGTTTTTCACTGTTATTACATTTATTTAACCATTGAAATTTGGTCATTTTCCAACCAATATTCTACAACACAAAACGTTGAAACAACATGCTTTTGACTGACGTTTATTCAATGTCAGGTGGGGACGTTGATTTAACATTGAATTTTGGTAATTTTCCAACCAATATTCTACATAACAAATACAACTTTTAGCTTTTTGACGACCTTTAATCAATGTCAGGTTGTGACGTTGAACTGACGTTGAAATTTGGTCATTTCCCAACCAATATTCTACAAAACAAATACGACTTTTAGCTTTTTGACGACGTTTAATCAATGTCGGGTTGTGACGTTGAACTGACGTTGAAATTTGGTCATTTCCCAACCAATATTCCACAACACAAATACAACATTGAAACAACATTCTTTTTAGTGACATTCATTCAATGTCAGGTTGTGATGTTTGACCATTGAAATTTGGTGATATTCCAACCAACATTCTACAACACAAATACAACATTAAAACAACACACTTTTTACTGACGTTTATTCAATGTCAGGTTGTGACGTTGATTTGAACATTGATATTTGGTCATATTCCAACCAATATTCTACAAAACAAATTCGACTTTTAGCTTTTTGACGACGTTTAATCAATGTCGGGTTGTGACGTTGAACTGACGTTGAAATTTGGTCATTTCCCAACCAATATTCTACAAAACAAATACGACTTTTAGCTTTTTGACGACGTTTAATCAATGTCTGGTTGTGACGTTGAACTGACGTTGAAATTTGGTCATTTCCCAACCAATATTCTACAAAACAAATACGACTTTTAGCTTTTTGACGACGTTTAATCAATGTCTGGTTGTGACGTTGAACTGACGTTGACATTTGGTCATTTCCCAACCAATATTCTACGAAACAAATACGACTTTTAGCTTTTTGACGACGTTTAATCAATGTCGGGTTGTGACGTTGAACTGACGTTGAAATTTGGTCATTTCCCAACCAATATTCTACAACACAAATACAACATTGAAACAACATGCTTTTTAGTGACATGCATTCAATGCCAGGTTGTGATGTTTGACCATAGAAATTTGGTCATATTCCAACCAACATTCTACAACACAAATACAACGTTAAAAAACAACACACTTTTTACTGACGTTTATTCAATGTCAGGTTGTGACGTTGATTTGACCATTGAAATTTGGTCATATTCCAACCAATATTCTACAAAACAAATACGACTTTTAGCTTTTTGACGACGTTTAATCAATGTCTGGTTGTGACGTTGAACAGACGTTGAAATTTGGTCATTTCCCAACCAATATTCTACAAAACAAATACGACTTTTAGCTTTTTGACGACGTTTAATCAATGTCTGGTTGTGACGTTGAACTGACGTTGAAATTTGGTCATTTCCCAACCAATATTCTACAAAACAAATACGACTTTTAGCTTTTTGACGACGTTTAATCAATGTCTGGTTGTGACGTTGAACTGACGTATAAATTTGGTCATATTCCAACCAATATTCTACAAAACAAATACGACTTTTAGCTTTTTGACGACGTTTAATCAATGTCGGGTTGTGACGTTGAACTGACGTATAAATTTGGTCATATTCCAACCAATATTCTACAAAACAAATACGACTTTTAGCTTTTTGACGACGTTTAATCAATGTCGGGTTGTGACGTTGAACTGACGTTGAAATTTGGTCATTTCCCAACCAATATTCTACAAAACAAATACGACTTTTAGCTTTTTGACGACGTTTAATCAATGTCGGGTTGTGACGTTGAACTGACGTTGAAATTTGGTCATTTCCCAACCAACAACGTGGATTCAACGTTAAGACAACGTTGTCTCAATTTACATAAACAACTATTTTTCAATGTTGTTTCAAAGTCAGTTTTAAAGTACGTGTAATCAACGTTGTATTCATGTCTCGTGCCTGCTGGGTTGAGAACCTTCGCTTTAGTGTTTTTCTTGTTCTCTGTTTGACTCCTTTCACTCGATCAAGCCTTCGGGACCCTCAGCATTCTTGCTGTAGTTTATTTTTCCTTCTCATACGTGGATGGAAATGGATTGGCGTGGCAGCAGATCTGCACTCCTTGATGGATGTGTAGACCTCCAAGTCCCCCCCGCCCCCCTCAAGACATCCAGTTGGACCCCAGCATGGAAAAGTCTGAGTAGATCCAGTTGGGGGGGGGGGTCAGGGGGAGGTGGGGGCACAGATGATGTGTAGCAGCAAGTGAGAGGACAGCAGCTGGCACTTGAAATGTCCTCCAAAGCAAAGAAATGCTGCCCTTTTGTTGACAGGCGAGTAGACCGATGTGTGTGTGTGTATGTGTGTGTGTGTGTGTGTGTGTGTGTGTGTGTGTGTGTGTGTGTGTGTGTGTGTGTGTGTGTATGTGTGTGTGTGCGCGTGCTCTATCTGTGGGGTCACGGAGGGGTTAACTGCCGGCCTGACGTTCCAAAGATCTCCTGCATGACTGGCCTCGATCACGTAGCACAGCGGTCCCCAACCACGATGGGTACCGGGCGGCAGAAATTTTTTTAATGAATTTTTTGGTCACGCCTGTAAGTTTATGTTTTGGTTTTGGTCAGGTTATGTTTAGTTTTTTGGACATTTAAGTCCTGGTTTGTTTTCGTCTCCATGCCAACTCATTACTCTGCACCTGTCATGTCACGTCCCTGTCCTCAGCCTCACACCTGTTGTCACTAATTATCATAGCTACTTAAGTCACTCTTTTTTCTTGTCTTCTTTCTGGGATCTTCACACGCTACCCATGCTGCACCTCCTTCATGCCCTCGTCCATAGTTCCATGCCGTGTAAGTTTTTCTATTCATGCCATTGTGCTAGTTTAGTTTATAGTTCAGGATACGTATATATATATATATATATATATATATATATATATATATCAATCAATCAATCAATCAATGTTTACTTATATAGCCCTAAATCACTAGTGTCTCAAAGGGCTGCACAAACCACTACCACATCCTCGGTAGGCCCACATAAGGGCAAGGAAAACTCACACCCAGTGGGACAATGATGACTATGAGAACCTTAGAGAGGAGGAAAGCAATGGATGTCGAGCGGGTCTAACATGATACTGTGAAAGTTCAATCCATAATGGATCCAACACAGTCGCGAGAGTCCAGTCCAGAGCGGATCCAACACAGCAGCGAGAGTCCCGTTCACAGCGGAGCCAGCAGGAAACCATCCCAAGCGGAGGCGGATCAGATGCGCAGAGATGTCCCCAGCCGGTACACAGGCAAGCAGTACATGGCCACCGGATCGGACCGGACCCCCTCCACAAGGGAGAGAGGGACATAGGAGAAAAAAGAAAAGAAGCGGCAGATCAACTGGTCTAAAAAGGGAGTCTATTTAAAGGCTAGAGTATACAAATGAGTTTTAAGGTGAGACTTAAATGCTTCTACTGAGGTGACATCTCAAACTTTTACCGGGAGGGCATTCCAGAGTACTGGAGCCCGAAATGAAAACGCTCTATAGCCCGCAGACTTTTTTTGGGCTTTGGGAATCACTAATAAGCCGGAGTCCTTTGAAGGCAGATTTCTTGCCGGGACATATGGTACAATACAATCGGCAAGATAGGATGGAGCTAGACCGTGTAGTATTTTATACATAAGTAGTAAAACCTTAAAGTCACATCTTAAGTGCACAGGAAGCCAGTGCAGGTGAGCCAGTACAGGTATATATGTATGTATATATGTATATAAAGGTATATACAGTATAGGTATATATGTATGTATATATGTATATAAAGGTATATACAGTATAGGTATATATGTATGTATATATGTATATAAAGGTATATACAGTATAGGTATATATGTATGTATATATGTATATAAAGGTATATACAGTATAGGTATATATGTATGTATATATGTATATAAAGGTATATACAGTATAGGTATATATGTATGTATATATGTATATAAAGGTATATACAGTATAGGTATATATGTATGTATATATGTATATAAAGGTATATACAGTATAGGTATATATGTATGTATATATGTATATAAAGGTATATACAGTACAGGTATATATGTATGTATATATGTATATAAAGGTATATACAGTATAGGTATATATGTATGTATATATGTATATAAAGGTATATACAGTATAGGTATATATGTATGTATATATGTATATAAAGGTATATACAGTATAGGTATATATGTATGTATATATGTATATAAAGGTATATACAGTACAGGCGTAATGTGATCAAACTTTCTTGTTCTTATATATATAATATTTGCAGTGTGTATATAAACAATGCAAGATTCAATCTTGGCAAATAGTGTAGTTGTCTTTGTGCGTTCTATTTGAGGCAGAAGGAACAGTTTAGATTTGATGTCTTCTAAAAGCTCTTTCAAGTCCAAAGTGAAAAGCAGACTTTGATGGTAGACCCCATGATTGAGGGTGCTGAGCAGCTGGCCAGCAGGATTTACATTTCCAGTATATAAATATATCTCTGTGTGGGCGTGTCCACGTACAGTAGAGTACAGTACACGAGCAGATGTTCCTCGTCCGTGTATTGCAGCAGGTTTTATGTAATCATCAGTCCGAGTAAGAACTCTGAGGATTAGGAGCAGGGAAAGATGAATGGGGTGGAACAAAAAACATCAGTTTCATGGTTCAGTCGTGACGTGAATGATGTTCTGTAGACCGAGGACACACCTCCACCTGTCTCGTTGTCTCCTGGACACAGCAGTTCAAGACCCTTTCATCTGAAAACTGATGAACACACTTAAGTTTGGGCGTTTACGTGGCAAATGCTTCTTTTTCCCCGAGCCTAATAATGCATCATTTTGGAAACTTGTTGAAAGTTTTGAGAAATTACTTTATTATGGTTTTATCTGAACACTACAAACTGGAGTCAAAATGGGTTCACTTACGTCACAACAGGAATGGCGGAGCAGCAAAGTGTACGTTCATGATGCCTGTGCGGGACTTTAACGTGGGGAGACAGTCACCACACGATCCTTGACAGAATCGGGCAAGGGTCCAGTGGCATGGAGTCCAAGACAACTGGGGACCCTTTTCTGCTGCGGCCTTCCTCTCTCGTTGTGGTACTTCTTAAATCTACCGTCTGCCGCCTGCTCCGCCATTGAGGTCTTCACCGTATCCCTGGCTAGGTGGCAGTCAGGTACTAGGCCTTTGCCAAGGTCCACCTGGGGTAACAGTAGTAAAGGGGTTAACCTCCTAGTGCCCCAACACAGACGTTCTAACACATTTACGAGTGGCTGTGTTAGTATTATTAACTTACAATGGCATTCTTTTTTTTTATTGTTTCACTTTCACAAATTCCTCAGCAAATTCACCAAAACTACACCGTGGAGTTATTGAGTGTGTTTAGCTGATGGGAGAGTCAATGACTTCTGTTTTGTTTGATCAGCCGTTTTACTGCCTTGTTACAGACACGGTTTGAAAAACAATTAAGGTATGTAAATAGACATTTACAGAATATTTTAGTGTAAATAACTCATTTTACAATGTATATATCTGCTTATAGCAAATACAGTGTGGCTAATATGTGGAAAATATTTGCATCTCCTAAAATTTTGTGGGTGTGGCTTATATATATTGTTGCGCTCTATAGTCCGTCAAATACGGTATATATTGATATAGTTTTCAGTTTGACATTGCTATAAATGATCCTTACTACGGAATTTGAAGCGCTTTCACAAGTGGCGTTCTTCAGCGGTTTTGTGTAACGCTTGGTTTTCCAGGTATTGCCGCTCTTCCTTCCAGGAGCTTGTTCCCTGGGGAGGAACGGGTAGCGTGACACCTATTGACCCCCTCAGTGTCTCCACATCTGCTTCACATCTCTGAGTCGCAGATAATGACAGTGCTCAAAAGACTTGTCTTCTACTAAATGAGTTATTTGCACAGGGGCATTTATACCTCAATTGTTTACAAACTGTGTCTCTAACGCGGCAGTAAAACCGCTGATCAAACAAAACAGAAGTCATCGTCATGCGGAAGCTAGCTCTCTCTAGAGACTGCGTCTGTCTCTCCATGTCTCTGATTAAAGAGGCTGCAGAGAGAATGACGTCACATCCGCGGGTATATCTGCGTTGTAAATAAAAATCGCGACACATCACAGACATGCTGACAACGCTCTAGACAATAGCGTTTGTTTTGTTTACATCCAGTTTTGGTAGCGCTGTTTCCGGTGATCAATGTATTTTTTTGGTGGTCAAGTTTTCAGTAAATAACTTGTCAATAGTACGCAAATAATAGGCTATGTAAATATATCTATATCAGTTCATACTGTACCAACCAGCTAACGCTCATTTTTTCTGTTTGTGTGGTTTGGATTTGATGTCAGTTTTTCCCATGTTAGCAAACACAACGTCCGTGCCTGAAAGGAAGTGTTATTGTGTGTCCGGGGAAGCGAAAAGTGGCGAGAATGTTTGACCGCGTGGTAAAACCTGTTTGAATTCTGGCGTTTATCATAAGATTGGTAATAAAAGTAAGAAATAGCGTTGGTCAGTTTTTCCCATGTTAGCAAACACACCATTTGTGCCTGAAAGGAAGAGGTATTGTGTGTCAGGGGAAGCGAAAAGTGGTGAGAGTGTTTGCCCGTGTGTTAAAATCTGTTAGAATTGTGGCGTTTTTTTTTATCATAAGATTGATAATAATAGTTAAAAATAGCGTCGGCCAGTTTTTCCCATGTTAGCAAACACAACGTCCGTGCCTGAAAGGAAGTGTTGTTGTGTGTCCGGGGAAGCAAAAAGTGACGAGAAGTTTTTGCCCGCGTGGTAAAACCTGTTAGAATTGTGCCGTTTATCATAAGATTGGTAATAAAAGTTAAAAATGGTGTCGGCCAGGTTTTCCCATGTTAGCAAACACACTGTTCGTGCCTGAAAGGAAGTGTTGTTGTGTGTCCAGGGAAGCAAAAAGTGACGAGTGTTTGCGCGCGTGGTAAAACCTGTTCGAATTGTGTCGTTTATCATAAGATTGGTAATAAAAGTAAAAAATAGCATTGGTACGTTTTTCCTATGTTGGCAAACACACCATCTGTGCCTGAAAGGAAGAGTTAATGTGAGTCCGGGGAAGCGAAAAGTGGTGAGAGTGTTTGCCGGTGTGGTAAAATCTGTTAGAATTGTGGCGTTTTTTTACCATAAGATTGGTAATAATACTTTAAAATAGCGTCGGCCAGTTTTTTCCATGTTAGGAAACACATCGTCCGCGCCTGAAAGGAAGTGTTGTTTTGTGTCCGGGGAAGCAAAAAGTGACGAGAAGTTTTTGCCCACGTGGTAAAACCTGTCAGAATTGTGCCGTTTATCATAAGATTGGTAATAAAAGTTAAAAATGGTGTCGGTCAAGTTTTCCCATGTTAGCAAACACACTGTTCATGCCTGAAAGGAAGTGTTGTTGTGTGTCCGGGGAAGCAAAAAGTAACGAGAGTGTTTGCCCGCGTGGTAAGACCTGTTCGAATTGTGTCGTTTATCATAAGATTGGTAATACAAGTTAAAAATAACGTCTGTTAGTTTTTCCCATGTTTGCAAACACACCGTCCGTTCCTGAAAGAAAGTGTTTTTGTGTGTCCGGGGAAGCGAAAAGTGACGAGAGTGTTTGCCCGCGTGGTAAAACCTGTCAGAATTGTGGCGTTTTTTTATCATAAGATTGGTAATAATAGTGAAAAATGGCGTTGGTCAGTTTTTCCCATGTTTGCAAACACACTGTCCATTCCTGAAAGAAAGTGTTATTGTGTGTCCGCGGAAGTGAAAAGTGACGAGAGTGTTTTCCCGCGTGGTAAAACCTGTTAGAATTGTGTCGTTTATCATAAGATTGGTAACACAAGTTAAAAATAACGTCGGTTAGTTTTTCCCATGTTTGCAAACACACCTTCCGTGCCTGAAAGAAAGTGTTGTTGTGTGTCCGGGGAAGCAAAAAGTGACGAGTGTTTGCCCGCATGGTGAAACCTGTTCGAATTGTGGCGTTTATCATAAGATTGGTAATAAAAGTAAAAAATAGCATTGGTAAGTTTTTCCTATGTTGGCAAACACACCATCTGTGCCTGAAAAGAAGAGTTAATGTGTGTCCGGGGAAGCTGAAAAGTAGTGAGAGTGTTTGCCGGTGTGGTAAAATCTGTTAGAATTGTGACGTTTTTTTATCATAAGATTGATAATAATAGTTAGAAATAGCGTCGCCCAGTTTTTCCCATGTTTGCAAACACATCTTCCGCGCCTGAAAGGAAGTGTTGTTGTGTGTCCGGGGAAGCAAAAAGTGACGAGAAGTTTTTGCCTGCGTGGTAAAACCTGTTAGAATTGTGCCGTTTATCATAAGATTGCTAATAGAAGTTAAAAATAACGTCGGTTAGTTTTTCCCATGTTTGCAAACACACCTTCCATGCCTGAAAGAAAGTGTTTTTGTGTGTCCGGGGAAGCAAAAAGTGACGAGAGTGTTTGCCCGCGTGGTAAAACCTGTTAGAATTGTGGCGTTTTTTTGTCATAAGATTGGTAATAATAGTTAAAAATGGTGTCGGTTAGTTTTTCCCATGTTTGCAAACACACCGTCCGGACCTGAAGAAAGTGTTTTTGTGTGTCCGGGGAAGCGAAAAGTGACGAGAGTGTTTGCCCGCGTGGTAAAACCTGTTGGAATTGTGGCGTTTTTTTATCATAAGATTGGTAATAATAGTTAAAAATGGTGTCGGTCAGTTTTTCCAATGTTAGCAAACACACCGTCCGTTCCTGAAAGAAAGTGTTATTGTGTGTCCTGCGTAAGTGAAAAGTGACGAGAATGTTTGCCCGCGTGGTAAAACCTGTTCGAATTGTGTCGTTTATCATAAGATTGGTGATACAAGTTAAAAATAGCGTCGGTCAGTTTTTCCCATGTTTGCAAACACACCTTCCGTGCCTGAAAGAAAGTGTTGTTGTGTGTCCGGGGAAGCAAAAAGTGACGAGTGTTTGCCCGCATGGTGAAACCTGTTCGAATTGTGTCGTTTATCATAAGATTGGTAATAAAAGTAAAAAATAGCATTGGTAAGTTTTTCCTATGTTGGCAAACACACCATCTGTGCCTGAAAAGAAGAGTTAATGTGTGTCCGGGGAAGCTGAAAAGTAGTGAGAGTGTTTGCCGGTGTGGTAAAATCTGTTAGAATTGTGACGTTTTTTTATCATAAGATTGATAATAATAGTTAGAAATAGCGTCGCCCAGTTTTTCCCATGTTAGCAAACACATCTTCCGCGCCTGAAAGGAAGTGTTGTTGTGTGCCCGGGGAAGCAAAAAGTGACGAGAAGTTTTTGTCTGCGTGGTAAAACCTGTTAGAATTGTGCCGTTTATCATAAGATTGCTAATAGAAGTTAAAAATAACGTCGGTTAGTTTTTCCCATGTTTGCAAACACACCTTCCATGCCTGAAAGAAAGTGTTTTTGTGCGTCCGGGGAAGCAAAAAGTGACGAGAGTGTTTGCCCGCGTGGTAAAACCTGTTAGAATTGTGGCGTTTTTTTGTCATAAGATTGGTAATAATAGTTAAAAATGGTGTCGGTCGGTTTTTCCCATGTTAGCAAACACACCGTCCGTTCCTGAAAGAAAGTGTTATTGTGTGTCCGCGGAAGTGAAAAGTGACTAAAGTGTTTGCCCGCGTAACAGAACCTGTTGGAATTGTGCTGTTTACCATAAGATTGTTAATAAAAGTTAAAAATAGCCTCAGACTTTGTGTGATTTCTCAAGGATCTACAATATATTGTATTACTTTATTTTGTTTTCAAGTAAAAAAAAGAATTATTTTCAAGGTGTGGCGGTTAATAAAAATACCGTGGCGGCGCGCCACATTCAATGCCATTAAGGAGAAACCCTGCAGTATCATTTTAATGTGTTCATTTTTAACAAGAGCGAACAGGCAGGCGGTCCAAACTTGTTTGTGGTGAATGTTTGACAAGCCCAGCTTGAGTCAGGTGGCAACTCCCAACTAACTGCTTTCCACTTTTTATTCAGTGCCGATCCAAACGTTGTCGCTCCAACTATGGCCGGACGATATGGCCTTTTATTAATATTTCGATATTTTTAGGCCACGTCACGATACAACATATACATCTCCATATTTTGCCCTAGCCTTGAATGAACACTTGATGCATATAATCACAGCAGTATGATGATTCTATGTGTCTAATTTAAAACATTCTTCTTCATACTGCATTAATATATGCTACTTTTAAACTTTCATGCAGAGAGGGAAAATCACAACTAAAAGTGTATTTATTAAACAGTTATTAAGCAGTGGCACAAACATTCATGTCATTTCCAAAACAGAAAGTGCAAGATTGTCAGAGACATTTTAAAACAAGCTATGAGTGCACTTTTGTGCATGATGTCACTAAGATGACATATCAAAACAACACTAAATTAAAGTGCACTTTTTGTACAGAACGCCACTACAACAGTTTAAAACAAATCAAGTGCACTTTTGTGCATGATGTCAAATAAAAATGAGCTGCATAATAGGAAATCAAATAGTGTATGTCCTTCACTATTTGGTAGGTTCCTGCTGACGTTATCTCCTTCTGTTGTGGACTAGTTTTTTCATACGGTGTTGATGTGGAAATAGTTGCCTCGGTATTTTGTTGGTGTGGCACCGAACGGATATGTTGACATGCGGAGTTTCAAGCACTCTTCATTCTCTAGCGCAGGGGTCGGGAACCTTTTTGGCTGAGAGAGCCATGAAAGCCAAATATTTCAAAATGTATTTCCGTGAGAGCCATGTCATATTTTTTTAACACTGAATACAACTAAATGCGTGCATTTTTAAGTAAGTATAATAAGTCTCTTGAGATTTTTAAAGGGGAAGATTATCACAATTTCAAAAGGGTTAAAAACAATAAAAATCAGTTCCCAGTGGCTTGTTGTATTTTTGGAAGTTTTTTTCAAAATTTTACCGGTCTCGGAATATCCCTAAATAAAGTTTTAAAGTGCCTTATTTTCGGCTCTCTGCGAAGACACTGGCCAATAAGTGTAGGTTATATGAGGCATAAATAAGCAACTGCTATGTTAACCTAAAATGTTATGCTAAGAGTCATTCAAATAACTATAACATATAGAACATGCTATACCTTTACCAAACTATCTGTCACTCCTAATCAGAGGTGGGTAGAGTAGCCAGAAATTGTACTCAAGTAAGAGTACTCTTACTTTAAAGATGTATTACTCAAGTAAAAGTAAGGAGTAGTCACCCAAATATTTACTTGAGTAAAAGTAAAAACTATGTTGTGAAAAAACTACTCAAGTACTGAGTAACTGATGAATAACCTGTTCCTTTAACGATGACGGCAACAAGTAATGCACAAAAAACACAAAAATAGCAATTAACAAATTCAGAGCCAGGAATATCTCTTAAAGGGGAACATTATCACAATTTCAAAAGGGTTAAAAACAATAAAAATCAGTTCCCAGTGGCTTGTTGTATTTTTTTAAGTTATTTTCTAAATTTTACCGGTCTCGGAATATCCCTAAATAAAGCTTTAAAGTGCCTTATTTTCGCTCTCTGCGAAGACACTGGCCATTTCCCTGTGACGTCACACAGTGCTGCCAATGTAAACAAACAATGGGAATACCACAGCAAGATATAGCGACATTAGCTCGGATTCAAACTCGGATTTCAGCGACTTAAGCGATTCAACAGATTACGCATGTATTGAAACAGATGGTTGGAGTATGAAAATATTGAAGAAGAAACTGAAGCTATTGACACTATTCATAGCCATAGCATGGCCGAATAGCTGCGTTAGCATCGCCGGTAAAATGTGCGGACCAAACGATCAGGACTTTCGCATCTTTTGACACTGGAGCAACTTAAATCCGTCGATTGGTAAGTGTTTTTTTCGCATTAAATGTGGGTGGAAGGAAACGTAATATAGTTGCAAATGCATCTGCAGGTTATCCATACATCTCTGTGCCATGTCGGCTTTAGCACCGCCGGTAAAGAGCATGTTAGCATCGATTAGCGTAGCATGTTAGCATCGATTAGCTGGCAGTCAACATCAACAAAACTCACCTTTGTGATTTCGTTGACTATCGTTGCAAATGCATCTGCAGGTTATCCATACATCTCTGTGCCATGTCTGCTTTAGCACCGCCGGTAAATAGCATGTTAGCATCGATTAGCGTAGCATGTTAGCATCGATTAGCTGGCAGTCAACATCAACAAAACTCACCTTTGTGATTTCGTTGACTATCGTTGCAAATGCATCTGCAGGTTATCCATACATCTCTGTGCCATGTCTGCTTTAGCACCGCCGGTAAATAGCATGTTAGCATCGATTAGCATAGCATGTTAGCATCGATTAGCTGGCAGTCAACATCAACAAAACTCACCTTTGTGATTTCGTTGACTATCGTTGCAAATGCATCTGCAGGTTATCCATACATCTCTGTGCCATGTCTGCTTTAGCACCGCCGGTAAATAGCATGTTAGCATCGATTAGCATAGCATGTTAGCATCGATTAGCTGGCAGTCAACATCAACAAAACTCACCTTTGTGATTTCGTTGACTATCGTTGCAAATGCATCTGCAGGTTATCCATACATCTCTGTGCCCTGTCTGCCTTAGCATCGCCGGTCAAATGTGGAGACACTCTGGCACATTCAATGGGGGTCTGGCGGCAGACACTTTGGCATCTTGGGGCCAGTGGTGCAACTTGAATCCCTCCCTGTTAGTGTTGTTACACCCTCCGACAACACACCGTCGAGGCATGATGTCTCCAAGGTTCCAAAAAATAGTCAAAAAAACGGAAAATAACAGAGCTGAGACCCGGTGTTTGTAATGTGTTGAAAATGAAAATGGTGGGTGTGTTACCTCGGTGATGTCACATTCTGACGTCATCGCGATAAACAGAAAGGCGTTTAATTCGCCAAAATTCAGCCATTTAGAGTTCGGAAATCGGTTAAAAAAATATATGGTCTTTTTTCTGCACCATCAAGGTATATATTGACGCTTACATAGGTCTGCTGATAATGTTCCCCTTTAATAACATTGTTATTCCAAAGTTAACCAATAATAAATATAATACTTCTTACCATTAATGCGACATCTTGGACCGGTGTGATAGAAAACGGATTGTTGGATTAAAATGCATGAGAATGTTTTATAATTTGAACGTTATTTTTAACACTGTGATTACCAGCGGAATTATTCATTACTTATCGTGTTAAGCAATGTCAGCTAAGATTTATCTGAGAGCCAGGTGCAGTCATCAAAAGAGCCACATCCAGCTCGGGAGTCATAGGTTCCCTACCCCTGTTCTAGCAGGTGACTTTTCAAATGATGCTACATTAGCAGTGGTGCTACTTTTTGTAGCAACGCTTTTGCCGCATAAATGTTCAACATCTTCCCGCTTGAAGCCAAAACAGCGCCAGTTTGAACATCGAATATCTTGTCTTTGTAGTGCATTCAATTGAATATGAGTTGAAAATGATTTGCAAATTCCGTTTATATTTACATCCAACACAATTTCCCAACTCATATGGAAACCGGGTTTGTAGTGTAATGCCCGCAGCTAAAAGCAACTGCGTGAGAACGTATACTCCAATATCACGATATAGTCATTTTCCATATCGCACATAAACAAACCTGCGATATATCGAGTATATCGCCCAGCTCTAGCTCCAACTACTAAAAATTCGAACACACTGTGAAAAACACCCCCCCGCCCCCAGAAAGCGGAAAGTATCTCCAGCATGTGGCTTGGTCATATCTTGTGGCCCCCAGGAGACGTACGAGAGCACTGCACTGCTTTGAGAAGGTTCCCACTTCAATATATTAAAGCAAAGGACTGAAGTCAGTTGGCTCATGCGTGGACTTTTTTTAACCACCATCCGAGCTGATTAACGCAGTGAAAAGTAAGGAAAAGTAGTTCCTCAAGACGGAAAAATGTTCTTTGGTTAAAAAGTTCAAAACAAATAAATCATGGTGGACTTAGGAGATGTTTGCTGTAAACCATGATGACTATTTCTCTGACCACATCAACATATTTGCTGTATGAGAAATATAACATGGCTGAAGCCTCTTGGCTTGTTTGCAACTCCGGCCTCTTTTTTTTCCTGAAAGAAGGTAAATATTCATGACCTGGGTGACTGAGGATCTGCTTGTCTATACCAAGTCCATGAAGGTCTCTGCGTACTGTACGTGGGCTAAATCGAAGGCCACATGAAGTTGGGAGCTGTGTAGCAACTGACTGTGTAGAAAGTCTTTGCACTATGCTGACTTCTCTGTGGCTGAGTTGCTGTTGTTCCCAAACTCTTCACTTTTCTTCTAATGAAGTTGACTTTGGAATATTTAGGAGCGAGGAAATTTCACGACTGGATTTGTTACACAGGTGGCATCCACACTGAGAGCGGCCCGTTCTTTCCCAAATGTTTGGAGAAACAGTCTCCATGCCTAAGTGCTTGATTTGATACACCGGGCCAAGTGATTAGGACACCTGATTCCCATCATTTGGATGGGTGGCCAAATACTTTTGGCAATATAATTTACATGATCCCACCTGGGCCCAGCTAAGGTATAAGGCATCGATCTTCTTCTACAGTATTTCAATCAATCAATCAATGTTTACTTATATAGCCCTAAATCACTAGTGTCTCAAAGGGCTGCACAAACCACAACACAAACCACTACGACATCCTCGGTAGGCCCACATAAGGGCAAGGAAAACTCACACCCAGTGGGACGTCGGTGACAATGATGACTATGAGAACCTTGGTGAGGAGGAAAGCAATGGATGTCGAGCGGGTCTAACATGATACTGTGAAAGTTCAATCCATAATGGATCCAACACAGTCGCGAGAGTCCAGTCCAAAATGATCAAAATGTAAAATCAGAAATTATTGGTATCGGTTTCAAAAAGCAAAATGTATAACTTTTTAAAACGCCTCTGTACGAAGTGGTACACGGACGTAGGGAGAAGTACAGAGCGCCAAAAAACCTTAAAGGCACTGCCTTTTCGTGCCGGCCCAATCACACATCTACGGCTTTTCACGCACACAAGTGAATGTAATGCATACTTGGTCAACAGCCATACAGGTCACACTGAGGGTGGCCGTAGAAAACAACTTTTAACACTGTTACAAATACGCGCCAGACTGTTAACCCACACCAAACAAGAATGACAAACACATTTTGGGAGAACATCCGCACCGTAACACAACATAAACACAACAGAACAAATACCCAGAACCCATTGCAGCCAGCACTAACTCTTTCGGGACGCTACAATATACACCCCACCCCCGCACACCTCAACCTCCTCATGCTGTCTCAGGGAGAGCATGTCCCAAATTCCAAGCTGCTGTTTTGAGGCGTGTTAAAAAAAAAAAAAGCACTTTGTGACTTCAATAATAAATATGGCAGTGCCATGTTGGCATTTTTTTCCAATAACTTGAGTTGATTTATGTTGGAAAACCTTGTTACTGTAACGACTTCGGGGCATCGTGATGCGTGTGCGTTCTCTCTGGATGCAGTTCGTGCTTGGACACAGCGAAAGGTAAGAAATAACAATTTATTAAAACTTAAAACAGACTAAGAACAGAAAAACTTGCACAAAAAGCAAAACAAACAGAACTAGCATGGGAGCTGGAAAAAAAACCAAGAGCGCTAGCATGAGAGCTAAAGAGAAAACAAATACTTTGCGTGGAAGCTAGCTGCTTGCGAAACGGAGCCAGATGCGAAAATAGTAGCACTGGTACAAAACAGAAAAAATCAACAAAAGAAAACGGGTGCCGAACGCACGGGAGGCTAAGCTAAAAACTTAGCACTGAGTCGGGAGTCCAAAAGTAACGTGCTAAGGAAGAACTTAGCACAGAGACAAGACTTAAAAACATCCACGTGGGTGTAGCTTACCGCAAACAAAGGATCAAGATCGAACGAAGGGAGAAGGCAGGCTTAAATAATGAAGTAAACAATAACACAGGTGCCCGTCAGGAAACAAGTAACAAATCATAAACTATGGTAACGTTACAAACAAGGAAGTGCACAAACAAACTCCAAAATCCACAAAACTTATGATCTGGGTAGCGGATCATGACAGTTACATTGTTTAATGCATCCAGCGGGGCATCACAACAAAATGAGGCACAATAATGCGTCAATTCCACGACTGTATATATCGGTATCGGTTGATATCAGAATGGGTTGGACAAAAAAAGCCATTATCGGTCATCTCTCCTGAGCACATCATCTCTGTGACACAGCCAAGGTCTGTCGAGCGCCAAGCGACCGACTGGCATCAGATGTCACGATCTCAGGAATGGAAACCGCTCCAGAATTGATGTGTGCCACTTTTAAAAAGGGCAAGGGTATTTTTGTTCTGGTGTTTTATACAAGGTTCTAAAAAAAAAAAAGGAAGGGTTATAGTTGGCATCATTGTCAGGCTTGGAGCATTAAAACAACAAAAAAAGCTTGTGCATATTTACATATTGTAATATTAGACTCTGGAAGACATTCCTCTAAATAGAAGAGAGAAAACATTGCCGAGATTAAATGTAAAACTGGCAACTTTGGCTACGTGCCTTTTATTTTTACAGCTCAGTTGGTACAAAAGTCCATTCAAATTATTTTACAGAAAATGTAAAGAATAAAACATTGAAATTAAAATCAATTACTGTATATAAAACCGGATCAGTAGCCTTGTGGTTAGCATGTCCGCCCTGAGATGGGTAGGTTGTGAGTTCAAACCCCGGCCGAGTCATACCAACGACTATAAAAATGGGAGCCATTACCTCCCTGCTTGGCACTCAGCATCAAGGGTCGGAATTGGGGGTTAAATCACCAAAAATGGTTCCCAGGCGCAGCCACCGCTGCTGCTCACTGCTCCCCTCACCTCCCAGGGGGTGTAACAAGGGGATGAGTGAAATGCAGAGGGTAAATTCCACCACACCTGGTGTGTGTGTGTGTGTGTGTGTGTGTGTGTGTGTGTGTGTGTGTGTGTGTGTGTGTGTGACTATCAGTGGTACTTAAACTTTAAAATACTGTCAATGTGCACAATTGAATGAAAGTCTGGATTTGAACATTGCCAAGGTTGGGGCTTGTCTCACATCTTCAGGAAGACTGTTCCAGATTGTAAGAACATAAAACTGGCTCTTTGCTCTTGACTCTGGGCACCAGCAGGAGACCTCAGAGGCCGAGACGGGTCACATGGTTCTAACATGTCAGTAGGAGACCAGTCCGGTTCTCAGAGGCGGAGATGGGTCACATGGTTCTAGCATGTCAGCAGGAGACCCCTCCTTGGGTGTTGCGGAGGCCGAGATGGTTCACATGGTTCTAACATCTGTAGGAGACCTTTCCTTGAGGTTCTCAGAGGCCGGGGTTGGTTCACATGGTTCTAACATGTTAGCAGGAGACCTCTCAGGTTCTCAGAGCCAGAGATGGGTCACATGGTTCTAACATGTCAGTAGGAGACCTTTCCTTGAGGTTCTCAGAGGCAGGGACGGTTCACATGGTTCTAACATGTCAGTAGGAGACCTTTCCTTGAGGTTCTCAGAGGCCGGGACGGTTCACATGGTTCTAACATGTCAGTAGGAGACCTCTACTTGAGGTTCTCAGAGGCGGAGATGGTTCACATGGTTCTAACATGTCAGCAGGAGACCTCTACTTGAGGTTCTCATAGGCGGAGATGGGTCACATGGTTCTAACATGTCAGCAGGAGACCTCTCAGGTTCTCAGAGGCGGAGATGGGTCACATGGTTCTAACATGTCAGCAGGAGACCTCTCCCTGAGTTTCTCAGAGGCCGAGACGGTTCACATGGTTCCAACATGTCAGTAGGAGAAAACTCCTTGAGGTTCTCAGAGGCCGAGATGGTTCACTTGGTTCTAACATGTCAGCAGGAGACCACTCAGGTTCTCAGAGGCGGAGATGGGTCACATGGTTCTAACATGTCAGTAGGAGATCTCTCCCTGAGGTTCTCAGAGGCCGA
The DNA here is from genome assembly GCF_033978795.1 of Nerophis ophidion. Classification (NCBI taxonomy): domain Eukaryota; kingdom Metazoa; phylum Chordata; class Actinopteri; order Syngnathiformes; family Syngnathidae; genus Nerophis; species Nerophis ophidion. Next base: position 4,272,345 of record NC_084632.1, read on the forward strand.
GACGGTTCACATGGTTCCAACATGTCAGTAGGAGAAAACTCCTTGAGGTTCTCAGAGGCCGAGATGGTTCACTTGGTTCTAACATGTCAGCAGGAGACCACTCAGGTTCTCAGAGGCGGAGATGGGTCACATGGTTCTAACATGTCAGTAGGAGATCTCTCCCTGAGGTTCTCAGAGGCCGAGACGGTTCACATGGTTCTAACATGTCAGTAGGAGAAAAGTCCTTGAGGTTCTCAGGGGCCGAGATGGTCCACATGGTTCTAACATGTCAGCAGGAGACCTCTCCGGTTCTCAGAGGCGGAGATGGGTCACATGGTTCTACCATGTCAGTAGGAGACCTTTCCTTGAGGTTCTCAGAGGCCACGGTTAGTCCACATGGTTCTAACATGTCAGCAGGAGAAAACTCCTTGAGGTTCTCAGAGGCGGAGATGGGTCACATGGTTCTAGCATGTCAGCAGGAGACCTCTCCTTAAGGTTCTCAGAGGCCGAAACGGTTCACATGGTTCTAACATGTCAGTAGGAGAAAACTCCTTGAGTTCTCAGAGGCCGAGATGGTTCACATGGTTCTAACATGTCAGTAGGAGAAAACTCCTTGAGGTTCTCAGTGGCAGAGATGGTTCACATGGTTCTAACATGTCAGCAGGAGACGTCTTAGGTTCTCAGAGGCGGAGAAGGGTCATATGGTTCTAACATGTCAGTAGGACACCTTTCCTTAAGGTTCTCAGAGGCAGGGATGGTTCACATGGTTCTAACATGTCAGTAGGAGACCTCTCAGGTTCTCAGAGGCGGAGATGGTTCACATGGTTCTAACATGTCAGTAGGAGAAAACTCCTTGAGGTTCTCAGTGGCAGAGATGGTTCACATGGTTCTAACATGTCAGTAGGAGACCTCTCCTTAAGGTTCTCAGAGGCCGAAACGGTTCACATGGTTCTAACATGTCAGTAGGAGAAAACTCCTTGAGGTTCTCAGAGGCCGAGATGGTTCACATGGTTCTAACATGTCAGCAGGAGACCTCTCAGGTTCTCAGAGGCGGAGAAGGGTCACATGGTTCTAACATGTCAGTAGGAGACCTTTCCTTGAGGTTCTCAGAGGCAGGGACGGTTCACATGGCTCTAACATGTCAGTAGGAGACCTCTCAGGTTCTCAGAGGCGGAGATGGGTCACATGGTTCTGACATGTCAGCAGGAGACCTCTACTTGAGGTTCTCAGAGGCCGAGATGGTTCACATGGTTCTAACATGTTAGCAGGAGACCTCTCAGGTTCTCAGAGCCAGAGATGGGTCACATGGTTCTAACATGTCAGTAGGAGACCTTTCCTTGAGGTTCTCAGAGGCCGGGACGGTTCACATGGTTTTAACATGTTAGCAGGAGACCTCTCAGGTTCTCAGAGCCAGAGATGGGTCACATGGTTCTAACATGTCAGTAGGAGACCTTTCCTTGAGGTTCTCAGAGGCCGGGACGGTTCACATGGTTCTAACATGTCAGCAGGAGACCTCTACTTGAGGTTCTCATAGGCGGAGATGGGTCACATGGTTCTAACATGTCAGCAGGAGACCTCTCAGGTTCTCAGAGGCGGAGATGGGTCACATGGTTCTAACATGTCAGCAGGAGACCTCTCCCTGAGTTTCTCAGAGGCCGAGACGGTTCACATGGTTCCAACATGTCAGTAGGAGAAAACTCCTTGAGGTTCTCAGAGGCCGAGATGGTTCACTTGGTTCTAACATGTCAGCAGGAGACCACTCAGGTTCTCAGAGGCGGAGATGGGTCACATGGTTCTAACATGTCAGTAGGAGATCTCTCCCTGAGGTTCTCAGAGGCCGAGACGGTTCACATGGTTCTAACATGTCAGTAGGAGAAAAGTCCTTGAGGTTCTCAGGGGCCGAGATGGTCCACATGGTTCTAACATGTCAGCAGGAGACCTCTCCGGTTCTCAGAGGCGGAGATGGGTCACATGGTTCTACCATGTCAGTAGGAGACCTTTCCTTGAGGTTCTCAGAGGCCACGGTTAGTCCACATGGTTCTAACATGTCAGCAGGAGAAAACTCCTTGAGGTTCTCAGAGGCGGAGATGGGTCACATGGTTCTAGCATGTCAGCAGGAGACCTCTCCTTAAGGTTCTCAGAGGCCGAAACGGTTCACATGGTTCTAACATGTCAGTAGGAGAAAACTCCTTGAGTTCTCAGAGGCCGAGATGGTTCACATGGTTCTAACATGTCAGTAGGAGAAAACTCCTTGAGTTCTCAGAGGCCGAGATGGTTCACATGGTTCTAACATGTCAGTAGGAGAAAACTCCTTGAGGTTCTCAGTGGCAGAGATGGTTCACATGGTTCTAACATGTCAGTAGGAGACCTCTCCTTAAGGTTCTCAGAGGCCGAAACGGTTCACATGGTTCTAACATGTCAGTAGGAGAAAACTCCTTGAGGTTCTCAGAGGCCGACATGGTTCTAACATGTCAGCAGGAGACGTCTTAGGTTCTCAGAGGCGGAGAAGGGTCACATGGTTCTAACATGTCAGTAGGAGACCTTTCCTTAAGGTTCTCAGAGGCAGGGATGGTTCACATGGTTCTAACATGTCAGTAGGAGACCTCTCAGGTTCTCAGAGGCGGAGATGGTTCACATGGTTCTAACATGTCAGTAGGAGACCTCTCAGGTTCTCAGAGGCCGAGACGGTTCACATGGTTCTAACATGTCAGTAGGAGAAAAGTCCTTGAGGTTCTCAGAGGCCGAGATGGGTCACATGGTTCTAACATGTCAGCAGGAGACCTCTCCCTGAGGTTCTCAGAGGCCGAGATGGTCCACATGGTTCTAACATGTCAGCAGGAGACCTCTCCGGTTCTCAGAGGCGGAGATGGTTGACATGGTTCTAACATGTCAGTAGGAGACCTTTCCTTGAGGTTCTCAGAGGCGGAGTTGGTCCACATGGTTCTAACATGTCAGCAGGAGACCTCTACTTGAGGTTCTCAGAGGCCGAGATGGTCCACATGGTTCTAACATGTCAGCAGGAGACCACTCAGGTTCTCAGAGGCGGAGATGGTTGACATGGTCCTAACATGTCAGTAGGAGACCTTTCCTTGAGGTTCTCAGATGCCGGGGTTGGTCCACATGGTTCTAACATGTCAGGGGTGTACTTTGGCACAAGACCATGAAAAGACTTGTACGCAAGGAGAGAGAAATGACATGAATGTTTGTGCCACTGCTTAATAACTGTTTCATAAATACACTTTTAGTTGTGATTTCCTTCTCAGCATGAAAGTTTAAAAGTAGCATATATGAATGCAGTATGAAGAAGAATGTTTTAGACACATAGAATCATCATACTGCTGTGATTATATGCATCAAGTGTTTATTCAAGGCTAAGGCAAAATATGGAGATATATATGTTGTATCGTATAAATATGGAGATGTTGATAGAAGGCCATATCGCCCAGCCCAATATGTTCATTTCATTAGTTACTATGCTCATCTAATTCAGTGTTTTTCAACCTTTTTTCATTGAAAAAATTCTGAGGCTCACAACCACCGGAAAACATGAACAAATGAAACTCAGCAAAGACGTCGCAATTGTTGGATGTGAATTTAAAGCATAAGCAAGCATGCATCACTATAGTTCTTGTCTCAAAGTAGGTGTACTGTCACCACCTGTCAAATCACGCAGTGACTTATTTTGAGATTTTTGTTTTTTTCCTGTGTTTTAGCTATTGTCTTGCGCTAATATTTTGCTGGCCTTGGTATTTTCCTGTAGCAGTTTCATGTCTTCCTCTGAACGCTATTCCCCGCACCTGCTTTGTTTTCGCAATCAAGACTATTTAAGTTGTGCGGACGCTATCCTTCTTTGTGGGGACGTTGTTGATTGTCATGTCATGTACGGATGTACTTTGTGGACGCAGTCTGCTCCATACGTCGTAAGTCTTTGCTGTCGTCCAGCATTCTGTTTTTGTTTACTTTGCAGCCAGTTCAGTTTTAGTTTCGTTTTGCATAGCTTTCCCTAAACTCCAATGCCTTTTCTTAGGGGCACTCACCTTTTGTTTATTTTTGGTTTAAGCGTTACATACCTTTTTACCTATTGTAAAAAAAAATGTTTATCAGTTTGAACATCAAATATGTTGTCTTTGTAGTGCATTCAATTGAAAATGGGTTGAAAAAGATCATTGTATTCTGTTTATATTTACATCTAACACAATTTCCCAACTCATATGGAAACGGGGTTTGTACATTCTAGGTGTCTCATTCAGTAAAAAAACAGTTTTTAGGGCGGTCTGTCATAACGGTTTTTAGCTTTCAAACAGACATTATTGTGAGGTTTTGTATTAGTGTTCCTGAAAATCCGATATACCGGCCCCCAGACACATTGTTTCTCTAAATAATTGCCCAGGCTCGAAGGACACAAGGTCAGATATCATCTGTGCACAATTCATGTGAGTTATGGCAGTAAAATAATCCATTAGTGCTCACCATGTGTGTTGCCATTGGACAGCACATGTCTCACACTCGGGGGGGACTGGAACCAGCTGGAGGCGTGTATCTAAATGAAATTAAACTGGATGTCCGCTAACTTTTTGCAACTCAACGCCAAAAAAACGGAAATGCTGATTATCGGTCCTGCTAGACACCAACCTCTATTTAATAATACAACTCTAACATTTGACAACCAAACAATTAAACAAGGCGACTCGGTAAAGAATCTGGGTATTATCTTCCATCCAACTCTCTCCTTTGAGGCACACATTAAAAGCGTTACTAAAACGCCCTTCTTTCATCTCCGTAATATCTAAATTTCGCTCCATTTTGTCCACTAAAGACGCTGAGATCATTATCCATGCGTTTGTTACGTCTCGCTTCGACTACTGTAACGTATTATTTTCGGGTCTCCCCATGTCTAGCATTAAAAGATTACAGTTGGTACAAAATGCGGCTGCTAGACTTTTGACAAGAACAAGAAAGTTTGATCACATTACGCCTATACTGTATATACCTTTATATACATATATACCTATACTGTATATACCTTTATATACGTATATACATACATATATACCTATACTGTATATACCTTTATATACATATATACCTATACTGTATATACCTTTATATACATATATACATACATATATACCTATACTGGCTCACCTGCACTGGCTTCCTGTGCACTTAAGATGTGACTTTAAGGTTTTACTACTTACGTATAAAATACTACACGGTCTAGCTCCATCCTATCTGGCCGATTGTATTGTACCATATGTCCCGGCAAGAAATCTGCATTCATGCTTATTAGTGATTCCCAAAGCCCCAAAAAAGTCTGCGGGCTATAGAGCGTTTTCATTTCGGGCTCCAGTACTCTGGAATGCCCTCCCGGTAACAATTCGAGATGACACCTCAGTAGAAGCATTTAAGTCTCACCTTAAAACTCATTTGTATACTCTAGCCTTTAAATAGACTCCCTTTTTAGACCAGTTGATCTGCCGTTTGTTTTCCTTTTCTCCTATGTCCCACTCTCGCTTGTGGACGGGGTCAGGTCCGATCCGGTGGCCATGTACTGCTTGTCTGTGTATCGGCTGGGGACATGTGAAGTGAAGTGAAATATATTTATATAGCACTTATCTCTAGTGACTCAAAGCGCTTTACATAGTGACACCCAATATCTAAGTTACATTTTAAACCAGTGTGGGTGGCACTGGGAGCAGGTGGGTAAAGTGTCTTGCCCAAGGACACAACGGCAGCGACTAGGATGGCAGAAGCGGGAATTGAACCTGCAACCCTCAAGTTACTGGCACGGCCGCTCTACCAACCGAGCTATGCCGCCCTGCTGCTGATCCGCCTCCGCTTGGGATGGTTTCCTGCTGGCTCCGCTGTGAACGGGACTCTCGCTGCTGTGTTGGATCCGCTTTGGACTGGACTCTCGCGACTGTGTTGGATCCAATATGGGTTTAACTTTCACAGTATCATGTTAGACCCGCTCGACATCCATTGCTTTCCTCCTCTCCAAGGTTCTCATAGTCATCATTGTCGCCGACGTCCCACTGGGTGTGAGTTTTCCTTGCCCTTATGTGGGCCTACCGAGGATGTGGTAGTGGTTTGTGCAGCCCTTTGAGACACTAGTGATTTAGGGCTATGTAAGTAAACATTGATTGATTGACTGTGACATCATGTGCACAGTGGCCGTAAATCACTCCAACAGTGTCATTACTTCACAAGCGATGCCTTCAAAAAGTTCCAGAAAAGACAAAAGTCCTGATCGGATGAGTGTAAATTAGCATCTGCAAAGATTTAAGCTTGTTTTCCAACAGCTTTCTTCATTTGGTTCAGATTTCTGGACCACTTAAGTGTTTATGGCCCAAGGTATTTGCGTGTTTACGTCAGCCTGTTCGGTTCAGATTTGGACCTTTTTTAGTTTACTTTTAATCAACGAGCCCATCTGAGAAAAGTAATCTCTTTGGCCGGCATATTGAAGGACACTGAAAGCCTGGAAATAATATGCATCAATAAAGTATTTACCATATTTTTCGGACTTTAAGGTGTACTTAAAAGCCTTTAATTTTCTCAAAAGTCGACAGTGCGCCTTATAACCCGGTGCGCCTAATGTACGGGATAATTGTGGTTGTGCTTACCGACCTCAAAGCTATTCTATTTAGTAGATGGTGAAATGACAAGTGTGACCAGTAGCTGGCAGTCACACATAAGAGATATGTGTAGACTGCAATATGTAAACAACAGCAACTTTTTATGTTCCATTGGTGGTATAGCTCGGTTGGTAGAGTGGCTGTCCCAGCAACTTGAGGGTTGCAGGTTCGATTCCCGCTTCCACCATCCTAGTCACTGCCGTTGTGTCTTTGGGCAAGACACTTTACCCACCTTCTCCCAGTGCCACCCACACTGGTTTAAATGTAACTTAGATATTGGGTTTCACTATGTAAAGTGCTTTGAGTCACTTGAGAAAAGCGCTATGTAAATATAATTCACTTCACTTCACATTGAAAATATAGAACATTAAACGCGGAGCTAAAAAATCCATCAAAATGTTTTAGTAGGACTTTGGTAAGCTATGAAGCCATAGGAGTAGTATTATGGTGTGTGTATATAAGGTAAGACATATTATGTGGCGTTTTGTTTTGCAATATTATGCAAAAGCAATTTTTCTTACCTTCTGGTAACTGCTGATCTGTATTTAGTATCTGCATAAGTCCTAAAAAATTGTGCGAATCCGCCTTTATAGTCCGTGCGGACACCGTCGTCAATAATCTTCTTTTTCTCTATCTTCTTGTTATGTGACATTCATCCTCCGCCGTTCCCATTTCTAATATAAAGTAGTGTAAAGTTCTTACTTATATCCGTCAGTAAACTCGCCATGAAAGCGCTAAAACATACCGGTGTTATGAGTTTACATTATTCACCCAAGGAACTTTAGTTGTAGAGTTACGGCCGTTTTTTCCACGGCACACATTTCCGGTGGATGAGGAGATGCTGCTCTGTTACTGATCGAAGTAAAGTCTGAATGTCATTAAAACAGTTAGCGCCATCTTTTGACACTTTTTCCACTCCCGTCCTTGCACGCTACACCACTACAACAAAGCCACGTAAATAAGACCGCCCACAAAACGGCGCATCCGGTTGAGACTGTCAGAAAGCGACTTGAAGATGGTCTGTAAAACATCATCTATGCAATATTTTGAGCAAAAAAACAGCCTCACATGTTATGTAGACCACAAGGAATTCATTTACATTTAGAAAAAATAAAAATTATGACTCTTAATGCGCCCTATAATCCGGTACGCCTTATATGTGAAAACAGATCAAAAATAGACCATTCATCGGCAGTGCGCCTTATAATCCGGTGCGCCCTATGGTCCGGAAAATACGGTATATGTATTAGTTCTTTCCATGTTGACAGAAAAAAACATGCATACCTTCTAAACATGAATATTATCTAATGATACAGCAAATATAATCAAACATCCCAAACATATTTTTTTGTTAAAATAAAAGAAAATACTTAAATAATCAGCTTGAGTCACAATTTGAATAGAAGTTATCCATCAAATTGTACGCGGTAAAAAAGACAATACTTAACACTGCCAGTTTTTTACCGTAGAATTTACATTGTTTTTTACAGCATGGAAAACCTGGACGGCTGTTTATCACGTACAAATTCTACCAAAAATGTTTTAATTGTATTTACATTACGATAGCACGTACAAATATGCATGAAAACACTCCTACAGACATCACACATGGGACGTTTTAGTAAGTAAGAATAGTTTTAGTTATATTGTAAAACTTACAAACGTTGCTTACAGCGATTAAATGAAGAATCCAAACGAGTAGTAACGCTATGAACGTCGAGCAGAAGGAACAGTCGGTTCAAAGCTTTAAACAGCAGGCATTCTCCCAGCCACACCCCTTCAGTGAGAGAACCCGTCCCAAAAGATGGCGCCGAAACGCAAACAATAACACACCATTTCAGTATCTTTGCATGTGTTTAATGAGAACTATGTACATTATGGCCATCAGCGAGGAAAAATCCATAAATTCAGCGCACTATTTTATAAGCCGCAGGGTTCAAAGCGTAGGATCTTATAGTCTGGTATTTACGGTTCATGCTGTGCTCTCTTAGAACAGAAGGATGAATATCAAGATATACTACTTTGTTTCTGTTTATTTTTTAAATATTTGGTGAAAATATTTTAGTTTGTGTATTAGTACCCGATACTGTTCCCTTGAAGTCCTGTGGTACCTCCAGAAAACTGCTGACCTAAAGTGTTTATCCACATGGACCGTTGTGAACGTGACCAGAAAAGCGGTTTCTCTCCTGAAACGTGAACATTGAAGTGGTCTCCCAACCTCAAGAGATGGGGTTTAATAGGTTTAATAATTAAATATCAGCTTGAGTCACAATTTTAATAGACGTTATCCATTAAATTGTACACTGTAAAAAAGACAATACATAAATGGCGACTGGCCTGTCAGTGTTTTACTGTAAAATTTACGTAGTTTTTCACAGCATGGAAAACCATGACGGCTGTTTATCACGTACAAATTCTACCAACATTTTATTAATTGTATTTACATTACGATAGCACGTACAAATATGCATGAAAACACTCCTACAGACATCACACATGGGACGTTTTAGTAAGTAAGAATAGTTTTAGTTATATTGTAAAACTTACAAACGTTGCTTACAGCGATTAAATGAAGAATCCAAACGAGTAGTAACGCTATGAACGGCGAGCAGAAGAATCAGTCAGTTCAAAGCTTTAAACAGCAGGCATTCTCCCAGCCACACCCCTTCAGTGAGAGAACCCGTCCCAAAAGATGGCGCCGAAACGCAAACAATAACACACCATTTAAGTATCTTTGCATGTGTTTAATGGGAACTATGTACATTATGGCCATCAGCGAGGAAAAATCCATAAATTCAGCGCACTATTTTATAAGCCGCAGGGTTCAAAGCGTAGGATCTTATAGTCTGGTATTTACGGTTCATGCTGTGCTCTCTTAGAACAGAAGGATGAATATCAAGATATACTACTTTGTTTCTGTTTATTTTTTAAATATTTGGTGAAAATATTTTAGTTTCTGTATTAGTACCCGATACTGTTCCCTTGAAGTCCTGTGGTACCTCCAGAAAACTGCTGACCTAAAGTGTTTATCCACATGGACCGTTGTGAACGTGACCAGAAAAGCGGTTTCTCTCCTGAAACGTGAACATTGAAGTGGTCTCCCAACCTCAAGAGATGGGGTTTAATAGGTTTAATAATTAAATATCAGCTTGAGTCACAATTTTAATAGACGTTATCCATTAAATTGTACACTGTAAAAAAGACAATACATAAATGGCGACTGGCCTGTCAGTGTTTTACCGTAAATTTTACGTAGTTTTTTACAGCAAGGAAAACCTGTTTATCACGTAGAAATTCTACCAAAAATGTTTTAATTGTATTTACATTACGAAAGCACGTACAAATATGCATGAAAACACTCCTACAGACATCACACATGGGACGTTTTAGTAAGTAAGAATAGTTTTAGTTATATTGTAAAACTTACAAACGTTGCTTACAGCGATTAAATGAAGAATCCAAACGAGTAGTAATGCTATGAACGGCGAGCAGAAGGAACAGTCGGTTCAAAGCTTTAAACAGCAGGCATTCTCCCAGCCACACCCCTTCAGTGAGAGAACCCGTCCCAAAAGATGGCGCCAAAACGCAAACAATAACACACCCTTTCAGTATCTTTGCATGTGTTTAATGGGAACTATGTACATTATGGCCATCAGCGAGGAAAAATCCATAAGTTCACCGCACCATTTTATAAGCCGCAGGGTTCAAAGCGTAGGATCTTATATAGTCTGGTATTTATGGTTCATCTCTTGGAACAGAAGGATAAATATGAAGATATACTACTATGTATGTTTATTTTTTAATACATTTTGGTGAAAATATTTTAGTTTGTGTATCTTTTTGAGCCTATACCGTACAATACTGTTCCTTGTAGTCCTGTAGTACCTCCAGAAAACTGCTGACCTAAGGTATTTATCCACACGGACCGTCGTAAACGTGACTGAAAAAGCGTTTTTTCTCCTTAAACGTGAACATTCAAGTAGAGTCTACCCAGGTTTAATAGGTGACGTAGTACAAATATTTCCTTTCATGCCTCTTTACCGGGGAAAGCCCAAGTTTTTGTAAAGCCCCAGTATGTTCTTAAAGTGCTGATTAAAAACGCAAGCATCTCCATTCTTGGCACAGCTGACACCGATCATAGTGACCCCCGTCCAACGCTAACATTTCCACATCCACTTGGCTGCGGGAGAACCGGTGTTACTAATCACCCAAAAGGGCGACACCTGCTTATTAAGGTGAAGCGTGGCGAGGGTTCACCTTGCGGGCTGGTTGCCGAGCAGCGCAGACACAAACAGGACTAATAGGAGGGACACATCTCTGTGGTGAAGGACAGCATCTCTTCATCTCCTTGGAATTCTTTTACGTGGTTTGGGAAGGAATCAAGGTTTTTTTTATCATCTCCAGGAATTACTTGTGAAATACAAAAAGGGACTAAAGCAGCTGTCTTTGACACGTGATTAATAAATGGCAATCACACCAATACTTTGGTACCGGCACCAAAATGTATTTCGAAATAAAGGGCACCACAAAAAATGGCCAACAAATCTTATGATCAAATTAAATGCAATTTAGTCCTAAAGGCCTACTTAAAGCCACTACTAGCGACCACGCAGTCTGATGGTTTATATATCAATGATGAAATATTAACATTGCAACACATGCCAATACGGCCGCTTTAGTTTACTAAATTGCAATCTAAAATTTCACGCAGAAGTATCATGCTAATATGTCGCCATATGACGACGTGTGCGCGTGACATCACGCATTGTATCGGACATTTTGTTCCAGCACCGTTCACAGCTATAAGTCGTCTTTGTCACGATCCGTGACTCGGATCGTTCATGGTTTTACCCTTTTTATGTCTTTGTTCATGTTTTGTTTCTGGACTCCTTGTTTGAGCACTTCCTTGTTTGTGTTAGTCACCATGGCAACGTATTTTTCCTCCTCACGGGCTCCTGTCACACACCATCCATCCATCCATCCATCATCTTCCGCTTATCCGAGGTCGGGTCGCGGGGGCAACAGCCTAAGCAGGGAAACCCAGACTTCCCTCTCCCCAGCCACTTCGTCTAGCTCTTCCCGGGGGATCCCGAGGCGTTCCCAGGCCAGCCGGGAGACATAGTCTTCCCAACGTGTCCTGGGTCTTCCCCGTGGCCTCCTACCGGTTGGACGTGCCCTAAACACCTCCCTAGGGAGGCGTTCGGGTGGCATCCTGACCAGATGCCCGAACCACCTCATCTGGCTCCTCTCCATGTGGAGGAGCAGCGGCTTTACTTTGAGTTCCTCCCGGATGGCAGAGCTTCTCACCCTATCTCTAAGGGAGAGACCCAAACTCATTTGGGCCGCTTGTACCCGTGATCTTATCCTTCCGGTCATGACCCAAAGCTCATGACCATAGGTGAGGATGGGAACGTAGATCGACCGGTAAATTGAGAGCTTTGCCTTCCGGCTCAGCTCCTTCTTCACCACAACGGATCGGTACAACGTCCGCATTACTGAAGACGCCGCACCGATCCGCCTGTCGATCTCACGATCCACTCTTCCCTCACTCGTGAACAAGACTCCTAGGTACTTGAACTCCTCCACTTGGGGCAGGGTCTCCTCCCCAACCCGGAGATGGCATTCCACCCTTTTCCGGGCGAGAACCATGGACTCGGACTTGGTCACACACCTGTTTCTAATAATTATTTGTGTATTTAAGCCCAGCTGATTCCTTAGTTCGTCCTCGGTCCATTGTTTGCTTTTCGCAACACGTCACGGTTTTTTATTTTGTATCATAGAGTATTTTGTGCTAAGTTCCGCCTTAGCTTCACGTGCGTTCGGCACGTCGTTTAGTTTTACTTCTGTTTCCTGCTAAGTTTTAGCATTAGCTTCCCGTGCGTTGGCACGCGCTTTGTTTTTCCCTTTTTGCACCAATGTTGTTTTGTTTTATTATATTAAAGACAACTCTTACCTGCAATCCTGCTGACTGGTCGTTGTGCATCCACGAAGTGGCAACTCCGCGCAGCAAGTGCGCAGCAAAAACGTGACAATCTCTTTTCATCGCATTATACCACAGTATTCTGGACATCTGTGTTGCTGAAGCTTTTGCAATTTGTTCAATGAAAAATGGAGACGTCAAAGAAGAAAGCTGTAGGTGGGAAGCGGTGTATTGCGGCCGCCTTCAGTAACACAAACACAGTCGGTGTTTCATTGTTTACATTCCCGAAAGATGACGGTGAAGCTTTACTATGGAACAGAGCGGTCAAGCGAACAAGGTTCCCTACTACATGTCAACCAACAGGTTTCTGTGAGAAAATGGTGGTAATAAGTCGGCTCTTACCGTAGACATGAGCGGAGAGCTTGCGTCGTTCCTCCTGCGCCTGTCAAAGAGGCAGCTGCGGACTCTCTTGCCTCCTCCCACCGGCCGCCTCCGACCGTCGGATGCTTACACCGTGGAAGAGGGGGGAAAAAAAATCTCAGCCCGACCACCTTCTCCTCGTCGAGAAACATGGCTTCCCTAGGAGACACTGGCGGTCGCCGCACCCCTTTGATTTTCAGGTTGTACAGGTACGACCATATAATCTCACTAAAACACTAGTAACACAATAAGCAGATAAGGGATTTTCCAGAATTATGCCAGTAAATTTGTCTAATATCTGAATCGCTCTGCCGTGTAGTTTTTTTTTCTTTTTTCTAGTCCTTCACTTTCACTTTCCTCATCCACAAATCTTTCATCCTCGCTCAAATTAATGGGGAAATTGTCGCTTTCTCGGTCCGAATCGCTCTCGCTGCTGGTGGCCATGATTGTAAACAATGTTCAGATGTGAGGAGCTCCACAACCCGTGACGTCACGCACACATCGTCTGCTACTTCCGGTACAGGCAAGGCTTTTTTATTAGCGACCAAAAGTTGCCAACTTTATCGTGGATGTTCTCTACTAAATCCTTTCAGCAAAAATATGGCAATGTCGCGAAATGATGAAGTATGACACATAGAATGGACCTGCTATCCCCGTTTAAATAAGAACATCTCATTTCAGTAGGATTCTAAATAAAATAGTGAACATACAAGTCTTTTAGTAGTAAGTAAACAAACAAAGACTCCTAATTAGTATGCTGAGGTATGCAGTAACATACCTATTATATTGTACACATTATTAAGGACAAACTGTAAACATTTATTATTAATCTACTTGTTCATTTACTGTTAGTATCTGCTTATTTTCTGTTTCAACATGTTCTATCTACACTTCTGTTAAAATGTACTAATCACTCATTCTTCTCTTCCTTGATACTTTGAATTAGTTTTGGATAGAGATGTCCGGTAATGGCTTTTTTGCCATTTTTGTTGGGGTCTCGAGCACAAACTCGTCTGGCTCAAACTCCAACTCCCCGTGTCTCGGACCGGCTGCTGCTAATAAGCATGGCAGGTGATTGGATGATCATTCCCAGCTGGGTAATCCAATCACCTGCCAGCTGTGCTTTGAGGCAGGTCCTTTCACACCACGCCCCTCTCCACACGGTATTTTTCAGAAGCGGTTTTTAATTCATTAGTACTTCGTAGGGGTGTAACGGTACGTGTATTTGTATTGAACCCTTTCGGTACACACGGCATGCTAGCAGCGACCGGGCTAGGACAACATGTAAAAGCCAGAGCTGGAAGACCCTCCTGCCTCGTTAACATCTCCCCTTTGGGAACACTTCGGCTTTGTGGGGCGATACGACAATGGAGGACGGAGGTTTGCCGACATTGTTCACCAGAAGTAGGGTACGCTTCTGCCAACACGTCAAACAAGCTAACCCCTTTGAAGCGGCACCACCCCCAAGTCAAGCTCGCTTTAAGGAAGAGAAAGAGGAGCGTGGTGCAAACACCGCATTCAAGCAGCTTCTCCTCGGCCAGCCAGGCAGGGCTAAAGCAGGAACAAATGTTTTCATAGCATCAAATTTAGGCCATCCATCCATCCATTTCCTACCGCTTGTCCCGTTCGGGATCGGGTGGGGGCAGGGGGTTGCTGTACTGCATTAAAACTACATTTTGACCCACTTCTATGGTGGAAGAACAATGAACCCATATATCCTCTTACTACCAAGTTGGGGGAGGGGGGAGAGAAAATTTAATCTGAGGCTGAGTTGACTTGAAACTGTTTAATGTGGCACTTTTTATATGTAGAAGAAAAGTTTTGTCATTTTATTTCATCCGAGCAACAACCGGAGACAGTTTAATGTTGATTAACGTGGACCCCGACTTAAATAAGTTGAAAAACTTATTGGGGTGTTACATTTTAGTTGTCAATTATACGGAATATGTACTGTACTGTGCAATCTACTAATAAAAGTCTCAATCAATCAATCAAGCAAAAAAGCACTTTAAATGTAGAAAGGTTTTATTAAGAAACCATTCTGAGCCTTATCTTATTTAGTTTTTCTTTTATATATGTTGACCTCATTAACCCTGTATGTAATGTCTTGTGATCACGTTTTGTTTAGTTATGTTCTGTTTTGCTTAAGACTCCATTGTTTCCTGTTTTTGCACTTCCTTGATTGTTTTGTGTCCATGACTACCCATTAGTTTTTTTACCTGTCCTCATGTCAAGCACCTGTCTCACGTTTTGCACTCGCACACCTGTCACCAATCATGTCACTATTACTTAAGCTTCCAGTTGCCAGGCTGTCTTGCTGGCGACATCACTCCGCTTCATGTCATGTTTACGTGTCATGCTTAGTTCACGCTGCTTGTTTCATAGTCTATGCTGCCCTGTTCGAGTCATCGCAAGTAAGTTTTGTTTATTAATGCCACAGTTAGTGTCTTTTGTTTTTTGTTCATAGTTCTGCCTTTGTGCTAGTTTTTGTTTTTATAGCCAAATTTTGTGCTTTCGCCCTTGTGCGCGCCTTTTGTTTATTCCTTTTATTACTGTTAAAATAAAGATGTCATTACCTTCACACCATGTCTGGTCCAAGTTCACTTGCATCTCGGGAAAACAACCACCCCATAGTCCACGTCCTGACCCTGTGTGTTAGAGATGCGCGGATAGGCAATCATATCATCCGCATCTGCGTCACCAAAATCGTCATCCACCCGCCGCCCACCCGAACCAACATTTTATCAGAACCGTACCCACCCACCAACCGCCCGCTGAATTACATCAGAGCTTGGCCACCTTTACCACTAACAGAGCTATTTAAAACTGTTTCACAGAGTAATTTAGTCAATTGGAGCCGCTAACGTTCTCGGGACTATCCAATAGCGTTCATCCTGATGACAAGAATATGGGCGTGCTGTGTAGCCATTGCCTTGGACACCCTCAATAACATGTACGAATCGATTATTGGTCCAGCAACATGTTGTGTGCAGTTTCCGCAATCACACGTTCAAGATTGGAAGGCATACTGGGTGATACAGAGTACACTGATGGTTGTGATATAAACAACTTTAACACTTACTAATATGCGCCACGCTGTTAAGCCACACCCAACAAGATTGACAAACACATTTCGGGAGAACATCCTCACAGTAACACAACATAAACGCAACACAACTAATACCCATAATCCTTTGTATTCATGACAAATCCTGAATCTATTTTACGCCCCCGCGCCCTCAACCCCGCCCACCTTACTGACGCACGTGGGGGGGTTGCTGCTAGAGGTGTATAAAATAGTCAGGAAGTGTCATGAATACAAAGGATTATGGGTATTTGTTGTGTTGCGTTTATGTTGTTACTGTGAGGATGTTCTCCCGAAATGTGTTTGTCGTTCTTAATTGGTGTGGCTTCAAAGCGTGGCGCATATTATTACTAAGAGTGTTAAAATTGTTTTTTATCACAACCATTAGTGTACTCTGTGTCACCCAGTATGCCTTGCAGTCGTGTGCGTGTTGCTGCGGAAACCACACACAACATGATGCTGGACTGACAAGCATATCGGGTATGATGTAGAAGTCGATAAAGCCAATGGCTTCATAGCACGTACTGATATTTAATACCTGGGTGGCTGCCGGCAGGCATTCAAGAGAATAATAGCGTCTCCTGTTGTCTTCTTCGCTTTATGACATGGGTCTTAAATGGCTCTTTGAATGGCAAAGGATACCGATCACAGAACCATGCATAAAATATTTATGGATGGTTCAACCGCCACCCGCCCGAGTCTAATTAAAATCTATTTTTTCGTCATGTCAACCGCCCGACCAGCGGTTTATACGCGGACTCCGCGGATAAGACCACAAACCGCGCATCTCTACTGTGTGTATATGTGTGTTATGCCATTGTTTACAATTTTGGTACATAAATAATCCAAAAATTTATATTTTGTTGTTTTCTTACTGTACCAAAAATGAACCGAACCGTGACATCTATCTAAACCGAGGTACGTACCGAACGGAAATTTTTGTGTACCGTTACACCCCTAGTACTTTGGTACTTTATTAGTACCAGTATACAACCCTAGTGGCCATACTTGCCAACCCTCCCGGGTCTTCCGGGAGACTCACGAAATTCAGCTCCTCTCCCAAAAACCTCCTGGGACAAATTTTCTCCCAAAAATCTCCCGAAATTCAGGCGGAGCTGGAGGCCACGCCCCCTCCAGCTCCACGCTGACCTGAGTGAGGACAGCCTGTTTTCACGTCCGCTTTCCCACAATATAAACAGCGTGTCTGCCCAATGACGTTATAACCGTAGAATGATCGAGGGCGAGTTCCTGGTTTCTTATCTGAGGTCCTCTCCAAGGTTTCTCATAGTCAGCATTGTCACTGGATGTGAATTCTCCCTGCCCACTGGGTGTGAGTTTTCCTTGCCCTTTTGTGGGTTCTTCCGAGGATGTTGTAGTCGTAATGATTTGTGCAGTCCTTTGAGACATTTGTGATTTGGGGCTATATAAATAAACATTGATTGATTGATTGATTGTTAGGCAGTTTCATTAACGTCCTCCCAGCGCGGTAACAACACACAACAACAGCAGTCAGGTTTTCGTCTACCGTAAAGCAGTTCGTCTGCCGTAAACAGCAATGTTGTGACACTCTTAAACGGGACAATACTGCCATCTACTGTACATGCATATGGTCAGAAAAATATTGATAGAGAATTGAACAAAGGATGGACAATTCAACCCCTAACTCAACAATAAGTAGATTAGTTTTATGTGTGTGTATATGTGTAAATAAATGATCACTGAAATTCAAGTTTTTATTTTATTTATATATATGACAAAATAAATATATATATATATATATGAAATACTTGACTCTAAACCATGCCCTGCCCCCCACTTCCCGAAATCGGAGGTCTCAATGTTGGCAAGCATGCTAGTGGCAACTTTGAATTATGTCAAGTGGTATTTTATTGGGTTTACTTCAGGCAGTATACTGTGCCACCTAAGCTGGTCTTTAATGTTCACACCACCTCTCATGTTGACTTTTGGCCCTATTTTTACCAACTCTTTAAATAGTGCTGTGTTATTAAGTTTCTAGCTCCTAACCTTCATCAAGCTCTCATGTGGGTCTTCACCCCTCCCAGCCAAGACCAACACACCCGTGTGTGTGTGTGATGTGTGGTCTTGTCGCGTGTTCCTTCTTGCTCCGAGCGTGAGTCAAGACAGTTGGAGGCCTCACCTCGGACTGCCCACGTGGGCCGGGAGGGGTTCTGTGACGGCACACAGGCTTAGTGTCTTGTCGGCGCCGGGATGAGCTCATTAGAGTTTGTGGGGAGGAATAAAAAGTCCGAAGTTGAACCGAAAAGACGTTTGACCTTCTTCTGCAAAGAAGTAAAGAGCAGCTGAAGAGCCCAGCTTGTCTTCCTGCGACATTACTCATTTCACATGACTTTTAGTGATCAGAACACTGCTTTATAAAGAGAATAAGGATTTGAGACATGAATTATTTCAGTGCCAATTGTGGGCCATAATGAACTGCGCTTATTTTCGAATTTCGCCTATTGTTCACAATCATCGTGATCAATCTTTTTTTTTTAATGCATTTTAACTATTAAAGGGGAACATTATCAGCAGACCTTTGTAAGTGTCAATATATACCTTGATGGTGCAGAAAAAAGACCATCTATTTTTTTAACCGACTTCCAAACTCTAAATGGGTGAATTTTGGCGAATTAAACGCCTTTCTGTTTATCGCGCTTGAGGCGATGACGTCAGAATGTGACGTCACCGAGGTAACACACCCGCCATTTTCATTTTCAACACATTACAAACACCGGGTCTCAGCTCTGTTATTTTCCGTTTTTTTGACTATTTTTTGGAACCTTGGAGACATCATGCCTCGATGGTGTGTTGTCGGAGGGTGTAACAACACTAACAGGGAGGGATTCAAGTTGCACCACTGGCCCCAAGATGCCAAAGTGTCTGCCGCCAGACCCCCATTGAATGTGCCAGAGTGTCTCCACATTTGACCGGCGATGCTAAGACAGACATGGCACAGAGATGTATGGATAACCTGCAGATGCATTTGCAACGATAGTCAACGAAATCACAAAGGTGAGTTTTGTTGATTTTGACTTCCAGCTAATCGATGCTAACATGCTAAGCTAATCGATGCTAACATGCTATTTACCGGCGGTGCTAAAGCAGACATGGCACAGAGATGTATGGATAACCTGTAGGTGCATTTGCAACTATATTACGTTTCCTTCCACCCACATTTAATGCGAAACAAACACTTACCAATCGACGGATTTAAGTTGCTCCAGTGTCAAAAGATGCGAAAGTCCTGATCGTTTGGTCCGCACATTTTACCGGCGATGCTAACGCAGCTATTCGGCCATGCTATGGCTATGAATAGCGTCAATAGCTTCAGCTTCTTCTTCAATATTTTCATACTCCAACTATCTGTTTCAATACATGCGTAATCTGTTGAGTCGCTTAAGTCGCTGAAATCCGAGTTTGAATCCGAGCTAATGTCACTATATCTTGCTGTGGTATTCCCATTGTTTGTTTACATTGGCAGCACTGTGTGACGTCACAGGGAAATGGCCAGTGTCTTCGCAGAGAGCAAAAATAAGGCACTTTAAAGCTTTATTTAGGGATATTCCGAGACCGGTAAAATTTTGAAAAAAACTTCAAAAAATACAACAAGCCACTGGGAACTGATTTTTATTGTTTTTAACCCTTTTGAAATTGTGATAATGTTCCCCTTTAAATACATTTGATCAAAAGTCTGCTTACAATGGAGCCTATAGTACCTATAAAGCCCTTAAAAACATCCAAAGACCCCCATTAAAGTTTTGTATACACACTAAGTATATATATAAGGTAGTTACATTAATAACATGTAATATATACATGTTGTGAGTATATATGTCATGTAGTAACATTCATAATAACATGTAATATTTACATGATGTAAGTATATATGTAGTATCTAGTAACATTCATGATAACATGTAATATATACATGACATTTAATATGTAATATTTACATATTTTGATCATTTTAAGCAGCGTATTAATATCACAGAATTTCCCTTCAACAACCTATCACTGCTAATGTCTGCTAAAATAGTAAAAAGTTGTGTATTTTAATCTCATAGCATAAGGAAGACATGGCAGAGTTATTTATTCATTTCACACTATGAAGTATATTGAGGTAGCGGCGTTAATAACAACATAGTCAAGCTAGTAAAACAGGAAAAAAAACAGGACAAAATCGTACAAAGAACATAAAAATAGTTATTTTAGACCATTACAAAAAGGAAATAACTGAAATAATGGAAATTATTTAAATAAATATATTAAGAACTACCATTGGCATAAAAACTAATTCACAATTCAAGTACATGAACATGTTGAAGGGAAAATATTGAGCATGTCAATAACATTCAACATTGACACATTACCTTCTTTTTATACCGTCTTCTGTTAATTAGACACAATTATCTGAAGCAGGGCTCACCAACCTTTTTGAAAGCAAGAGCTACGTCTTGGGTACTGATTAATGCCAAGGGCTACCAGTTTGATACACACTTAAATAAATTGCCAGAAATAGCCAATTTGCTCAATTTACCTTTAATAAATAAATATGTACATATAAAAAAAAAGGGTAATTCTGTCTGTCATTCCGTCGTACATTTTTTTTTATTTTACGGAAGTTTTTTTTTGTAGAGAATAAATGATGAAAAAAAACACTTAATTGAACGGTTTAAAAGAGGAGAAAACACACAAAAAATTAAAATACAATTTTGAAACATAGTTTATCTTCAATTTCGACTCTTTAAAATTCTAAATTCAACCGAAAAAAAGAAGGGAAAAACTAGCTAATTCGAATCTTTTTGAAAAAAATTAAAAAAAAAGAATTTATGGAACATCCTTAGTCATTTTTCCTGATTAAGATTAATTTTACGATTTTGATGACAAAATTGCATTTGCATTTTGTTAGAATATATAACAAGTTGGACCAAGCTATATTTCTAACAAAGACAAATCATTATTTCTTCTAGATTGTCCAGAACTAAAATGTTAAAATAAATTCGAAAGACTTTGAAATAAGATTTAAATTTGATTCTAAAGATTTTCTAGATTTGCCAGAATAATATTTTTAAATTTTAATATTAATAAGTTTGAAGAAATATTTCACAAATATTCTTTGTTGAAAAAACAGAAGCTAAATGAAGAAGTAAATTAAAATGTATTTATTATACTTTACAATAAAAAAAAAATACTTGAACATTGATTTACATTTTCAGGAAAGGAGAGGAAGGAATTTAAAAGGTAAAAAGGTATATGTGTTTAAAAATCTTAAAAATCATTTTTTAAGGTTGTATTTTTTCTCAAAAATTGTCTTTCTGAAAGTTATAAGAAGCAAAGTAAAAAAATAAATGAATTTATTTAAACAAGTGAAGACCAACTCTTTGAAATATTTTCTTGGATTTTCAAATTCTATTTGAGTTTTGTCTCTCAGAAATAAAAATGTTGAGCAAAGCGAGACCAGCTTGCTAGTAAATAAATACAATTTAAAAAATAGAGGCAGCTCACTGGTAAGTGCTGCTATTTGAGCTATTTTTAGAACAGGCCAGCGGGCGACTCATCTGGTCCTTATGTTGGTGACCCCTGATCTAAAGTATTGATATTTTAATTTGAGAATCAACATCACACTCCTCAAGTCTTCCCGGTAAGGTTTATTCAGGTGTACTGGAGAGGAGGCTACCCCGGGTAGTCCAACCTTGGATTCAGGAGGAACAGTGTGGTTTTTGTCCTGGTCGTGGAACTGTGGACCAGCTCTATACTCTGGGCAGGGTTCTTGAGGGTGCATGGGAGTTTGCCCAACCAGTCTACATGTGCTTTGTGGACTTGGAGAAGGCATTCGACCGTGTCCCTCGGGAAGTCCTGTGGGGAGTGCTCAGAGAGTATGGGGTATCGGACTGTCTTATTGTGGCGGTCCGCTCCCTGTATGATCAGTGTCAGAACTTGGTCCGCATTGCCGGCAGTAAGTCGGACACATTTCCAGTGAGGGTTGGACTCCACCAAGGCTGTCCTTTGTTACCGATTCTGTT
The DNA here is from genome assembly GCF_033978795.1 of Nerophis ophidion. Lineage (NCBI taxonomy): Eukaryota > Metazoa > Chordata > Actinopteri > Syngnathiformes > Syngnathidae > Nerophis > Nerophis ophidion. The sequence continues at coordinate 4,294,428 of NC_084632.1, forward strand.
CATAACTTTTATGGACAGAATTTCTAGGCGCAGTCAAGGCGTTGAGGGGTTCCGGTTTGGTGACCGCGGGATTAGGTCTCTGCTTTTTGCAGATGATGTGGTCCTGATGGCTTCATCTGACCGGGATCTTCAGCTCTCACTGGATCGGTTCGCAGCCAAGTGTGAAGCGACCAGAATGAGAATCAGCAGCTCCAAGTCCGAGTCCATGGTTCTCGCCCGGAAAAGGGTGGAATGCCATATCCGGGTTGGGGAGGAGACCCTGCCCCAAGTGGAAGAGTTCAAGTACCTAGGAGTCTTGTTCACGAATGGGGGAAGAGTGGATCGTGAGATCGACAGGCGGATCGGTGCGGCGTCTTCAGTAATGCGGACGTTGTACCGATCCGTTGTGGTGAAGAAGGAGCTGAGCCGGAAGGCAAAGCTCTCAATTTACCGGTCGATCTACGTTCCCATCCTCACCTATGGTCATGAGCTTTGGGCCATGACCGAAAGGATAAGATCACGGGTACAAGCGGCCCAAATGAGTTTGGGTCTCTCCCTTAGAGATAGGGTGAGAAGCTCTGCTATCCGTTAGGAACTCAAAGTAAAGCCGCTGCTCCTCCACATGGAGAGGAGCCAGATGAGGTGGTTCGGGCATCTGGTCAGGATGCCACCCGAACGCCACACTAGGGAGGTGTTTAGGGCACGTCCAACCGGTAGGAGGCCACGGGGAAGACCCAGGACACGTTAGGAAGACTATGTCTCCCGGCTGGCCTGGGAACGCCTCGGGATCCCCCGGGAAGAGCTAGACGAAGTGGCTGGGGAGAGGGTTTCCCTGCTTAGGTTGTTGCCCCCGCGACCCGACCTCTGATAAGCGGAAGAAGATGGATGGACATTACAGCGTATGTATCTTGTATGGGTGGTACCGATATTTCAGTATCGGTCTGCACATCACTAGTATCAGCCTCTTGAGTTTGTTGACTCACACATCAAACGGTTTTTCAAAGGCGCCGATAAAAGGGGGAACATGTGTCTCCAGTGTGTTGGTGAGTTGAGATTGACCGATGTTCATGTTCCACTTTGTTTTCGAGTGCACCCAACCCACAGTCTGCACTTTCTGACATTGATTCATGACTACAATTGACTCCTCTTCATTTTGGAATGTTTTCGTCTCCACAGTCCCAGTGGTCTGGTCTGTTACTGGACCCCCCCCCCCCCCCCCCCCCCCCCCCAGTAAGTGGAGCTTTCCCTGCTTTCAATGTCGTCCTTTGAGTCGGCCTCACCTTGGCTTCAGGCACTAAGAGCCTAACTGCTGCTTAAGACCCGGTCTCAGGGATAATGGTGACTTTCCGCTTGGCCTCAGTGATGTCAGGCTTCTGCAATGCTCCGTCCTCCGAGAGACGCTGTCACTCCCCGCGTCTGCTCGAGGTTACGAGGCACGGTTCTTACTTGCAGTTCTGGACTATTATCTCTCCTGCGTTTGGATCACTGTTCCGCTTGTGACCCATGTGTGAAGTTCCCCAGCAACGGTTACTCTGTTTTTCCAGTGAACAATTGTTCCAAGAATGCATTGATCTTTTCATTACCAGACTGTTGTAGATCACAACTTTTCCTGGCAGCAGAGTCGGCGTCTAGAAACGCCAAACAAAAGGTCTGTCATTGGATCATAACGTCTGCGGTATCCGTGGTGAAGCAGCTAATGGAGTTAGCGGAGACAGGAGTTGCCGCTGGAAGCCGTGCGGTCCAATGCCGTGCCACATCTGTAATGTGGGTTGGATATGGTAGTACCGTATTTCCTTGAATTGCCGCCAGGTATACAGGTGCTGGTCATATTATTAGAATATCATGAAAAAGTTGATTTATTTCATTAATTCCATTTAGAAAGTCAAACTTGTAGAATGTATACATTCATTCCAAACAGACTGACACATTTCAAGTGTTTTTTGCCAAAAAGGAGATGATTGTAGCTGACAACCAATGAAAACCCTGAATTCAACATCTCAGAAAATTAGAATATGGTGAAAAGGTCAGATATTGAAGACACCTGGTGCCACACTCTAATTAGCTAACTAACTCAAAACACCTGGAGAAGCCTTTAAATGGTCTCTCGTTTTGATTCCACATGACAAAAAATCATGAGGAAGAGTGCTGACTTGACAACTGTCCAAAAGATGACCATTGATACTTTAAAGAAGGAGGGCACAACACCAAAGGTCATTGCCAAAGAGGTTGGATGTTCCCAGAGCTCTTTGTCCAAGCACATTACTAGAGAGACAAAGATGTGGTAGAAAAAAGTGTACAAGCAAGAGGGATAACCGCGCCCTGGAGAGGATTGTCAAACAAAACCCATTCAAAAATGTGGGGGAGATCCACAAAGAGTGGACTGCAGCCGGAGTCAGTGCTTCAAGAACCACCACGCACCGACGTATGCAAGACATGGGCTTCAGCTGTCGCATTCCTTGTGTAAAGCCACTCTTGAATAATAGACAACGTCAAAAGCGTCTCGCCTGGGCTCAAGACAAAAAGGACTGGACTGCTGCTGAGTGGTCCAAAGTTATGTTTTTAGATGAAAGTAAATTTTGTATCTCCTTTGGAAATCAAGGTCCCAGAGTCTGGAGGAAGACAGGAGAGGCACAGAATCCACGTCGCCTGAAGTCCAGTGTCCAATTTCCACAATCGGTAATGTCATCTGCTGGTGTTGGTCCACTGTGTTTCCTGAGGTCTAGGGTCAATGCAGCAGTCTAGCAGGAAGTTTTACAACACTTTATGCTGCCTGCCACGGACCAATTTTATGGAGGTGAAGATTTCATTTTCCAACATGACTTGGCACCTGCACACAGTGCCAAATCTACCAGTACCTGGTTTAAGGACCATGGTATCCCTGTTCTTGATTGGCCTGCAAACTCACCTGACCTTAACCCCATAGAAAAGCTATGTGGTTTTGTGAAGCGGAAGATGCCAGAGCCAACAATGTTGAAGAGCTGAAGGCCACTATTAAAGCAAGCTGGGCTCTCATAACACCTGAGGAGTGCAACAGACTGGTCGACTTTATACCACGCCGTATTGCTGCAGCAATTCAGGCAAAAGGAGCTGCAACTAAGTATTGATTGCCGTACATGCTGAAACTTTCCATGTTCATACTTTTCAGTTGGCTCACATTTCTAAAAAATATTTTTTGGTACTAGTCGTAACTAATATTCTAATTTTCTGAGATACTGAATTTGGGATTTTCAGTAATTGTCAGTACTAATCATCAAAATTTAAAGAAATAAACATTTCAAATGTATCACTATGTGTGTAATGAATTGATATAATATGTAAGTTTCACGTTCTGAATATAATTACTGAAATAAATAATTTTTTTGATGATATTCTAATAATATGAACAGCACCTGTATAGTATGCGCCTGCCTAGAATTACTGCCGGGTCAAACTCATTTCGCAAAATATTATTTTTATTAGCGCGTGTTTAGAATTTCCCCCGGGTCAAACTCGTCACGTCACGAATGACACTTCACCTGTCAACATTTTCAAAATGGTGGAGGCTGATTTCAATAATTTGAAATCGCATAAAGGGAAGAAGATTAAGAGCTATTCAGTAGGATTTAAACCCCCATGCTATTGAATATGCTAAAAAGAACAGTAAGCAGCTATGTTTTAGACTTTTGACAAGAACAAGAAAGTTTGATCACATTACGCCTGTACTGGCTCACCTGTGCACTTAAGATGTGACTTTAAGGTTTTACTACTTACGTATAAAATACTACACGGTCTAGCTCCATCCTATCTTGCCGATTGTATTGTACCATATGTCCCGGCAAGAAATCTGTGATTCTTATTAGTGATTCCTAGAGCCCAAAAAAAGTCTGCGGGCTATAGAGCGTTTTCATTTCGGGCTCCAGTACTCTGGAATGCCCTCCCGGTAACAGTTCGAGATGCTACCTCAGTAGAAGCATTTAAGTCTCACCTTAAAACTCATTTGTATACTCTAGCCTTTAAATAGACTCCCTTTTTAGACCAGTTGATCTGCCGTTAGTTTTCTTTTTCTCCTATGTCCCACTCTCCCTTGTGGAGGGGGTCCGGTCCGATCCGGTGGCCATGTACTGCTCGCCTGTGTATCGGCTGGGGACATCTCTGCGCTGCTGATCCGCCTCCGCTTGGGATGGTTTCCTGCTGGCTCCGCTGTGAACGGGACTCTCGCTGCTGTGTTGGATCCGCTTTGGACTGGACTCTCGCGACTGTGTTGGATCCATTATGGATTGAACTTTCACAGTATCATGTTAGACCCGCTCGACATCCATTGCTTTCGTCCTCTCCAAGGTTCTCATAGTCATCATTGTCACCGACGTCCCACTGGGTGTGAGTTTTCCTTGCCCTTATGTGGGCCTACCGAGGATGTCGTAGTGGTTTGTGCAGCCCTTTGAGACACTAGTGATTTAGGGCTATATAAGTAAACATTGATTGATTGATTGATATACCGTAGCTGCGTGTGTCAAATATGAGTCATAAAATGACTCCCGCCTCCTGGTGGTGAGATTCCTTCTTGCGACTACTCGGCAGCAGAAGAAGTGACAACAAGCAGCAAAAGTGAGCAGCGTGTGTTTATTTTTTATTTTTCGCTTGCACTTTTAACATGGAGGATTACATATCTAAAATAACACCGTTTTCTAAACTGGACTTTCAATCGAAGCAGGAGGTAATAAAGGAAGATCTCCATCGAGACAGAGAGACTTTTAAAACTGAAGAAAGATAAGGAAGACTTCTATAAACAAGTTATCGATGCTTTTGATCAGAAGGAGCTGCGCATGGACTTCGTTTATAAGTAAAGGTAAGAGCATAACTTTTTCTTTATGAAATGTGCTTTTCATGATAATATCCTTACATCACACTCAATTTTTTAAGCGCAGGCCTAAATTTACCGCATGCCTTTGGTAAGTGCCGGAGTGAGAAGAGGTTTTAAATTAATTAGCGCCGCGGCGGCAATTCAAGGAAATACGGTATTCGTGATTGGTAGCGCAGCAGGAAGGGATCAGTGAGATCAGTCGGCTACCTTCGGGAGTTTCTATGCCAGAGAAATGACGTCCGGCTCACTCCCGGACACCTGGTTTTATTTTCAATGGTGGTGGCTCTGTTTTGATAGGTCTGGGGGTGTTTTGATTGTTGGGGATTTCCTTTCTAGCACTGGAGACTTCCTGTTATCTAAGCCGTGACTCAGTCAGTGAGAACAGATTTCTTCCACATAATGGCCTTTTTTTTTTTGGGCCCTCTGAGGACCACATCTGACTGGTTCTGGCGAACCATCTTATGCAACTGTGCTTGAAGTGTCTGCCTCCGTTAGGAGCTAACATTCCCTTCTGTTACCTCAGCAGTTCTAAGTGTTGTTCAAATAATGACTGTTGCAGCCCCTAACACTTGACTCCTGGAATGGATGGATTAGGGCAGGGGTGCCCACACTTTTTCTGCAGGCGAGCTACTTTTCAATTGACCAACTCGAGGGGATCTACCTCATTTATATATATCATTTATATTTATATATTTATGAAAGAGACATTTTTGTAAACAAGTTAAATGTGTTTAATGATAATACAAGCATGTGTAACACATATAGATGTCTTTCTTTCACAAAGACAAGAATATAAGTTGGTGTATTACCTGATTCTGATGACTTGCATTGATTGGAATCAGACAGTAATGATGATAACGCCCACATTATCAAATGGAGGAGAAAAAAAGTTGTCCTTTCTGTACAATACCACATGAAAGTGGTTGGTTTTTGGCATCTAATTCATCCAGCTTCCATACACTTTACAAGAAAAACATTGGCGGCAAATTCCGTAGCTTGCTTGGTTGACATTCACGGCACCCGAGGGTCTTGTGAGATGACGCTGGCTGCTGCCAGTTCATTATTATGAAAAAATGACAGAGAGGAAGGCGAGAAACACTTTTTATTTCAACAGACTTTCGCGCCGTACCTTCCGTCAAAACTCTAAAGGCCGACTGCACATTTCCTATCTTCACAATAAAAGCCCTGCTTCATGCTGCCTGCGCTAACAAAATAAGAGTCTCGGAAAGCTGGCGTGCACAAGTGATGTGCACGCCAGCTTTCTGAGGGATCGCTTGTGCGCGCCAGTTTTCCGAGACTCTGTATTTAGTTAGCGCAGGCAGCATGAAGCAGGGCTTTTATTGTGAAGATAGGAAATGTGCAGTCGGCCTTTAGAGTTTTGACGGAAGGTACGGCGCGAGAGTCTGTTGAAATGAAAAGTGTTTCTCGCCTTCCTCTCGGTCATATTTTCATAATAATGATCTTGCAGCAGCCAGCGTCATCTCACAAGACCCTCCGGTACCGTGAATGTCATTTAAGTGACGTCTTGGTGAAGATTGATGATCACTCATTTTTAGGTCTATTTTTTTTAAAAGCCTGGCTGGAGATCGACTGACACACCCCCCGCGGTCGACTGGTAGCTCGCGATCGACGTAATGGGCACCCCTGGATTAGGGACTCAGATGTTGCCTGCGGTCCCAGAAATCAGAACTTTCAAGGAAAGCTGAAGGACTGAACTACAAAAACGCTCTTGTCAAACATGAATGGGTTAACCGTCAGAAATAGGGGCAGAGTAGGAAACCATGTCTGTCCTTAAAGGCCTACTGAAACCCACTACTAGCGACCACGCAGTCTGATAGTTTATATATCAATGATGAAATATTAACATTGCAACACATGCCAATACGGCCTTTTCAGTTTACTAAATTGCAATTGTAAATTTCCTTGGAGTTTCTTGTTGAAAACGTCGCGGAATGATGACGTGTACACGTGCCGTCACGGACTGTAAGGAAATATTAGCGCTGCACCAAACACGGCTAAAAGTCGTCTTTTTTCATGGCATAAATACACAGTAATTTGGAAATCTGTTTTGCTGAATCTTTTGCAATTTGTTCATTTAATAATGGAGACGTCAAAGAAGAATGCTGTTGGTGGAAAGCGGTGGATGGCAGCTGCCTTTATCACCGAGACACAGGCGGTGTTTCTTTGTTTGTTGTGAAGCTTTAACACAGAGCGGTCAAGCGAACATGTTTTCTCTACGTCAACCAGCATGTTTTTGGATGGGGAAATTGTGATATATTTCTTACCGGAGACATCAATGGATTATTCGTCATCCTGCAGCAGCTGTCATGTCCAAAAACGCAGCTGTGAGCTTGGCTCCTCGGCTTCTCTCTGAGACATTGCGTGTTCACCGCAGCCATCCGACCTCGAGGTATGTCTTTACAAACTCAATCAATCAATCAATGTTTATTTATATAGCCCCAAATCACAAATGTCTCAAAGGACTGTACAAATCATTACGACTACAACATCCTCGGAAGAACCCACAAAAGGGCAAGAAAAACTCACACCCAGTGGGCAGGGAGAATTCACATCCAGTGGGACGCCAGTGACAATGCTGACTATGAGAAACCTTGGAGAGGACCTCAGATGTGGGCAACCCCCCCTCCCCTCTAGGGGACCGAAAGCAATGGATGTCGAGCGGGTCTAACATGATACTGTGAAAGTTCAATCCATAGTGGCTCCAACACAGCCGCGAGAGTTCAGTTCAAAGCGGATCCAAGACAGCAGTGAGAGTCCCGTCCACAGGAAACCATCTCAAGCGGAGGCGGATCAGCAGCGTAGAGATGTCCCCAACCGATACACAGGCGAGCGGTCCATCCTGGGTCTCGACTCTGGACAGCCAGTACTTCATCCATGGTCATTGGACCGGACCTCCTCCACAAGGGAGGGGGGGGACATAGGAGGAAAAAGAAAAGAAGCGGCAGATCAACTGATCTAAAAAGGAGGTTTACTTAAAGGCTAGAGTGTACAGATGAGTTTTAAGGTGAGACTTAAATGCATCTCACTAAAACACTACTAAAACAATAAGCGGATAAGGGATATTCCAGAATTATCCTAGTAAATGTGTCTTAAAAACATCTGAATCGCTCACAATGCAATCACCTTTTTTTTTTCCATCCATCCATCCATCATCTTCCGCTTATCCGAGGTCGGGTCGCGGGGGCAACAGCCTAAGCAGAGAAACCCAGACTTCCCTCTCCCCAGCCACTTCGTCTAGCTCTTCCCGGGGGATCCCGAGGCGTTCCCAGGCCAGCCGGGAGACATAGTCTTCCCAACGTGTCCTGGGTCTTCCCCGTGGCCTCCTACCGGTTGGACGTGCCCTAAACACCTCCCTAGGGAGGCGTTCGGGTGGCATCCTGACCAGATGCCCGAACCACCTCATCTGGCTCCTCTCCATGTGGAGGAGCAGCGGCTTTACTTTGAGTTCCTCCCGGATGGCAGAGCTTCTCACCCTATCTCTAAGGGAGAGACCCGCCACACGGCGGAGGAAACTCATTTCGGCCGCTTGTACCCGTGATCTTATCCTTTCGGTCATGACCCAAAGCTCATGACCATAGGTGAGGATGGGAACGTAGATCGACCGGTAAATTGAGAGCTTTACCTTCCGGCTCAGCTCCTTCTTCACCACAACGGACCGGTACAACGTCCGCATTACTGAAGACGCCGCACCGATCCGCCTGTCGATCTCACGATCCACTCTTCCCCCACTCCTTTTTTTTTTTTTACTTTTTTTTTTTTTTTTTCTAGTCCTTCGCTATCAATATCCTCAGCCACAAATCTTTCACCCTCGCTCAAATTAATGAGGAAATTGTCGTTTTCCCGGTCCGAAAAGCTCTTTTTGTTGGAGGCTCCCATTATAAACAATGTGAGGATGTGAGGCTTTTTTTATTAGCGACCAAAAGTTGTTATATTTACATCCAACACAATTTCCCAACTCATATGGAAACAGGGTTTGTAGTTGTTTTGTTAGCACGTCTGATCAACGCCTTTATTAGTCAGTTGCACGTTTTTCAGGGTTTAGTTTGAAATGTAATTAGATTGATGCGGAACGTGCAAAGACATGTTCAACCCCTCCAACCCGCCCAGTCCTAATCAATCTGCAACTACTCTCCCTGACAATTGAAGCCAACAAGCCAGCTCCCCTTCGCCGCTTCACCTCCACCTTTTTGGCTTCAATGATTTCAGTTTGGCAGCGACAGCGCACACAAGACTTCTCTCCCAGGTCTGACCATGTGTGGCGAAGGCAAATATCGGCCGCTCGAGCCCCAGGGTCTCTTGTTAACCAGCTGGGTGGAGTGAACTTTGGCCTTGAGGTAACATTCAACATCATTCCCGCCCAGACAGAGTCATTGTTCGAGCTCTTCCTTAATAAAAAGACCGTTTGGACGTTCATGACTTCACTAAGTCCTCTGAGCTTTGTTCAGTCTGTGACTACCAAAGGAAATATTGAGTGAGTGCTGCGTGAGAAACTCAACGACAGTATGGACAACACAGCTGTTTGCAAGTTTACGACCCTCCGAGTCCCATTTTGTATCTTACCCAAGTTTTTCAACGTCTTTCTGTACTCGTCTTCATTGGCAGATATTGATGTCCGTCATTTATTACGTGGGAATAGTTTTAGTAGTAGTTTTATTCCCTAAACTAGAGGTTTATGTAGGCCTGACAGTTGTACGGTGATAAGGCCTTTTTTTTATTATCTCGATATTTTTAGGCCATATCGCAATACACCGGGGGTGTCCAAACTTTTTCCACAGAGGGCCGCACACGGAAAAATGTAAGCATGCGGGGGCCATTTTGATATTTTTCATTTTCAAACCATAACAAAATATATGGATTTTTTTTTTTTTTAATTCTTAAGGCTCCTGAGGAGCATAGAGGGTCTCAGTCACTAAAATGTTAAAAATAAGTCAAATTATTATTATTTTTTTTAATTTCATGCTTACAGTAAATCTCTACATCAACTTGAGGATGATATAAAGTAAAACAAATAAGGTTTTATGCCTTTTCTGACAAAGAAAACTGTTTTTAGATAGTACTTTATTGATTCCTTCCGGAGAGTTCCTTTATTTGGCAACTAAAGTCCTCAAAGATCAATAATGCAGGACACCATTGATTTTGAAAGACATGCACCTGGGGATAGGCTCCTCCCACCTCCAAAGACATGCACCTGGGGATAGGCCCCTCCCACCTCCAAAGACATGCACCTGGGGATAGGCCCCTCCCACCTCCAAAGACATGCACCCTGGGATAGGCCCCTCCCACCTCCAAAGACATGCACCTGGGGATAGGCCCCTCCCACCTCCAAAGACATGCACCTGGGGGATAGGCCCCTCCCACCTCCAAAGACATGCACCTGGGGATAGGCCCCTCCCACCTCCAAAGACATGCACCTGGGGATAGGCCCCTCCCACCTCCAAAGACATGCACCTGGGGGATAGGCCCCTCCCACCTCCAAAGACATGCACCTGGGGGATAGGCCCCTCCCACCTCCAAAGACATGCACCTGGGGATAGGCCCCTCCCACCTCCAAAGACATGCACCTGGGGATAGGCCCCTCCCGCCTCCAAAGACATGCACCTGGGGATAGGCCCCTCCCACCTCCAAAGACATGCACCTGGGGATAGGCCCCTCCCACCTCCAAAGACATGCACCTGGGGATAGGGCCCTCCCACCTCCAAAGACATGCACCCGGGGATAGGCCCCTCCCACCTCCAAAGACATGCATCTGGGGATAGGCCCCTCCCACCTCCAAAGACATGCACCTGGGGATAGGCCCCTCCCGCCTCCAAAGACATGCACCTGGGGATAGGCCCCTCCCACCTCCAAAGACATGCACCTGGGGATAGGCCCCTCCCACCTCCAAAGACATGCACCTGGGGATAGGCCCCTCCCACCTCCAAAGACATACACCTGGGGATAGGCCCCCTCCCACCTCCAAAGACATGCATCTGGGGATAGGCCCCTCCCACTTCCAAAGACATGCACCTGGGGATAGGCTCCTCCCACCTCCAAAGACATGCACCTGGGGATAGGCCCCTCCCACCTCCAAAGACATGCACCTGGGGATAGGCCCCTCCCACCTCCAAAGACATGCACCTGGGGATAGGCCCCTCCCACCTCCAAAGACATGCACCCTGGGGATAGGCCCCTCCCACCTCCAAAGACATGCACCTGGGGATAGGCCCCTCCCACCTCCAAAGACATGCACCCTGGGGATAGGCCCCTCCCACCTCCAAAGACATGCACCCTGGGGATAGGCCCCTCCCACCTCCAAAGACATGCACCTGGGGATAGGCCCCTCCCACCTCCAAAGACATGCACCCGGGGATAGGCCCCTCCCACCTCCAAAGACATGCACCTGGGGATAGGCCCCTCCCGCTTCCAAAGACATGCACCTGGGGATAGGCTCCTCCCACCTCCAAAGACATGCACCTGGGGATAGGCCCCTCCCACTTCCAAAGACATGCACCTGGGGATAGGTTGATTGCAACACTAAATGGTCCCTAGTGTGTGAATGTTGTCTGTCTATCTGTGTTGGCCCTGCGATGAGGTGGCGACTTGTCCAGGGTGTACCCCGCCTTCTGCCCGATTGTAGCTGAGATAGGCGCCAGCGCCCCCCGTGACCCCAAAAGGGAATAAGCGGTAGGAAATGGATGGATGGATGGATGGATGGACCATTGATTTTAATTATTTAATATTTTTGAGTAATCACAGTGAAAAGTTAAATAAAATCCTACTAAATATATTTGAGATCCCAAAGGTTCCCAACTCATAAAGTGATACATTTTTATTAGTTTTTTTTTTTACTTTTAACACTTACATTTCAAGATCAACTTCCGATATATCTGTGGATTTTAAGTTTGAACTATTATTTTGTTTGTTTTATGCTCTTTTGTCAATCAATCAATCAATCAATGTTTATTTATATAGCCCCAAATCACAAATGTCTCAAAGGACTGCACAAATCATTACGACTACAACATCCTCGGAAGAACCCACAAAAGGGCAAGGAAAACTCACACCCAGTGGGCAGGGAGAATTCACATCCAGTGGGACGCCAGTGACAATGCTGACTATGAGAAACCTTGGAGAGGACTTCAGATGTGGGCAACCCCCCCCTCTAGGGGACCGAAAGCAATGGATGTCGAGCGGGTCTAACATGATACTGTGAAAGTTCAATCCATAGTGGCTCCAACAGAGCCGCGAGAGTTCAATTCAAGCGGATCCAAGACAGCAGCGAGAGTCCCGTCCACAGGAAACCATCCCAAGCGGAGGCGGATCAGCAGCGTAGAGATGTCCCCAACCGATACAGGCGAGCGGTCCATCCTGGGTCCCGACTCTGGACAGCCAGTACTTCATCCATGGTCATCGGACCGGACCCCCTCCACAAGGGAGGGGGGGGACATAGGAGGGAAAAAAAAAGAAGTGGCAGATCAACTGGTCTAAAAAAGGAGGTCTATTTAAAGGCTAGAGTATACAAATGAGTTTTAAGGTGAGACTTAAATGCTTCTAAAACTTTGATGTTTTTACATGGCAACCACACAACATATGCAATATTTTTTCCACATAAAACATTTTAAAGTGAGAATTTTTAAGTAATAATTCGTTATAACATAGATTTTTTTGTCCTTTTTTTTTTTGAGCAATGAAAAAAAAAGAATATAAAGACAAAAGGAACAAAAAAAACTGCCTGCATGGCAGCTTTGTGTCAACACTGCCACTTTTTCTCATTAGATTTCACCTCATTCCACTAATTTGATTTTTGCAATACTATCAAATTTGCAATTTTTGCAGAATGTGTGGCGGGCCTGTGAACGATTAGCCGCGGGCTGCAAATGGCCCCCGGTCCGCACTTTGGACACCCCTGCAATACACCATATATATCTCCATATTTTGCCTTAGCCTTGAATGAACACATATAATGACAGCAGTATGATGATTCTATGTGTCTAAAACATTCTTCTTCATACTGCATTAATATATGCTACTTTTAAACTTTCAGGCAGAGAAGGAAAGCACAACTAAGTCAATTGACCAAAAGTGTATTTATTAAAGTTACTAGCGGGTGACTTTTCAAACGATGCTACATATTAGCAGTAATGCTACTAAAGTTGTCTATTCGATATCTTCCCGTTTGAAACCCAACCACCGCCAAACGATGCAGATCTGGTGTTCTTCTTGGGAATTAATTCTTCCTTCATTTGTTACCAGCGTGGGCGTGTTTGGGGGCGTGGCTAAGAGGGGAGGAGTATATAGCTAGAATTCACCAAGTGAAGTGAATTATATTTATATAGCGTTTTTCTCTAGTGACTCAAAGCACTTTACATAGTGAAACCCAATATCTAAGTTACATTTAAAGCAGTGTGGGTGGCACTGGGAGCAGGTGGGTAAAGTGTCTTGCCCAAGGACACAACGGCAGTGACTAGGAATCGAACCTGCAACCCTCAAGTTGCTGGCACGGCCACTCTACCAACCGTACTTCATATTGTAGCTGAAATAGGCACCAGCGACCCCAAAGGGGAATAAGCGGTAGAAATGGATGGATGGATAGATATATATAAGAAATACTTATACATCCATCCATCCATATATATATATATATATATATATATATCCATCCATCTTCTTCCGCTTATCCGAGGTCGGGTCGCGGGGGCAACAGCCTAAGCAAGGAAGCCTAGACTTCCCTCTCCCCAGCCACTTCGTCTAGCTCTTCCCAGGGGATCCTGAGGCGTTCCCAGGCCAGCCGGGAGACATAGTCTTCCCAACGTGTCCTGGGTCTTCCCCGTGGCCTCCTACCGGTTGGACGTGCCCTAAACACCTCCCTAGGGAGGCGTTCGGGTGGCATCCTGACCAGATGCCCGAACCACCTCATCTGGCTCCTCTCCATGTGGAGGAGCAGCGGCTTTACTTTGAGTTCCTCCCGGATGGCAGAGCTTCTCACCCTATCTCTAAGGGAGAGACCCAAACTCATTTCGGCCGCTTGTACCCGTGATCTTATCCTTTCGGTCATGACCCAAAGCTCATGACCATAGGTGAGGATGGGAACGTAGATCGACCGGTAAATTGAGAGCTTTGCCTTCCGGCTCAGCTCCTTCTTCACCACAATGGATCGGTACAACGTCCGCATTACTGAAGACGCCGCACCGATCCGCCTGTCGATCTCACGATCCACTCTTCCCTCACTCGTGAACAAGACTCCTAGGTACTTGAACTCCTCCACTTGGGGTAAAGTGTCTTGCCCAAGGACACAACGGCAGTGACTAGGATGGCGGAAGCAGGAATCGAACCTGCAACCCTCAAGTTCCTGGCACGGCCACTCTACCAACCGTATTGTAGCTGAAATAGGCACCAGCACCCCCGCGACCCCAAAGGGGAATACATATATATATATATATATACATATATATATATATATATATATATATATATATATATATATATATATATATATATATGTGTGTGTGTGTGTGTGTGTGTGTGTGTGTGTGTGTGTGTGTGTGTGTGTGTGTGTGTGTGTGTGTGTATATATATGTGTGTGTATATATATATATATGTGTGTATGTATGTATGTATATGTGTGTAAGTGTGGGAAAAATCACAAGACTACTTCGTCTCTACAGATCTGTTTCATGAGGGGTTTTCTCAATCATCAGGAAATCTCCTGATGATTGAGGGAACCCCTCATGAAGCAGTTCTGTAGAGACAAAGTAGTCTTGTGATTTTTCCCACACCTACATATTGCGCTCTCCCACGATATCGAGCACTATTCTCTGGATAATCCAATCAAGATATATATATATATATATATATATATATGTATGAGAAATACTTGAATTTCAGTGTTCATTTATTTACACATATACACACACACATAACACTCATCTACTCATTGTTGAATTAAGGGTTGAATTGTCCATCCTTGTTCTATTCTCTGTCACTATTTGTCTAACCACGCTGAACACCCTCTCTGATGATGCATTGCTTTTTGGCACGCACAAAAGTGCTTTCATCAAATGCACTAAAGTCTGGAATCTTCCATCTCTCCCTAGCATGGCCCAAAACCGGTCAATCTTTGCTTCCTGGGGAAGATCTTCACTGCCAAGCAATTGGTAGTCCACTACTTTGATTGATTGATTGATTGATTGATACTTTTATTAGTAGATTGTACAGTACAGTACATATTCCGTACAATTGACCACTAAATAGTAACACCCCAATAAGTTTTTCAACTTGTTTAAGTCGGGGTCCACGTTAATCAATTCATGGTACAAATATATACTATCAGCATAATACAGTCATCACACAAGTTAATCATCATAGTATGTACATTGAATTATTTACATTATTTACAATCTGGGGGGTGGGATGAGGAGCTTTGGTTGATATCAGAACTTCTTCCTAGAGGCTATCCAGGTCCAATCGCAGCTGCGGCTTGGAACTTTAAAGCGTATTTCTTCATCTTACTCGTCGCCATGGCTGTATATTCCTCATTCTTCTGCACTCTCTAAAAGCGGTAGATGTTATTGTCACATATGCATGTACAGTAGATGGCAGTATCGTCCTGTTTAAGAGTGTCACAACATTGCTGTTTACGGCAGACGAACTGCTTTACGGTAGACGAAAACCTGACTGCTGTTGTTGTGTGTTGTTACCGCGCTGGGAGGACGTTAATGAGACTGCCTAACAATAAACCCACATAAGAAATAAAGAACTCGATCATTCTACAGTCATAACGTCATTGGGCAGGCTCGCTGTTTATATTGGGGGAAAGCGGACGTGAAAACAGGCTGTCGACACGTCACTCAGGTCCGCATGGACCTGGAGGGGGCGTGGCCTCCAGCTCTGACTGAATTTCGGGAGATTTTCGGGAGAAAATTTGTCCAGGGAGGTTTTCGGGCAAGGTGCTGAATTTCTGGAGTCAAGTATGGACAGTCATAACAGTCCCCGATAAACTGTAACAATTCAAACCGTTATTAGGTTTTTTTATTGTTTAATTTGCATTGCGTCACCTTACTTAATTCAAATTTAGTTTTTTATATTTAGATTTTATTTTGTGTTGAAAATACAAATATATTTTTTAAATAATCTTTTCTCGCGGCCCAGCCTCACCCGGACTCTGCGTCCAGTGGCCCCCAGGTAAATGGAGTTTGAGACCCCTGGCATGGATGAAAGGCAAGATCTCAGGAATCAAATCCGACAGTTGAGGACAGACCTGGTCAACAGGGTCCAGTCTTGCAGTGAATGTCCTCCTCTGTGCTGTTACTTCCACTTCCTTACAGTAGTTCAAAGAGACACAATCCAGTTTTTGCTAGTTCTCGAGAGCTCTCCTGGAAGGATTTGAAGTGGCGGTTGCCAGAGTCGTAGCCTTGACATTAAGTGGAGCAGAGTGTCGGAGCTGCCAAACCCCGAAAGGCCCGAGATTCTTGGACGCGACCAGACCGCAAAGTCCAGCCTGTGTTGTGTTATTTGGCTGTCAGAGAAGCAGGAGCGTGTAACAAGCCGGGATTGTGCAATGCATTGTGGGGCCGCGGTGACTCATTTCTTGTTTACATGTCTGTGCTGGACAATGTCAAAGAGAGCAGCAAACTGGATTAAAATGGATCCGGCAAAATAAAAATAAAAAATCCAGGGATTGTCCCGAGGCAAAATGGACACGAATCCAAAGTCTCGCTACCTGAAAAAAATAGATTACATTTTTAAAAGTGATTCATATGAGTCAATCAATGTTTATTTATATAGACCTAAGTCACGAGTGTCTCAAAGGGCTGCACAACGACATCCTCTGCTCAGATCCCACATCAGGGCAAGGAAAAACTCAACCCAATGGGACAATGGGAAACCTTGGAGAGGACCACAGATGTGGGGGACCAGTGTGAGAGTCCAGTCCATTGTGGATCTAACATAATAGTGAGAGTCCAGTCCCGAGTGGATCTAAGAGAATAGTGAGAGTCCAGTCCATAGTGGATCTAATATAATAGTGAGAGTCCAGTCCATAGTGGATCTAACATAATAGTGAGAGTCCAGTCCATAGTGGATCTAACATAATAGTGTGAGAGTCCAGTCCATAGTGGATCTAACATAATAGTGAGGGTCCAGTCCATAGTGGATCGAACATAAAAGTGTGAGAGTCAAGTTCATAGTGGGTCTAACATAATAGTGAGAGTCCAGTCCATAGTGGATCTAACATAATAGTGAGAGTCCAGTCCATAGTGGATCTAACATAATAGTGAGAGTCCAGTCCATAGTGGATCTAACATAATAGTGAGAGTCCAGTCCATAGTGGATCTAACATAATAGTGAGAGTCCAGTCCATAGTGGATCTAACATAATAGTGAGAGTCCAGTCCATAGTGGATCTAACATAATAGTGAGAGTCCAGTCCATAGTGGATCTAACATAATAGTGTGAGAGTCCAGTCCATAGTGGATCTAACATAATAGTGTGAGAGTCCAGTCCATAGTGGATCTAACATAATAGTGAGAGTCCAGTCCATAGTGGATCTAACATAATAGTGAGAGTCCAGTCCATAGTGGATCTAACATAATAGTGAGAGTCCAGTCCATAGTGGATCTAACATAATAGTGAGAGTCCAGGCCATAGTGGATCTAACATAATAGTGAGAGTCCAGTCCATAGTGGATCTAACATAATAGTGTGAGAGTCCAGTCCATAGTGGATCCAACATAATAGTGAGAGTCCAGTCCAGTGACAGCTGAGCTGAAGAAGATGAACCTAACCTGGGGCGAGGCGCAGCATGTTGCTCAAGACCGGTCCAGATGGAGGCAGATCTACGAAGCCTTAAGTCCCGTCAGGGACGCAGAGGATTAAGTGAGTGTTGGAGCCTCCTCGGTCAAATATCAGTATTTGTGGTTTATTCTCCCTGACAATCAGGAACACACA